>NW_027508866.1:24732500-25162500 GCF_051911475.1 Siphateles boraxobius | reverse complement strand
TCATCAAGTCAGAAAAACCAATACAAAACTACAACAACAAACACATGTACGGTTCTGTAAAGCCTCACGTTGGCCGCATGCTGTAGTATTAACAAACTGAAAGATACATCAAAGAACACATGCATTGATCTCTGCGTTTCGACTGGGCCAGTGCCATGTGCTCAGCAGATGTGGGAAAACAAGTGCTTTCCTTCTGCATAGAGGCTTGACAATATCCGGCTTACAACCTCAACGCTCATTAATAAAACTCTGACCCTACTTCACAAAGCCAGGAAACTCTTCTCAGTAGTCCAGAAATGTGTATTCCTTCACGTCAGTTAGATTAAAATCCATTACATTGCTCTGTCTAACAGTGCTAGTCTGCAACAGAGCTCATTTATTTCACAGTATTAGGTAAACTAACCAAGATGTACCTCTTTAAATTCAACCCAGGGTTCATTGGTAAAAAAGTGCCTGTGGTGACATGTCAAATTATATTTCTTTGCTTCATGCACTATTAGCAAAACACTTTCAAAGTGAAAGTGCATTCAATGTTTTCTTGCGTTGGTTGTACGTATCGCAGCCGTTCAAATATTAAAATTTCAGCTGAATGGCATTAAAAAGTTAATGCTCGATCACAATTGAAAATAACATACAACCTACTGCAGGGGTTTTCAAACTTTTTGTGAGTGTGGACCACTATTTGTAATCAAGAATTTTCACGGACCACCTCATAATACACATAATAAAGTATATCTACACACAGTCCTTCCTGAATTAATCCGCACCTCTAAATAGGCTTACTAACATTAAAACTATAACTGGTCATCACATCAGTACAACAGCTTGTTAAAAGAAAGTATACTGCACACAACGGCTGCCACATATTTAATTTATTTATTTACTCAAGCGCCCGAGGGCATAATCAGGTTCATTTCAGGGATGCAAACATGTATGGTCAAAAAAGAGAGAGGTAATCGAAGCCCTCGCAAATATCCAGATACTTACATTGCCGCCAACCCCTGCCACCCCTATAGGCACATATAGTAAAATGAAATTCAAATAAAGTTTTAACAAAAAAGGTTTTATAAAAAGATAAACCTCACACATTTCAGCCTTTAAATCATTTTTATAAAAAGAATGAGTCAAAAAAAGATAAATTACTTGACATTTACATCGATGCACATTAGCTTAACTTTTATTATTAGCTAATAGTAAAATTCGGTCCGATTTTCCCTTGCCGTCTGTCATTGCTATGCGCGCTCTCCACAGCTTAGTTATGCTTAGTAGCTAATAGATTTCCACCACCGAAAAACGCTTGCTGTAGCTCTGCTACAAGATTTATTTACGGAGAAGAGAAAAACACACGTAGTGTTTGGGTGCACGTGCATTCTTACATTCTTCATTGACTGAGCTTTCAATGTTTACGGAAAGGATGAAGCTGATTTGTTTGTTTTTGTCACATGAACTGCGGTGCGTTTGCTGCATTATGAAAAGTTGAGGTGTTTTCATCTCGCTGCGCCTAAAAAAATTAGTGCGTCACTTCAATTATGAGCCCACTTGCCGCGCGCCTACATGAAATAATGAACTTGAGAGCGCAAAAGACACGATATGTGAACGGCCCCTTGACGAGCTACCTCCAATCGAGCGACGTGTTGGAGACCCCAGTAAAAGATACGCAGCAAGAAGAAACACTAGCGTTTCACGCTTGCGCGCATACTGCTGTTTTGGCGTGCAGTATTCGGATTTGCTTATTTCCTATTTACTTGTTTGGTGGAGGCAATCCAGAATTACTGTTGGTGAAATTATAATCAGACAAATATTTTATATAATGGCAAAATATTTGCCTCTGCCGCTTTCCTCTTCAGAGAACCTGTTGCTATCCACCGATCCATGTTGTGGTTTTAACGGCACTGATCTTGAACGTCGCGGCCGAGCACCACTAGCCTATTTTAGTAATCACACAATAACCTGACAATTTAATTTAAATTTTATATCAATATAGGCATACATATTCTTATTACTTTTTATGTTTTTTATGGGGATTCCTGGTAAAATGAAGGTAAAAAATATTATTTTATATTTTAATTTGCCTTGCCACGGACCACCTGCACTACCCTCACGGACCACTAGTGGTCCGCGGACCACAGTTTGGGAACCACTGACCTACTGTATACTAAACCCTACTACACTAATCATAACCCATAACCAGAAAAAAGCAAACGCGGCATGAAAATGCATTTGCTGAAGCAAGCATGCCATTTTAGCTGCTTCTACAAGCTCTAGTGTCTTTGAGCTCTGTTTCTCGCTCCACATCTCAAGTGCAATGCTGTACCGGGTGAGCAAGTTTACCATGTCAGAGAAGCCAAATGGAGCTGGTTATGTGATGCAAATGTCAAAATGTATGAGTTTGCAAAACATGCACTATGATAGAAGTGTTTTGAGGTCATAACATAGTATTTTGTGCAAAGAACCACGTGAAAACAAGCCTTCAATCTTCTTGTCTAATCACAATTTGTGTGAAAAGGGAATAAAAATTGGTGTTTTACTGCCACTAGTCTTCATTTCAGCAGAAAACTGCAGTGAATTGTATTTATAGGCATGTTTTTCCAATGAGCCTATGTTGTTAAAATTAATCTTATCCACTTAGGAACCATGTCAAATTCAAGGTTGACAAGTTTTCAACAAACATCTTACTGAGCTTTTAGGGGAAATACCACCTTCAATCAAATTAGAATGTATTCTGTTTGCCCTGAAAGTGTAATCTGGATTTCTGGTCGATGGCTTCAGCTCTTTCAGAGGATATAAAAGTGAGTGTTTGTAGACGTATGAGGGAAGACACACCACCAGGGCCATTTCACACACACACACCACAGCAGGGTTCAGAGGAGCCCAAAACACACAGCCTCTCATGAACAGATGCAATGCTAATGGACAGAGCCGCTCTTTATCCTGACCTTTCACACAAGGTGCCAGAGTGTGAGAGTGAGAGAGAGAGAGAGAGAGAGAGAGAGAGAGAGAGAGAGAGAGAGAGAGAGAGAGAGAGAGAGAGAGAGTCTTCCCTTTAATGCTACAGATTAGCACCATTTACACAGTCAACACAAAATCAAAATTGGCCCTATTTACATTACACTATGAAAAATATAGCCACATTTCCAAGAGGATGATTCATCTAGCTGTATGAATGTTGTGTGTCCACAGCGGTTCCCAACCCCCCAGCTTGTTCTGCAGATCTGTTCATATCCCTCAGTTTTCGCACCCCCCCCCCCCCCATAGCTTTTAAATGGCCCCCAGACCAGATCAGATAAGTCCAATTTTCTTTGATTTTATCCTGACTCAATTGGAACTCCATAGACCACATTTCTGACAGTAAATGACTGAATTACGAATAAAAAAACAAAAATCAGGGCCAGTTCAGGGGAAGCATTTATGGTTTAGAGGCCACTAGAGGAAGTCTTTACTGTCTTTGAACAACTACAATTAAACTTAAAAGAGCCCTAACAAGCAAACAACAGGTCTACAACATTCATCCATTCACACTCATTCAAACTGAGTACAGCCTCTAAAATATGACTTAATTAAAAATGTTGCATTCAACTTTGTTGAAAAATGATGATGTAAATCATTATGCTACCTTCCCACTAACAAAAATGTCCATGTTTTTTGGACATATATGGCATGGTGATAATACCATAACCCTGGAGCACAAAACCATCACAATGGTCAATTTTATTTAAATTGAGATTCAGCCTATACAAAATCTGAAAGCTGAATAAATAAGCTTTCCCTTGATGTATGGTTTGTTAGGATATGACAATATTTGGCCGAGATTTGAAAATCTGGAATCTGACGTTGCAAAAACCCCCGAAACATTGAGGAAATTTACAAATTATCTTCATGAAATATGATCTTTACATAATATCCTACTGATTTTGGCATAAAAGAAAAATCTATAATTTTGACATATGCAATGTATTGATGGCCATTGCCACAAATATACCCGTGCGGCTTGTGACTGGTTTTGTGGTCCAGGGTCACATATAGGCTCAATGCAATGACAGTGTATGAGCACTATATAGTTTACACAAGTCATGTCAAGTCAATCTTTAAATATGTAACAACATCAGACTGCAGTACCAGTAACTCAATTAATTTTCAAATTCTCACGTTCACATTTATGTATAGTGCATACAGAGAATGAATTATATAATTTCACTTTTTTCCTTTCATAATTAATCTTTTGGTTTTTGCCCAAGTTCGAAATAAACACAGAATACTCAAATATTCACTTTTTTGTGATAAGAATTTGCTAAATAAAACTTTTTCTACTTGAAGAAATAAAAACTACATTAGGGTATATACTGCAATTTTGGGCCAAAAATATAGAGTAAAAACAGTACAATTATTATTTAAAATAACGGTTTTGTATCGAATACATTTTAAAGTCTATGTATAACGTAAAGGGAGCTTCGCAAATTTTCTGATAGTGCTACAGTGTCCAGTGGATTTAATGCTCAAATTACATTAATTCAAATGTCAAATACATGCATGCAAACTGCATGCCGCCTTTTGTGTTTATTTCTGGGTTACCAAGTGTTGTATATATGCAAATTCACTTATAAAATGGGCACTCAGAAATAAAGATTGCATGTTTTCTAAACTGTTATCATGCATATTGTTTTGCTCATACTGGTCACCCTTATTCAGCAACATTCAGCATTTTTAATCACTGTACCATCCCAGTCAAAACCTGAGCAGTGTTGCAGAAATATTGATCTAGCTGATTGATAAATCAATAAAGAAATGTACTTTCTCTATATTAACTCTGAGATCTAGAGCTTTGGAAAGGTAGGTGTGAGTTCCTGCAATCTCTGACTGTGGTCATGAAAGGCCCCTTTGAGACCGACGGCATCTGACCGGCCCATCTACTGGCATCCTTATCCACGCTGGAGTTGTTTTCTCACTGGATCTCCCCAACTTTCCCTCTCTGTATGTGTCTTTGTTGTTTGTCAGCCCTCACCTTTCTTTATGTCAAAGTACTGTTAACGACCCTTAACAAAGCACCATTTACTCTCAGTCAAAATGAGAGCCTTTTGGCCTGAATAACACCCCTGCTTAGGCATATTGTTGGTGAAGGGTATAAAACACTGCTTCTCAGAAACATGATTTACATTGGACATCAAATTGTGATGCAACCCAGTGCCAACATTATTGTACATAAGTAAACAACAATGTCAATATAGCAATGAACTAAATAGTAGGGCTGCAAGATTTGGGGGAAAATTCTAATAAAAATTGCAATTGCGATTTAAAATGTGATTCTAATAAAACTAAATTAGGCTTGTATGGCTGCACAATTTGGCCAAAAATGTTGTGCTTATATCACTGACTGCGACATTATAATAATTGAATAATAAGATAAATAAAATAACTATTATTATTACTGATTAAATTAATTAAACAATTAATATTACTAAGAAAAAGATGCATTTAGTACTCAAAAAAATACTATGGGTGCTTCAGAAAGGATGCAAAATGCAAACAATTGTAAGTGGGTCCTTCCTCACGAAAGAGACAAAATTCCACATCCAGGCATAGGTTTTAGCATTTAAAAAGCCTTTCTTTGCAAGGCTACATATTAAATAACACCAATGTGTATTGGCCCAAACAAGCCTACATCAGGGTGCCAAACAACTGAGAGCAAGAAGTGATAGAAGTAGAAACATTCCTGTCGAAAAAAGGGACTGACAATAGATATATTACTACTTTCTATAATTTCAATTATAGAAATTATTAAATTATTAAAAATAATAATTTCATTTTATAGTACACCTGTAAAATTACAATATTTCTGGCTGGTTGAAAATTGCAGAGCGCCCTTAAAGCTTCTTTTGATAAACGACTCAAACACAGACGCTTCGATGAGTTTGTGTGGAGCAGCATTTACTGTGAACCGAGCCGCTGAGACACTGAAAACACCAGATCATGAGCTGAACGCGCGTCAACGCACTTCACTCTGAAACACGCAGATTAATTGCAGCCTTTGTGATTTAATAACCCCAATGATCCATATCACAAATTTGGGTTTATTTTGTTTAACTGTGCAGCCCTACTGTAGAAGTACAACAATATGCAAAATTATTAATCTAAATAATAAAACCATATAATTTGACTTTCTAAAATTTGAGTTATATTGTCTCATGGATTTTAATAAATTTAGGTCCCATGCTCAATTATAAATTTCAACCAAAATAATACAAGACGACTAGGGGTGTAACGATATTTAAACCGAACCGAAAAACACGATACAGCCAAATTCAGCCCAGGCCCATCGTTGAAGTTACCTTATGTCACAAAACTCATTTTTCTTCCTTGACATGCGATTAAATAGTAAGCACGGTTGTAATGGTACACGTATTCGGCCCAAAAATTTTCGTGTGTCTTATGAGTACAAGACAAATACAGCGTTGTTGCCTAACCACCATTAACAACCAATAATCGCAATAAGCTCTGCATTTTGTTATATTTCAATAAGAAACAAAGTGTCATTTTTCAAAAACTGCCCATTTTATCATGAAATTCAAACAATAAATGCCTTTTTGACACTCTTTAATGTGGCGTGACAGCTCACTAGGCGCCTCAGTTTAAGCAGCAGTGTGCGAGTGAACGAGATCATCTTTTCATGAATAAACATCTGAAGGTATGTTGAAAGATACAGTACAACTTACTGAAACATTATATCTCCTGTATCTCTGAATTCATTTAAAGACAGAGACACAATTTGTTCAGTAAACCAACATTTAAAAAAAAACAAAAAAAAAACAACGGTCTGTATAGTTTTCATTTACATTACGGGGCTGCAACCCACCAGAAGCTTTTAAAATGCGGTTTCCAAATATGGAAAGAAGACGCGACTTAGTGCTTCTTGTTCAGAGCAGACCACACACACACACACACACACACTAATGTGATAAATCCCTCACTGCTGATGTGTGTCATATACTGCCTCATGGGACTTTGATGATAATACCCAGGGCTGGAATAAACAGTGCTGGGACCCTCGTGACTCTGCACGTATAATATCATCATCATAACTTCAGTTTCCATATACACAGAGCCCTGTGGTCGGCCAGGGCTTGGCTTTTCTTCTTTGCCCTGTTTTTTTTCATAAAGCGTGCCTCTCCTAGCTTAGAGGGCTTCAATAGCGCATACTTCAGCACCTCACGCAAAGTTTACAGTTTCTCTACATAAACACAGCTCAAACAGGTCAGTGTGATTGGGATTAAGAGTCAATCTCAACCACTTTGACGTGCTGCTGGTTTTCCTTACAATACTTGGGATTAGAAGTGCAGCGAGCGGAAAAACACCTTCAGATCAGCTTCAGTGACATACTGCACATACCAGGACAATAACCTTTTCAAAACTATATTTACTGAAAGAATTGTCAACAAGCATCAGATGATTTTAAAGTGAGACCATGTGAAAGTATGAAAGAATTAAAATTTTACACTGTAAAAAAATAAGTAGTGGACTTAACTTAAAAAAGTGAGGAAACCTGTTTATTGGAAATTAAGTAAATAAACTTCATGCATAATTAAAAAAATTAAGTTATGTGGAATTATCAAGCAATTGCCAGTTATTTTTGTCAAGTTTGTTTACTTTTAAAAAAGTGAGGAAACCCGTTGCGTTAAGTAAACTGATCACTTTTTACAGTGTTATTATACTTTAGATGGCAACTTCTTGATTCTGTAATACTACTGTTTTATTTCTCACAAATACAGAAATTGTTAAAAAAAAATTAGTACGAGTAGAAATCTAATCTAGAAATCTGGTAATTTAAAATGCAATATTAAAAAACTCCAGATTTCAAGGGCAGCACAAAAATGTTGTGCTTGTATATCAATTACTATAAAATAAAATAAATATTACTACTGCAAAAATTCACTGTAAAATAAAAAGTATTATTTTTTTAAATAATTTATTTTACAATATCTGTAAAATTACAATACTACTGTTTATGGCTGTCAAAAAGAAATTGTTTTAAAAAAATATGAATAGAAATCTTAGAAATCTGGTAAGTCCGTGTGCACTGGAGATCATATAAAGAGCAAGACAATTAAAAAAATAATTCTTTGCTAATTTTACATACAGTACAGAGATAAAAAGCCAAATATGGACATATTTTTGCAGTTTCTTCTGCTGAGTAGTCCTGCCTTTTGTAAATTCCAGAATCAGAGGCAATTTCATCATAAAATTACTATTGTTTTGCATTATTAAGTCTAATAATCTTTATTTCTTGTAAAAGCACTGAACTTGAGTTGCAGATAAAACTTACTTTTAACAACAACCTAACATAACTTATTAAATGTACCATTTTTTTCTATAGTATCATACTGAACTGACCAACAGCTTCAGTGATTATAAAAGGAGTGCTTCTAATAGCTTTCTATGAAATACTTTACCATTTAAAGAAGTTTATTTCTTGATTTGATATTTTATAATAGGCATTTCATAATATCTAAACATAAATTTAAAAGCAAGTCCGTGAGGAGAAAAAAAAACGATATTAGTTAGCGGAAATGTCTAATAAGCCAATAAGTGCTCCTAGTGGTAATTTCTTTTAATTTTTTTATTTTATTTATTTATTTATTTTAATTTTTTTCCTACATCTTGAAACTTTAATGTGGAATAATTTTGATAGATAAACATAATATTTTTGCTCATCATATTAAAAATAACATTTAAGCTCATCATATTAAAAATAACATTTAAACGGGATAATATTTAGAGATTCGAAGTGCTGGAAAAAGTGTGAAGCACTTGAAAGTCCATGAAAAGTGCTTGAATTTCACTCTAAAACGGTTGTACGAATAAATGTAAACTATTTTTACTGTAACTATTTCTGCCACAATATCATGGTTACAGTTACCATTACATTAATCCCATGGTGAACGTTGGTGATTTCTGGACTGAAAAGCCTTCTTTAACTTGGTCATTCATGGCACAATGTTTCTCCTGCGCTGTTTGATCTGATATCTGTGGTCTAGAATTCAGCAGTAAATTTGAATGCTTCCCACTAGATCTCGCAGGACAACTCAAAGGAAATTATTTGTCTTTTTTGGAAGCTAAGTTGATTAATTGTTCGGATACTGGAGAAAAAAAAAAGAAAAGAAAAATAACCATGGTAGTTGGGTTGTTTCAAATGTGGAGAAGGTTATTACATTAATTATATTCTGAAAACAGGCATATGTATTTATCTGGAATAACAGGCACCAGTTGGAACCAACAATGTGCATTAATCAGGTAAAAGCAGAGCCAATGCTCAATTCTCACTTGCCAATAAACGAACCGTAACTTCCTGTGAACTGAATCTCCTTCCATTGATCATGTGCACCACAGGCGTAACTATCGGTAAGCAGGATACGCAGTTGCTTACGGGCCCGGACCAATCAGGGGCCCGCGTGACTGGAAGATATTGATTGACAGCCGGGGCCCCCTATCGCATTTTACTACTTTTAGTCTGATCGCATTTTACTTTATCGCAAATTTATTTGAATAAATAATGACAACAACATATTTTACTGATCATTGAATACATGTGTGAAACAAACAATGATGGATTTTGGTTTAATTTGTTTCGAATTGGGACTGGGGAATCCCTGGGTCGGTAAGTGAACATGATGATGGGGTCCCGCCTTGATAATCCTGCATAAGGGCCCGGTGTTGGCTCGTTGCGCCACTGATGTGCACACATTCAAATACAACTCAAGCCTCTGGTTCTTCACCTTAGGACATCACCATTTCACTTGTTGTTTTTTGTACTGGATTAAATCACAGTATTAATCATAAATGTCCAACATGCCATTCTAAAGGCCGTGCGATTAACAAGGTGTTTGTAGGATTAACACTGATCTGCAATCAAGCTTTCAGGTGTTGTGAACTTTTTCTTCTAAAGTGTAGGCAACTCAGAAGCGAAAACCAGGAGATGTTGGGATATCTTTCAAAGCAAAAGTTACTCTTTACTGAGGACTTTGCTGTTGCATCGCTGTAGTCATCATCCAAATCTAAACTTACTCAATAGCTAAAACACAGTGTTTTATACCTTTCAAGAGGGAGGGATTTACATAGAGATGGAGATCAGCATGACAGTGTAACCCAGAGCCTCTGAAACAAAGTAGGTAAATAAAAGCCTGTTTCCTGGAGATTCCTCAGAACTGCCTTATCATAGAGAAACAAAGTCCAGCTGTTCTGAAGTCATCATTTATGCCTCCAAATGGTAAACACTTGTATGAACTTTCTCAGTTAAAATACTGTTGAACCTAAATTAGATCACTTAATAAATTTGTAACACTACACAGGTAAGAAAGGATCAAACCTAACTAATGTGGCCTAATGTCTCAAATATATCTCAAAATAGGGCTAACTAGCAATCATTTTCATTATTGATTAATCTGTTGATTATTTATTTGGTTAAAAAAACGAATGAAAATGAATTTAAAATAAATAGATTTGAATCAAATCTTCACACTATTGTTATTCCACATCCTGCCCAGTGTTGTCCTCCAAACATTGTGCAATTTGAAGGCAATAAAAACAAAGAGAGATTGCTTAGATCTATAAAGGCTCTGTGTAATTAAACATTATGTACAAAAAAGTGGTTCAAATTAAACCTGGTTGCTTATGATTTGAAAGCATTAGTTAAAATCACCAAATTCAAAATAATAATCAGAAAAACAAATGAAGGAGGAGGAACACACATGCATGCTGTCAGGGCAAGCCTTTTTGCAAAATGGAAATACTCTCAAGACACTTACATAAAATTAGGGCTGCACGATTTGGGGAAAATGTCATATTGCGATTATTGAGGTCAATATTGCGAATTATTGAGGTCAATATTGCGATTGTGATATAATAAACAAATGGTTTCATTAGTGAACTTGCTTGTTTCAAAAGCAAAATGCACACACAGATTAGTGATAATTCTGAAATGTGTATTTCTCAACTAAACTAGCAACAACAATTAAATGATTGATAACACCAGTAATGATCAATAAGCCATTGAAGTCTGTGGATAAAAATGAGTTTTCTGTGAGTCACAGTCAGGACATTCACAGGCAGCGCTCCTATTTGACTTGTCGCGCATGAATGGTTTAAAAGCATTCGCACATATAAGAGCGGGATCATGAAACACTAGCCAAAGGATGACAAAAAATAACAAAATGCTGCGATAATTGCGTTAACAGCACTAATTTGTTTATTTCATATAAAATCGCAGCATTTTGCGTCATATAATTGAATAGGCTTGACATCGTGATTGCGATATAATTAATCGTGCACTGCAGCTCTACATAAAATGTACGTTTTCCCCAAGGTAGCCTCTACGACAGAGATGTCTTGACCTTATTATCTCTGTGCAACTTCACATGAAGAAACCCTGACATCTTAAAGGAAATAAGGACAGATCAGCATGGAGACAAGACGTATGAGACGGTGTGGTGAGGCACAACTGAATTAGTGTGGCCTTTTCAAAAGGTACGAACTTACAGCTGCTGGACTCCACCCGCTAGACATACTTTCTACATACCTGGAAAATAAACAGATCCTGGCCACACAACCGAGGCCTTTTGAGCAAATGTATTACACAGAGAGTAACAGTGATGCAGGGAACACCACACACACACACACACGCACGCACGCACGCACGCACGCACGCACTATATATAAAATAGGGTGAAAATTCTGGTACGAAATAAAAACTTCAGGATGCACTGGATAAACTGAAAATAAATAATAAGTTTGATAAATAGATTTTTAAATTTGTTTAATACATTTTATTTATTTAAATTGTAAAAACATTTAACTGTTTCAGCTGAAAAGTTTCATTAGCTGAAATTTCGGTGCATCCCTAATATAAAAGAGGAAATGTAATAAAGTCAATTTCACATATTCCATCTTCTTTATTAACAGCCTACACTTCAGCCAACAGTGGCATATTATAGTATGGACTTCATTTAACTATGATAGCTTCATTACACAGGAAATCAATACAAAAAAAGTTGATTTTTTTACAATTATATTGATAAAAGTAAGTTGTACACAACTTGCAATTAATTCAACTTATGGCAATGCATGGTTTTGGTGAATTCTTTGTAATTTGTTTTCACATTTGATATCTTAAGAGAAGCAAATTCAGATCGCTCCACAAATGCAAATTCACACGATACTCGTTGTCTTTTTTTTTAAGCCTTCTAATTGAGTGAAACCGGATATTCAACATACACTCATGTTTCCTTGTAGGGTTTCAGACCGATTCACTGCACTCAAAAAAATAAATTTTGCCTCTTGTTAAATTTAATTAATTAAAATAATCAAAAGTAACACGATTGTTTAATATTTTGTCACAACTTAATTTAATTGTGTTCAATCAATCTAATATATTTAAAACTGAAGTTTACTTAATTAATTTGTGTGAGAACTACTAACTTGGCAGTGGATCTGTAGCTCCCAGCATGCTTTGCAAGGGACTGCATTATGAGGGTAAATTTAGGGATTAAAATGTTATTTTATGTGTTTTTCAGTAAACGGAAAGATGTTGTTAGTTGATGTTAGTATTTAATGTTCAGTTATGTTAGAAACTTAGAGGACTTTATGTAATGTTTTTGAATTTTTTGGCTACCATTATGCAGAAGAGTGACGACTGTGTTTAGACTGTGCGAACTCAGTAAACACTCCATATGCATTAAACCTCACTTGCATCCCTGCCTAAGTCATATCTAATATTACTATGCGAAAAATTGTTCTAATTAAATCGAATGCTAGTTGCTAATATCATTGGAAGAAACTATAGAGTCAAACTAACTAAAATTATAATGTTGATGATTTTAGACAGGACAAAAATTAAATCTGGGTAACTTGACAAAATTCTATCTAGTAGAAATGACACAATTATTTTAGTAGTCTTGACCAAATTAATTTAAGTTCATAAAGCAAGATTACAACAAATCATTTCGAACAAATTTGATTGTGTTGGATAAATATAATTCAATTTCGTGGAAAACCGTTCCTTAATTTAATTAAGTTGGTTCAACAGATTATTTTTTTGAGTGTGGGTTTGCTGAGCTCAACTTCTACACACTCTGACCCAAGACTCCCGGCGGTCATACACATCAAATTGTTTGCAGGCTGGCAAGTTGGACAAAGACCACAGCTAGCTTGTGTTTGAGGCAGCAATTGCTGGACTACAGGAACAAAGTAGGAGGGATATAACACTGGCTTATGCCTCACACCTGCATTAGATTAAACTAATCGTCACAGATGTGGATGGGATTGGAATGGGTTACATTTTCACAAATTTTATCATCTGTAAATTATTAAAAAATAATTCATTGATATTTAGTAAATTAATCAGATAGTTCAAGATACAAAGTCCATCAGATGTATGATATGAATCACTTAAATCACTTGCTATGCAGTGTTTTAATGCAATGCTAAGCCAAATCAAAAGCCAAATTGAAAAAGTAATTAATAATGACTGCAGTTTTTCTTAATAAACCGCCTGTATTAAACATCATAATGCCAAAAGTAAAACAGATTTCATGGTTCAGTAACGCTACTAAAATGTCTTTCATGAGGAGGATACACATTTTGTCAAACTGTCAGAGTGCATGTGGACAGAA
This sequence comes from Siphateles boraxobius, assembly GCF_051911475.1. Taxonomy (NCBI): domain Eukaryota; kingdom Metazoa; phylum Chordata; class Actinopteri; order Cypriniformes; family Leuciscidae; genus Siphateles; species Siphateles boraxobius. The sequence continues at coordinate 25,148,845 of NW_027508866.1, read as the reverse complement.
TAGACCCCCTCAGGAGAAGACTTGTTCCTCAGACACCAGACATCAACATCTGCTCTGATCTGTGTCTCATTACACACACAGAGCTCCTCTGAATTCATGAGCATGTTTAATGGGAACAAGGCAGGACTTGTGTTGGGAGGAACACACTAGATTCTACAGCGTCTTCTGCAAAACTCCCAACATGCTTTAGGACCAGTTAAACATTGGCATGTGAATATAGCATTGAACACTGAATATATCCAGAGGTGTCAATTCCAGGGGTCAGAAAGTAAAAGTCCTGCATTTATGTTTATTCCACCCATTAACTCAGCCAGCTGATTTCACTAATTAGTTCTATCTCCTGGCTGAAAAACTGTGCTAATTAGCAAATCCAGGTGATTGAAACAAAATACTGAGGAGGAATTTTACTTTCTGAACCTGGACTTGACACCTCTGATCTGAGCCTGCCGAAACACACAGAGTCAAGCATGATTACCTCCAAGAATTCGATGGATTCATCTAAACAGTTGAATTTTTGATATGTGATGCACATTAATGCAATCATATCTTTCCAAAAAGAAAATCCCAGAACCTCAATGTTCTTGTATTGATGTCAGGATTTTAAATCAGAAAAGGAAAGCATTTTAACTTAATAAATTATACTCACTAATAAGGTCTTTTCTGCATTATTCATAAGCACACTTGAAATGGAAAGAATTACATCCCCCTGAATCCAGTTATCTTTTCTATTACAAAGCGAATCAGATTTTAATATATAGCCTATATATATATATAATATATATTAGGGCTGGGCAGGTTAACGCGTTATTATCGCGTTAACGCAATTATTAATTAATGCCAACAATTTTTTTATCGCACGTTAACGCAGTTTTTAAAAAAATTATTATTATTATTTTGAAAGTCCGTTGCTCACTGGCTCTGAATACACATAGGACTACAGTCAAACTATGATCACAGGAGGGGTGGGATGTTGGTCCGCCAGCAAATAACCCACCCAAACAAGCAGTGGAGAGAGGCAGGTTCTCTGTGGTGAACAGTTAAAGGGTTGCGCTCCGCGAGTGAATGACAGGCGCTCTCTATGGATAGTACCTATAAACCTATAGATAATAACTATTTAGATTCTAGAAACTCACTTACAGCGAGCCGAGGATCAGTCTCTCTTCTAATGATTTGTGCTGCGCGTCCTTTATAAAAAGTTATAGACAATTAAACTTCGGCAACGAGCGGGCGCGGGCGCGTGCGTGAGGCGAGCATGACCGCAACAGTTTCACAGGAACGCACCCGCTTGTCGCTGCACCTTGTGCTCGACCACTTCACCTCACTCTTGGCTGATTTATACTTCTGCGTCGGACTTACGACGAAGACTATACGCTATAGACTACGCGTTGGTTTTCATTTATATCTCTGCGTCGTTGTCCGCGTTGACGCGCAATTACACATGCAGAGGGAGCGTGTGAAACCCGGGGAGAGGTTCTAGCAATCACAGCGCTTGCGGTACGCGTAGATTTGACGTTACATTTTTGGAGAGGTGCACGTCAGGGTACGCCGAAGTGTACGCGCTCTACACAGCTACGGCGTGAGTATAAAGTGTATTTGTTTTTTTACTCTGTTTAATGTAATCTTACGTGGGAAACCATGCCATGACCAAACCTACGCTATAAGTAACATGCAAGGAAAAAGCCTTTTCTCACTAACACTCACAAACGAAAACAACAAACACTAAGTGGGTCTGGCGTAAAACAAAAGATGAGTATGCCGAAAAGCACCTCATCCCCACCGTGAAGTATGGTGGAGGATCTGTGATGCTTCTCTTCCAAAGGCCCTGGGAACCTTGTTAGGGTGCATGGCATTATGAACGCTTTGAACTACCAGGACATTTTAAATAAAAACCTGATGGCCTCTGCCAGAAAGCTGAAGATGGGTCGTCATTGGGTCTTTCAGCAGGATAATGATCCAAAACATGTGGCAAAATCTACACAAAAATGGTTCAGCAGTCACAAACTCAAGGTCCTCCCATGGCCATCTCAGTCCCCAGACCTCAACCCAATCGAAAACCTGTGGGGCGAGCTAAAGAGGAGAGTGCATAAGAGAGGACCCAGGACACTGGATGATCTAGAAAGATTGTGCAAAGAAGAATGGTCAAAGATCCCTCTCTCTCTGTGTTCTCCAATCTTGTGAAATGTTATAGGAGGAGATTAAATGCTGTCTTGTTGGCAAAAGGGGGTTGTGCAAAGTATTAACATCAGGGCAGCCAATAATTGTGGGACACATGATTTCAATTTTGGTTTTATATATATATATATATATATAGATATATATGCACACACACACGTATAAATACAAGTGTATAAATATAAAACTGGGGGTGGTGATGGCGCAATGGATAAGACACATGCCATTGGTGTGAGAGACCCGGGTTCGAATCCACTGTGATACACCAATGTGTCCCTGAGCAAGACACTTAACCCCTAGTTGCTCCAGAGGCGTGCGACCTCTGACATACAGCAATTGTAAGTCGCTTTGGATAAAAGCGTCAGCTAAATGAATAAATATAAAATGTAAAATGTAAATGTAAGTGATGGTATAACCACTTAAGTGATGGTTATAGAGAACATATGCCTCTTGAGAAGCACAATAGAAGGGTATTGGACATCTACAAGGCTAAGAACAGAAAGTGAGGAGGATTGTATTTGGACATGCTGATAATGAAGCTCTTCAGTCATTCATTTAGTCCCACTTTCAGACCAATATCTTTGAGTAACTTTCATACTGAAGTATCTCTGACAGTGAGAGTGCAACTCAATCCCCTACAGCTGACCACACTGTTCAGTGAGTTTACCCACAGCCACAATAATAGACTGCACTACAATGAAGAGGTAGATACTCAAATAATGGCACAGAAGCCTCTGTGAACAGAAAACACAGAGGAAATTGGTGGAAAAGGTTACTCTGTGCGGTAGAAATTAATAAATGCTGACAACTGCACAAATGGTACGTTTTAAACGTCTTTAAAAGAAGACGTTTAAAAATTAAAGCCTAATTACGTAAAATATTTACGGTTCTTTTATATCGTAAAGATAATTTTATAATTGGTTTTTAGCCTTTTTGCAGATAAATTATAGATCCTTTAACCCTATACACCAAACATATAGCTAAACATTATACTAAACAATATAGCATTAAAAAGATATTTTGAGCAGCTAGCCCTTCGGGTGTAAATAAATTTCATTGTATTGCTGTCAATACATAAATATTGTTTCAGTGTGTATAAAAACGTAAGAAAATGTGGTAGAACCTAACATTACGTAAAAATACACACAAACACGTGATGAGATCATGTTGAATAAAAACTAGCAATTGTGTAAAACCAGACCAGATGGACTTTTTCAAAGGCACAAATTAATTTTTCTGCGGTTGACTCTCTCTGTGGCCGAAACCAGATTTTTTTTAAATCCACGTCATCCTCTCTTTAGTAGCGAGTAGCTCATAGATCTGCACAGTCAACTACTCCAAAATCCCACCATAATAAAGGGTTTTATTTAAGGCAATGTAAAAAGTGCATGAGCAGACAAAATAACTGGTAGTGGAAAAATGATGTAGGAATAAAAACATTGTGTGAGGTGTAGCGAGAAACTTGAAATGTGTTATTTTAGGAAGAAGGGGCACAGAGAGTGCAAAAAGTCAGGATGGTTGTGGGCTGCTGTATGAAAACGGACTCGGAAATGGAGAACAGCGAGAGCCAGGGACTCCCTTTTGGGCCTGTGCTCTCTGAAAGACAAGCCCAATTTATCATGTGTGAAGTGCAGCTCTCCGTTAACACCCCGAACGATTAAACGAGCAGACATGAGATGTCCTGGGGAGCAGAAAAATAACAGAGTCTGGAAAAATCATTCAAGAATCCATGAACCTCTCGTGCCTGTTCCATCGGCAAAGAAAAACACACCTCAAATGTTATAGTTCCTCTAAGTGTCTTGGCCAGAATGATTCCGGTTAAGAGGGCCAAGACAAAAACCATCAATTTGCTCTGAACGTTGGGTTCTGTTGGAAGACTAAACAGGGTTTACTGCTAACAGTCTCATCTGCCGTTTGACCATATACACTCACAATCCATAAGAACTGTTAAATAATCAATCAAAGGGGCGGCAGCCGTTTAGTACCGCAACAGAAAGATGGGATCTCATACACTGCCTGAAGTTCGGTACAAAATTGCATGTATTGCACAAAAATGACAAAATCTTTCTCTACAACCTTATTTCAAATGTTAAAAGTCCCCCTGTGGTGAAAATCAAGCTTTTAATTTAGTTTACATGTCTATGTGGTGTTGTTAATATGCTTTAAGACAAACCATGTGTAAATTCATAAGTCAACACCATTGCTGAGTATTTTCTCCTTAAAACTGCAGTGAACCAAAGACAGTCTCAAAAACACAGTTTGAAATCGCTGGTGTTTCTGACGTCACAAACTACCTTGTAACCGATCAGATCAACGTGTGATCAACGAGTGGATCTCTGACCTGCTGTGAGTGAGTGGAGGCGGGGCTCATTTGCATATTCATAGAACCACGCATACTAAATGAGGCAAGGGTGTCAAATTACATTCAAGCTATTTTAAAGACGAAAGACTCGGACCCGTCCGAACCCGAACCAGACGAACTAATCATTTCTCTTTCCGGTACTGACAGCATAGCCTATATGGGACTGACAGGAAGAACGAAAGACTCGGACCCGGACGAACCCGAAGACTCGAGAGAGATGACCTAATCATTTCTGTTTCCAGTACAGATTCAGAACCCATATGTTGCGCAATGCGCATGCGCGGTCAACACAAAATGAACGAATCACTCTCTGAGACAACTCGGTAGTCCCGAGTCATATTAAAGATTCGTTCAAAATGAACGAATCATTCATGAACGACACATCACTGGACAGGATGCACGTGACAGATCTGTCCATTAAAGATGACGTGATAGTATGTCCCAAAGCTTGCCTACTCTTTTGCGACACACTCAAAAGTATGTACTTTTTCTTCACAAAAAGAGTACATACTTTTAGGTCGTAGTACAAGTAGGCGAATTGGGACTGGGTCCGAGTGTGTCCGAGATTTTTTCCACAATTTGCAGCACTGAATTTTTCTTTACTCTAAATGACTCAGAGAAACTTTACTACGGTATATGCTAAGAAAGGATGAGCTGTAAAATACATTACACACTATAGGAGGTGGTCAACCCATTGTATTTGTTTATTTTATTTTATATTGTATTTATATTTTACATACATTATATTTATAATTAATATTAGGATAGACTAGAGATATTTTCTTCTGTTGTAATTATTATTATTGCTATTATTATTACCTATTATCCATGCAAAAATCCAAAAAAGACTTGTCTTTTTTTGTGCATTTGCTTAATGTCAAATAATGTCAAACATTTTGTTAAAGATTACAACATCTTTGACAAAAAACAAAACAAAACAAGTTTGTGAGTGTGTGCATCTGTGAGTTTTAGAGTTTGTGAGTGTGTGCATCTGTGAGTGTGAGAGTTTGTGAGTGTGTGCATCTGTGAGTGTGAGAGTTTGTGAGTGTGTGCATCTGTGAGTGTGAGAGTTTGTGAGTGTGTGCATCTGTGAGTGTGTGAGAGTTTGTGAGTGTGTTCATCTGTGAGTGTGAGAGTTTGTGAGTGTGTGCATCTGTGAGAGTGAGAGTTTGTGAGTGTGTGCATCTGTGAGTGTGAGAGTTTGTGAGTGTGTTCATCTGTGAGTTTGAGAGTTTGAGAGTGTGTGGATCTGTGAGTGTGAGAGTTTGTGAGTGTGTGCATCTGTGAGTTTGAGAGTTTGTGAGTGTGTGCATCTGTGAGTGTGAGAGTTTGTGAGTGTGTGCATCTGTGAGAGTGAGAGTTTGTGAGTGTGTGCATCTGTGAGTGTGAGAGTTTGTGAGTGTGTGCATCTGTGAGTGTGAGAGTTTGTGAGTGTGTGCATCTGTGAGAGTGAGAGTTTGTGAGTGTGTGCATCTGTGAGTGTGAGAGTTTGTGAGTGTGTGCATCTGTGAGTGTGAGAGTTTGTGAGTGTGTTCATCTGTGAGTGTGAGAGTTTGTGAGTGTGTGCATCTGTGAGTTTTAGAGTTTGTGAGTGTGTTCATCTGTGAGTGTGAGAGTTTGTGAGTGTGTTCATCTGTGAGTGTGAGAGTTTGTGAGTGTGTTCATCTGTGAGTGTGAGAGTTTGTGAGTGTGTTCATCTGTGAGTGTGAGAGTTTGTGAGTGTGTTCATCTGTGAGTGTGAGAGTTTGTGAGTGTGTTCATCTGGGAGTGTGAGAGTTTGTGAGTGTGTGCATCTGTGAGTGTGAGAGTTTGTGAGTGTGTGCATCTGTGAGTGTGAGAGTTTGTGAGTGTGTGCATCTGTGAGTGTGAGAGTTTGTGAGTGTGTGCATCTGTGAGTGTGAGAGTTTGTGAGTGTGTGCATCTGTGAGTGTGAGAGTTTGTGAGTGTGTTCATCTGTGAGTGTGAGAGTTTGTGAGTGTGTGCATCTGTGAGTTTGAGAGTTTGTGAGTGTGTGCATCTGTGAGTGTGAGAGTTTGTGAGTGTGTGCATCTGTGAGTGTGAGAGTTTGTGAGTGTGTTCATCTGTGAGTGTGAGAGTTTGTGAGTGTGTGCATCTGTGAGTGTGAGAGTTTGTGAGTGTGTGCATCTGTGAGTGTGAGAGTTTGTGAGTGTGTTCATCTGTGAGTGTGAGAGTTTGTGAGTGTGTGCATCTGTGAGTGTGAGAGTTTGTGAGTGTGTTCATCTGTGAGTGTGAGAGTTTGTGAGTGTGTGCATCTGTGAGAGTGAGAGTTTGTGAGTGTGTGCATCTGTGAGTGTGAGAGTTTGTGAGTGTGTGCATCTGTGAGTTTGAGAGTTTGTGAGTGTGTGCATCTGTGAGTGTGAGAGTTTGTGAGTGTGTGCATCTGTGAGAGTGAGAGTTTGTGAGTGTGTGCGAGTGTAGTGTAGAAAACAAGTTCTGACATTCAAACAAATCAACAAGTTTTCTGATTTGTATTTTTCTTTATTTTTTATAAATTATTTATTGTACTGACAGCTCGGGTCCCTTTAAACAAAAATAAACATCTTTTTGTGCACTTTATTTATTTTTATTTTATATTAAAACCCTGTGTATTTGGCAGATGTAAAGCATACATGTGTATGTTTTTTTGTGTTAGTCCATTTGTTTATTCTTACTTTAAGAGCTCAGGGATGTTCAAGGAGCAACCTGTTTGTGCACTTTCTGAAGATTTTTTGCACTGTGAATATGCACTGTCAGTTCTGTTTTTGAATAAAGGGTTGGAAATTAATGCTTTTTTAAATTTTTTATCCGATTCATCAATGAATCGAAAAAACAATCGACAGATTAATCGACTATTAAAATAATTGTTAGTTGCAGCCCTAAAGATGAGTTTTAAGGGATAAAATGATGCACGAACGTACACTACAGAACCAAACTACAAGTGTGAATCGCCCAGATTTCATTAATCTGTGGTGTTTTGGACACAGGTGTGTATGGCACGCATTGAGTGCTAAAAGAGCTGCAACCAGGTGAAACATGGGCACAGGAAATGAGGAGGGAGGAATAATGAGGCTCTTTGGTTTCTGAGTCACCCTGACTGTACACTAACGCTTTTTACAGAGCGTCTCAGATGTATATCTGCACAAAGACAGGCCTGTAATTAGCGAGTCTGACGCAAACAGACTTAGACTCCACTTTTATTGCTGCCGTCCTATTCTCATGACTGATAACAACAAATGGGTTACTCGAGTGGGCAGACACATGAAAAAGCTTGAAGCCTCTTCTTACCTTACTTGGAGAGGAGCTCTCTCAGTTTGATGTGCTTTGTCATCCCCGCTAGTACATCTACCCGTATCACAGTCCTGATCAAATGAGGGCTTTCCACTTAAAGTAACCTTTCATATTACCAGCTGCTCCACTTTATCAAATTCTTGATAAGATCAAGGCATCTGAAACATCCACAGAACCAAACTCTGAACCGACAAGATCCTAAATATGTGTAACGGATAGAATATGTTTTCCATCAATGAAGATGGTGATATATACTACCGTTCAAGTTTGGGGATTACATTTTTTTTTTACTGTATTCAAAAGAATCTTGAAAACTAAAATATTCATCAGCAGAAACTGTTTTCAACATTAATGATCAGATATCTTTCTTGAGCATCAAATCAGCATATCAGAATGATTTCTGAAGGCTCATGTGACACTGAAGACTGTTACATTTTAAAATCTATTACATAAGAATATCAGTTATTTTAAATTGCAATATTGCACAATATGGCTGTTTTAGCTGTTTGGTTCAGTGAATGCAGCCTTGATGAGCATAAGAGACTATGTTTTAGAGACTTTCTAAAACATAAAATATTACGGTAGTGTATCCATGAGAACCAATGACATTTGGTGTCAAAGACATTAAATCTGGCGTGATGCAGGGGCCCTTTCTTTTCTTTTCTTTTCTTTAGAAGAGCCACAAAACAAAAGTCAGATGGACTTTCTATGTTTTTTCTACTTTGTGAAGCTTGACTGTATAAATTAAAATCCACTTTTGCTGAGTGGAAACAACAACTCAGACATTAATGATAATTATGTGTGATTAAAGGATGCCATTTTTCGTTTTGAGTGAAATATCCCTTTAAACTTCTAACATGAGTCACTACAGATGGAGTGGGATAGAGCCTTGGCCAAACTCAAATACAGGCCCTTTCGCAAACCTGCATCATCTGGTCTTTATTAATATAGTAAACCCTCCAACTGTGCTCAAAGAACGCGGTGTGAGGCGGCGTATGTGTCCCAACCAGGCAAAAACAATCCATTTCCAACTGCTGACCCCGATCTTTAGGTTTAAACTGATTCCTGAATCCAATCAGAAAGAAGAGAACTGTAAACATCATGACATCAAACACACAAGAGAGAAAGTGAGAGAGCGCTCATAACATAAGCCATGAATGATTGCACAGGCTGAGAAATGAAACGCAGATGTCATTGTGTACACGTTCAATAAATAGAGGCACATCTAGTTTCACTGCCTGTGTTCCATTAAGTAACAAACTTTTTTTATTAAGGGCATTTTATTGATAACTTAACTCTCTAGACAGTTCTCATTAGAGTTTCTTGTACTTCTAATGCTCATCCATAGAAAAGGGATTTGAACTTTGACTTCTAGCAATTTCTAACTACTTCTAATTTTGTTTATACCTTATCCTGCACCATTTGTGCTACAGACAGGATTGATATTGTACGACTGGTTTTCTTATGTTTCTTATGCTCACCAAAATTGCATTTCTTGGTCAAAAAAAACCCAGTAAAACACTAACATTCTGAATAATTATTTTTACAATTTTCTAATCAGAGCAGCGTAAACCAATTTACAACAGACTGGGTCATCTGACCAATCAGAGCAGAGTAAACCGATCACAACAGACTGGGCCATCTGACCAATCAGAGCAGAGTAGACCAATCACAACAGACTGTGCCATCTGACCAATCAGAGCAGAGTAGACCAATCACAACAGACTGTGCCATCTGACCAATCAGAGCAGAGTAAACCGATCACAACAGACTGGGTCATCTGACCAATCAGAGCAGAGTAAACCAATCACAACAGACTGGGTCATCTGACCAATCAGAGCAGAGTAAACCAATCACAACAGACTGGGTCATCTGACCAATCAGAGCAGAGTAAACCGATCACAACACACTGGGTCATCTGACCAATCAGAGTTTAGGCTCTCAGAAAGTAGATCCTTTATCGAACCGTTTGAGAAACTGTGAGAAAAGAGCTTATGCTGCCATGTAGATTATGAGAAAAATTCTCATAAGATTATAAGATTGTGGCCCAGTCCCAATTCGCCTACTTATACTACGACCTAAAAGTATACTCTTTTTGTGAAGAAAAAGTACATACTTTTGAGTGTGTAGCAAAAGAGTAGGCAAGCTTTGGGACATACTATCACGTCATCTTTAACGGACAGATCTGTCGCGTGCATCACCGTAAACTGCCTTGTCAATCATCTCGTCACAGTTAAAATCCTCCATTCAATCTAATTTGATTTCCTACCGTTTCGGAGAGCACGTTCATCTGCCAGTCGTGGGTCTTTCATGCGGAGACTCTCATCATTTGTTTGCAATTTGAATATAATGATGCATTTAAAAGGTAATGGCTAAACATCTTTACAAAAGTTCACAATGCTGCTGCAGATGCAATATAATGTAGACAACGTTGAATAAATACATTTTCGTCAGGTTAGATACTGATAATTAATCACTCAAACCCCTTTATCTAAACCTCTCTACATAACCGCCGGCCTTGCGCGTCCTCCATGTCTGTACACTCTAAAAACGAATTCAGAGGACCTTTAGTCATTACTTAAATATATATATTGGTGTGAAATAAAAAATCAAGTTCTGAAATGCTGTTAGACTTTTTACTTGTAATTGTTATTTTATTGAGCTTGGATGACACACAAATAATGCCTATTGATTAAATGTACTATCATGACTTTAACCTTCAGAGTTTAACCTTTTCAGTTAATCAAAAAATAATGTAATTTTAAGTTCTGTTAATGTAAGATACTATTTGATGACGTGTAAACGGCCCACAGTTTCCCTCTTTGCATGTGCACGCATTTTCAAAACTAGACGAGTGACCACACGGCCACAGCTGAAACTCATTGAAGCGTGATGTGGTGAATGGTAAGTAATCTTATGCTTAATTAGGCCTACATTTATTTGCATTCGCTCAGGATTCTGCTGGTGATAGCCGTTGGCGGTTCAAAACCAGAGTAAAGATAGTTTGAGGTTTGATATTTAGATTTCGCTTCGCTGTGGTCCCGCAGTGCGGTGTCGTAGACATGCAAATAATATCTCATGTCGTTATTCACGATTTGTGAATTCGTGAAAGTTGGTCACTTAGAAGTCTGAACCCAGTGTCATCTTGACATGCTAGATTTGAATTTTTTCACATCAATGCTCTGTAAACCAGTCGCTATAAGTCCGTTTTTCATGTTTAACAATGTAAGTTATAATAACAATTTATAATAAACACACACACCGCTGGATTACAAAAACACTAGACTGAGCTTGATTTGTGAAAACTTTCACAGTTCAGTTTGGGTTCGTTAACCCTTCCCTGTTTAACTTAACCATTCTGATTTGAGAAAACCTTCACATGTTAGTTTAGGTCAAGTTAACTCTTCCCTGAGTGTTTAACTTAACAGTTCTGATTTGTGAAAACGTTCACATGTCAGTTTGGGTCAGTTAACCCTTCCCTGAGTGTTTAACTTAACCATTCTGATTTGAGAACGTTCATAGGTCAGTTTGGGTCAGTTAACCTTTCCCTGAGTGTTTTAAATGAACCATTCTGATTTGTGAACACTTTCACAATGCAGTTTGGGTCAGTTAACCCTTCCCTGAGTTTAGTTTTGTGCTACTCATGACATTTTTCCACGTGGCTTTTCAAGTTCTGTCGGTATTCTGTGTTGGATTACTGTAGTACTCACCAGTGTTTTGGTTCCTGTCTGGATTTTGTCTCAAAACTGACAGTTAACAAATCAAGATAGAGGTATCAAACCAGACTAGTAGAGTTAAACTCTCAGGGTAGGGTTAACTGACCTAAAAATGCATTTTGAAAGTTTTCTCATATCAGAAAGGTTAAGTTAAACACTCAGGGAAAAAAACGAAAATACTTGGGCCAGCAGCATGTGTCCAATTTTCAATCTTAACCGTTCTATTTCATCAGAAACGATCTTAAAACCGGGCTTTAAAGGGTTAGTTCACCCAAAAATTAAAATTCTGTCAGTAATTACTCACCCATGTTGTTCCAACCCCGTAAGACTTTCGTTCATCTTCGGAACACAAATTAAGATATTTTTGATTAAATCTGAGAGCTGGACACTCCTCCATAGCCTTCTTAAGGGATCGAAACTGGTCGGCCCAAAAGTTATTAAAGACATCGTTAAAATAGTCCGAGTGATTACAGTGGCTCAATCTTAAGTTTATAAAGCGACGAAAATACTTTTTGTGCGCAAAAAACAAACAAAAATAACGACTTTATTTAACTATTCATTTCCTTCTCTGTGGGCCTCGAGTGAGTTCACGTAGTTACACTACGCAAAGCTTCTAGGTTGAACGTCACACGTAGGCTCACTATTGGCCGACGTTGGTCATGTGTGTGATGCGTGTGACGTACAACCTAGAAGCTTTGCGTAGTTTCACTTCGTGAAATATCACGGCCGTACAGAGAAGGAAATGAATAGTCGAATAAAGTCGTTTTTTTGTTTGTATTTTGCGCACAAAAAGTATTCTCGTCGCTTGATAAACTTAAGGTTGAGCCACTGTAGTCACTCAGACTATTTTAACGATGTCTTTCATAACTTTGGGCCGGCCAGTTTCGATCCCTTAAAGCCTGGTTCACACGGGACGATTTTAAAATTGTCGGCCGATTTTTCCAAACCTGAGAGACCCCACAAACGGTGATAAAAAAATCACGGATCTAACAGTTTTGGTTGTACAGTGTGAGGTGCGCAGCCACACAGCAAAAAATATCCCCGATTTGAGATCGGAGCGGTCCCCACGTCCTCCAGAGCAGACGAGAGCACTCTTAACACACCACACACGGCAGGAATATCTGATCGGATTATTTTACGATAATCGGAGCATCCTTAAGATTGTCGGAAGGGGTGAATCGGGGCTAAAATCGACCTAATTATCATGCCGTGGGAACCAGGCTTAAGAAGGCTATGGAGGAGTGATCCAGCTCTCAGATTTAATCAAAAATATCTTAATTTGTGTTCCGAAGATGAACGAAAGTCTTACGGGTTGGAACAACATGAGGGTGAGTAATTACTGACAGAATTTTCATTTTTGTTGAACTAACCCTTTAAGTGTAAAATACCGAACTTGTCCTTTAAGTTAAACACTCAGGGAAGGGTTAACTGACCCAAACTGACATGTGAAAGTTTTCACAAATCAAGCTCAATCTAGTTTTTTTGTAATCCAACGGTGTGTGTGTTTATTATAAATTGTTATTATACATTGTTAAACATGAAGACTTAGCGACCGGTTTACAGACAAGAGCTTTGCTGTGAAAAAAATCACAAATCTAGCATGTCAAGATGACACTAGGTTCAGACTTCTAAGTGAGCGACTTTGAGCTATGCCGAACTTAAAATTAAAATTCAGGGGATAAAAACACTGATTTCGGACCGGAGTAACCCGTTACACAAATTCACAAATCATAACGACACGAGATATTATTTGCATGTCTACGACACCGCACCTTTTGCTCGTATTTTAACACAAAAGGGTGTTGTTAATGTTTATGAATAAAATGTAACGTACACAAATAAAATAAAAGTGACCAGCGTCTATCTCCTGTTCTCTGCTGTTAGCGAGCAGCTGCTCTCTCCCTGGGTCTCAGTGCTTGTTTTCAACAGAAACACTCTGACAGCCTGCTCTCATTGTCTGTTGAGAATCTATTTTGAAGAACCATATTTCATTTATAAGGGTTAATAATTTAATATTCATGTTAAGACAGTTAATGTGATAAATAATTAGTTCAAAACATGGATTCAAGTTCTCCGTCGCTATCAGGCAATTTATGAGATCAATGTATCGGAGAACAAAAAAGTGTTGGCTGATTTTTATTGACAGATTGTCACACTCTACAGCCAATGGTATCGTTAACAGCGTGTGCACGCCTGACCAATGACAGTGTAGTGACCACCATACATTTCAATTGAATGTTTGATTTGAAGGGATAATTACTCTGGTTAATTTCTACGAAAATTGATGCTTTACGTTGTAGAAAGGCCAGTAATTGTAATACAGTTCATTTAAATGTTTTGAAAGGGAAATATATTAAAAGATGAATGTTACAGGTATGTTTAAAAGAGAAATATATTACAATTTAAAAATGTTGTTAAAAAGATAGTGATTGGAAAGCTGTTTAAAAATATAAATAATTCCTTATAAAAGTCAGTCATTTCATTTGTTTTATTTAACATACAGATTGTGAATTCATGATGAATAATTGTTTTGCTTGCACTAAAATATACTTGCATTCATGTTGAAAATTATTAAGTTCATGCTACTTAGAAATGTGTTTTAATGTGGCCTAAAAGCTTCTTCACCTTACTTAAAACATTATGTTGGATCAACTTAAATACTTGCATTTGTGTTAGTTAGAAATGCGTTTTATTGTGGCCTAAAACATCGCTTTGAATTAATGTAATTCTGCCAGCAGTCTTAACCTAAAAATTCTAGTGGAAAACGTTAACAGATTTTTTTTCTGTTGACCCAATGTTTTATTTTTTAGAGTGTAGTTTTTTAACACTTTTTACTCGTGTTTGTAGTTCTAACCGAATCCTCTTCCAATGCGCGAATGGGTTGTGGGCAATATTAGCCGTAGAGTGCGCATCGATCTGCACTTCGGATTCTGACCGGAAATAGTAGACCATCCGGGTATCTTTGGAACACTCATTTCAACATACTATGATTTGGGACGTACTAATTCTATTTTCGAATACTATTTAGGACGGATAGTATGCAAATTGGGGCTGGGCCTGTGAGGTTTTTTTTACCTGGGATGCATCTAAACCTATTGTAGCAGACTCCAAAACAAGATTAGGAACCTTTAAAATAGCACAACAGAGGCTCTTTAAATTGGTGCAACAATCTCCTTGGAGTAATCGTTTCCTCTTAGGCCAATATGAAATCAAAACTTATTGCATGTTCAGGGTGTAAGTGATTTATATTTGAACATTATTTCAAATAAAAAAAAGTTTGTCTTAATCTTTCATCAAAATGTAATAACTTACTAATCTCTGAAGACATCTTACAACTGCCACAGTATCACTGTATCCCGAAAGCCTCCTCGACGACCAAAACCTTTTATGACTATTATTTTCAAAGTTCCTTCTTTTCAGAATATTGAAAACAAATATATCCTACGGCCCAAAAATGTGGAAATGATCGTATAGGCAGCTCAGGTTTTGGAACAGAGATAAATGTTAAAAGCTTTTCAAAAAAAATCTTGGTTATTTCATAATGAAACACTGTTTTGGTATGAAGTAATTTGAAACGACAATTCTATTAAGATTTTGAACAAAAACAGCTAGTCTTCTTTCCAGTTTTAGAGCTGTTTTTAAGGCCAATCACATACAAACAATGTGAGACTAAACTACACAGGTTTGGAATGAAGCCCATGCGTTTCAATTATGATAAAAGAAAGTGAGACTTAAAATGAGCCTAGAGTGCAAGAAGAAAATTTACATCCCACTCCAAGAGGGCCAGCCGATGCTAGACTGTTACATACTTGTGGAAGTATGCTGTATTAAACATGAGGCAATGTCCTGTGACTGTTTATGAGGCAAATTAAAAACAGATTTCAGAGCGTTTGCTAGCGTATCATTAAAGAACCAGCATCTCAGCAGCTCAACATGAAACAGCAATCTATTGAAAATAGACTTCCATCTTTATCAGAGCAGGAATGAATCAAAATCAATGGCACAATATCACTTTCAGACAACTCCAGAGAAAAAAAACAAGTGTTCACACACCCTTCCACAGCTTACACATGAAACAGATTAAATCACTTTGCATGAATCTGCAAAAACACATCTAACATCTTGTATTAAGTGCCGGTAATGACAGTGGGAAAGGCTACTTTGATTCAAATAATTTATAGCTAAATAGTTCACAAATTACTGACTTCACAATGTCTACCAATTTACAGTATTGAAATTTTTCAAAGCTTTAAAACTAGGAACAAACTCATCATTTTCAATTGTTTCATGTACTTTTTTACTATACATTCTGTCATCATTTACTCACATCAATACAAATCTGTATGACTATGAAACAATGTTGGTAATCAAACCATTTGGTTACCACTGACTTCCATTGTATGTATGGAAAACTTAATTATTTTATGTCCCTCAGAACAAAGAAAGTCACACAGATTTGGAGTGGCATGAGTGCGAGTGAGTAAATGATGACAGTATTTACTTTTTTTTTTTTTTTTGGTGGGGGTTGAAATATCCCTTTAAGGACGTAGAAATGTTCCATGCATTTCTTTTTCTAGCTTATAAAACCAGATAAGTCCTCGTAGACATGCATAGACATGGCCAGCTACAACTCCCTCTCACCAAACACCGGCACTTCTACATTTGCCAATCTTCAAGCAGGAGGAACCAATCAACAATTCTGACTTGTGGTGCAGCCTGAATCATAAGCACACCATGTTGGTTAGTTTGGCGAGAGGAGAATTAGTCCTGGGTTCTCCCAAGGTTTTTTCCTCCATTTCTGTCACTGATGGAGTTTGGGTTCTTGTCAATGTCGCTTGTTTAGTTGAGGAAACTTAATGTTCAACAGTATTATTGATCTGACTGTTGGATGAGAACTGAACTGAGCTGTTTTCTGCAGAGCTGCTGTATAGATGAAATGAACTAATTTCATAATTGATGATTGGTAACACTTTACAATAAGGTTCATTAGTTAACATTAGTTAACTACATTAGTTACCGTGAGCTAATAATGAACTGCATTTTTACAGCATTCATTAATCTTTGTTAATGTTAATTTCAACATTTACTAATACATTATTAAAATATGGTTAACACTAGTTAATGCACTGTGAACTAACATGAACAAACAATGAACAGCTGGATTTTAATTAACTAATGTTAAAGATTAATACAGTAACGAAATACAGTAACGAATGTATTGCTCATAGTTAGTTCATGTTAGTTAATACATTAACCAATGTTAACTAATGAACCTTATTGTAAAGTGTTACCTGATGATCTTTACAGTTATTGAACTGAATCAACACTGAACAATGACACTGATGTGTTTTTAGAGCTGCTTTACAGCAGAATTGAACTTCGTTTGAATCATTGAATCATTATTTTCCTGTTCTCACTGTAAAGCTGCTTTGAAACAATCTGTATTGCATAAAGCCCTATATAAATAAAGGTGACTTGACTATTAAACTTTTTTACTTATTATGCTGATAACATAATTTACATGTGTATATATATATATATATATATATATATATACACACACACACACACACACACACACACACACACACACACACACACACACACACACATTGACCACACTGTATATTATCCACCATGGTGCTTTGCTTCATGACCCCTTCATCTAGACACAAAATATTTGCCAATCTCCTGTCAGTGCTGAATATGAACATAACGTATTTTTGAATAAATTCCTCCAGTGAGTGTGAAGCCAACAGAACATGCCTGTGGGTTATTAGTTTTTGGCTTATCTCATCTGAAAGGCTCTGAGGATCAGTCACCTGGAGGAATGCAGCGAGCCGCGCTGAACACCTGCCGAAGCAGACGTGAATGAGTGTGTGTGTGTGTGTGTGTGCGTGTGCGTGTGCGTGTGCGTGTGCGTGTGTGTGTGTGTGTGTGTGTGTGTGTGTGTGTGTGTGTGTGTGTGTGTGTGTGTGTGTGTGTGATGGACACGCTGAGATCTACCGCTGGCTGACGGCCATCACACTCCAGCAGATCCATGATTCATGAAGGTGTAAGGATTACAAACTTAAACCTATCTGGACAGGCGCGCTTGACGTTTGTTACTTTTTCTGTGGGAGAGGTAGAGGGAAGGACAGTTTATACATTTCAGATAGGATGCAAGACCTACAGGATTTACAAATGTCTTATTTAAGTGCCATTCATAAAATGTAATGTTTTTGCACTATAAAACGGTCACATTGTGCGCTGAAAACATTTCAGTTAGAAATATTCCATGTATGTTTGTTTATCCATTTGCATAACGAGACAAATTTTAAAACAAATTTGCTGTTTATATATTATATACATTATATGTGCAGCAAGATTATGGTTAAAACGAGATGAGACAGCAAAGTTATTCAGACCTCAAACTTTAAACAATGTATTTTGAACAAAATCTGGCCAAAACTAATGAGTTTGGAGTTTGTTTTGGGGTTTGCAAACACAAGCTTTCCAGAAAACTTTGCACCGTCTGTGAAATACGTTCAAATATTGACACTGAAATCTTTTCAGGTTCATTACTTCATTTAATCCAAAGTTAGACATGAGCAAAAATACAGTTCTTAGCATAAGTGAACACACCCATGCTAAAGTTGACTAAAAAGAGGAATAAAAAAATCATCTTTTGGAAATTGATCTTAATGCCTTAATTTAAAACATGAGGAAAAATCCAACCTTTAAGGACACCAATTTTCTTTGTAAATGAATAATATATCATAAATAAATAAATGTTCTTCCTTAAAATACAGGGGGCATAAGTCAGTACACCCCTGTGTTAAATTCCCATAGAGGCAGGCAGATTTTTATTTTTAAATGCCAGTTATTTCATGGATCCAGGATGCTATGCATCCTGAAAAAGTTCCCTTGGCCTTTGGAATTAAAATTACCCCACATCATCACATACTCTTCACTCTACCTAGAGATTGGCATGGTTTTATTTCAGTTCGTCTAATAGCTGGTTTGATTTGCATTGAGAGATCTTATGGAAAGTATCCCATGCCAATCTCTAGGTATGGTGAAGTGTATGTGTTCCTCATTTTTTTAATTAAGGCTTTAAGATTAATTTCCAAAAGATGATTTTTTATTCCTCTTTTTAGTCGACTTTAGCATGTGTGTGTTCACTTATGCTAAGCACTGTACATGAATACACTGGAGTGCAGAAAACCTGCAGAAAAAGTACAACGTTGTGCAGGTATTTTGGACTTGAACAAAGAACAAAAAAGTAGAGCTAGGTATTGACACAAATTACATGATCCAATTTGATTTTGATTCAGATTTCGATTAGATTCGCTTCGATATCTATTATTTTGGATATATCAGGTACAGTACATGGCAAATTTTCTCAAAGAAAAAATCTCTCTCAACTAATGCTGTAAAAACTATACATGGGAGTCAGTTGGTAGTTCTACATTACTAAAATATTGAAGGTTGAAGTTAACTGATTTGTATACAAAAAATTAAATTACCTTCAAGGTAGTTTTTATAATAATAAAGTTATAATAGGCCTACTAACATTATTTCTACTCCAACAAATTTTTGGAAAAATAAACATTGAATAAATCCGTCAAGTTGACGGCCACCATTTAAAACATGCAATATATATTGAAGAACATTAAAAATCATAATAAATATGTAATATGGTGCTTATATTTAACAAAATTCTCCTCATCTAGAGTTAATTTTTCTAGCTGTGACTAACCAATTTTTTGGTCATAGAAAATGTTTTTTCTGTGGTAAATATGACGATACGTGACATTGTTTACAAGCTGATGTCTTTATATGGTACTGATTTCAGTAAGTTGTACTGCATCTTCTAACACTTTCTGATGTTCATTCATGTTTATTTCGCGCTGTAACAGGTGTTAAAGCGGAGGAGATGATCGTTCACGTGCGCTCCGCTTCTCTTGAACTGTCAAGCCACATTAAAGAGTGCCAAAACGGTATTTATTGTTTGAATTTTGTAATAAAATGGACAGAATTTGAAATTTGAGACTTTGTTTTATAATAAACTGAAAACAGGATAGACTAATGGATTCTTGGGATTTAGGACTCGATATCGCAAAAATGAAAATCTATTAAAATCAAGAAATCAATATTTTTTACCCAGCCATACAAAATTATTTTGCCATGAGTTTATCATGGCTATTAAAGGTTTGCTAATAGTTGGAACTCAAAAACTTTCTACTTATACTTACTACTAATCTACTTATACTTCATAATTGTAACTAATAAAGTCATACCAGCTGACAAAAATATGTTCTAAGAATGTTTTGCTAATGTTCCCATTGAGTTATAATACATTATGCTCTCTGAATGTTACAAAATGTCCAGTTTTCTTTTAAATGTTTTAAACACATTTGTCTTGGTTATGTGAGCGTTATACGGGAACATTCTATGTTATCAATGCAAATATTATGAAAACATTACAGCTGAATGTACTATGAACACTCTAAAACGAGTAGAAACATTTCAAAAATGTTAGACGAACGTCCACTAAAACGTTTCAGAAAAAGCACCATGAACGATGTACAGATAATGTTTTAGTGAGTCATCACATTCTCAATGTTTAGTTGAGAACAGTATTAACATTACCGGATGAATTTTTGTTCATAAATTTGAGAGAACATAAGGGAAAATCTGAGAAGGTTCCCTGTTAGCTGGGATATTTAGGGTTGCTTTTATATGTGCTTTCCATAAATGTTACATATATATACACACTATAGAGATCTGAGGTAGCAGTAACAACAGCTTTTTTATGTCTTGATTTCAACAACATCTAGTAGTGCACTGGATGTTTGTTCAATGTCATATCTTGAAAGTAATTTTTATTCTACAGTCCTCCTTTTATCCATTTTTGCAAGTTACACCCAAGCCTCCCTTTGAGCACACAGCTTTCTAACCCTGTTTGGGAAAAATTGCCACACACACACACACACACACACACACACACACACACACACACACACACACACACACACACACACACACACACCACACACACACACACACACACACACACACGTACTGTTGATTAACATCTTACAAGGCATTAGATTAAAGGCATTTTAGCTTGAGGATCGGCCATTTCCTCATCTCAGCACATCAAGTGGTATTTATGAAGCGCACAGCTGGTTTTCACTCTGCTTTCCCCAACAGGATTCACACCCAATTAAATATGTTTGTTCCCTTCAAATTTGGACTAAATAAAACACGTTGATGTTGTACAGGTACAGTTTAACTCCTCAGACTAAAATGTCCCAAACACCAATAGTTGTTCCGGCCAAGACTCGCAGAGTTACTGAGTAAAGTGGCTTAGAAATGTCTTTAAAAAAATAATAATAATCAGCTGCCCTCACCTAAGAACTTCTCAGAGAGTATATATATTCAAACCACTGAAACATTCACCAAAACACCCTGGTTTTGGCCAGCTTTTGTTTCAAATGACATCACACCCCTCAGTTCTTCTGGTCCTTCAGTGGTCTCGTGATTTTCCTGCACGGGATTCAATTCTCCAGTAGATGTGGATAAATTGAGTAAGAAATCCAGGCGCTTTCTCAAAAGCTAATATCTTTTATAGCAGAAAAGCATCCATTTCTCTAATGAAAAACACAGCTCAAGGCAGCCATATGAATATGTATTTAAACATGAATAAGCACTTTGCTTTTTGTCTGATATTCTATTTATATCTGTCATGCAGAGTGGAAAAAACAAACTCGGAAATCAGCAGAGTGGCACCACAGAAGGAGATGCAGGCCAATTTTCCACCAGAAGGCAGCCGCATTAATGCTCTTCTCCGAGGAGAGATCAGTGCTGAAGTACTCAAGTTTATTCCCGATCTAACGCTGGGTGGCCTTTGGAAAAATGTCACCTAGTTGGTTTAATGTGGCGCTTGGACGAATTTGGGTCTTCAAGCTGCCAATGGAAATCATAGGTTTGGGAGTCAGGACAAATTCCACTGACTCAAGACATCCAACAACTGGCACTGGGAAAGTAACTCCAGAACATGTTTGGCACAAGGCATTGAAGCTGTTTATCACAGGACTGTGATAACGTATGCCTGATGTAAAATCTGAGCAGATATATAGTCCACTAATGGCTACAAACAAAGGAATGGAACGTTTAAATAACTTAAACCTGACTTTAAAAAAAATGACAATGAGGCTTGGGAACAATCAGTTCGTATGTTGTTACGAGTGCCTATCCACCTTCCTCTGAACACAGAAGTAGGCTGTCCTGTGAATGTGTGCGACACTTCCCATCTGTTAGCTGCTATAGAGAAATAACTACGAGAATAACAATGTGCAGCAACTATTTGCGCTACAAACCAGTGCGTTTATGATTTTGATAATAAATTAAAATATGATACCAAATAGTTTGCAGCAGACCAGCAAAAAAACGGACTGTTTTTGTGTGGCTAAAATAACTGGACGTGAATGACTCCAGAAGCACATCCGATCAGAGGTACATCCGATCTTGCATTAAAAATAAGGTGGATAAGTTATATCCAAGAAAGAGATCAAGGTTTTCACATTGATAATTGTTTTTATAACCCAAGAGACTGCTATATATTGCGGTAATCTATTATCATTGTAGCACTGACTTTACACTGCGTCACATTTTTTCCTATAAAATAAAATGTGTCAGTTATAACCCCTTGCGATATTCTAAAGCTTTCAAAAACAAGTGTCTAAATGAGACTACATAGGTTGTCTGGTACTACCTCTTAGCGTTTTTGATCATTTTCATAAAAATTTCATCCTGAGTCGACGCATCACATTTTTAGCTACTTGATATAATGTTAGTCCTTTTTAACCTTAGATGTTGGATTGTGATTGTCATTTCTGCAGTATTGTTATTTTTTTTATATATGTTTACTGGTTTGACAGTGGTGTCTATGTTTTTAGAGAATATGTTATGACAAGGGCGCGTAATGAATGACCACATGAATTTCCCCTTGTGGGATAATAAAGTTCACCTTGACCTTGATTTTATTCGGTAACGTTAGGCAGTTTTAATTTATATGCTGTTTATTGTTGACGATCGCGTTATTTTACATATGCACCTGCTCGTAGTAAAATCGCAGTAAAATCTGCATTTTACAGATCGCTCGTTTCTGCTACTTCTTTGCATGTGTTTTGATCTGGAGATACTGCACTTGTTCAGGAGACGTGTAATAGCGCCCCCTACCTTTTGAAAGTGAAAACGCGGAAAGCGGGAAAATCTAGTCCATGGCAGCAATGGTAACTTTCAAAGCCTCGTTGTGTTTATAATCACGCTCTTGCAAACTATTCCAACTCAAAGTTTGAGGGGAAATGGTTTTTAATAAAGACTGAGAGAGTCGGAAGCTTAATGATGATGTTGAAGTCATATGATCATTGGTCACAGAGCTCATTTTCTGCAATAATCCAAAAATCGTATTGTTTTTTGTTGTTGTTGAGGGAACCAGGGTGATGCTAATGTACGGATTGGCCCACAGAAACACATCATCACTGCAGCGCTCAATAGTGAATAATCTGAATCAGCAAGATAAGGACAACAACAAACTGCTGATAGGTACACAATAAATAAGAATATGAGAAAGTAGCACAGAAAAAAAACATAGCCTACATGATTTATTGTGGCTAAATAAGTATGAATCAAGTGCAATTCTTTTGACATTTCTTTCAGGCTTGTTCTTACACACACGAGCATTAAGTAGAGCAAGCAGTGAGTTTAACACAACAGAAGGAGGAAGAATGGTGTAATAAGTTAAAGATTACACAGGAAAAGCCATTAACTTGTTTGAATGTCACTGACCTGAATCAACATTTAAAAACAGTGTTGTTTTCATTCTGCTAAGAGGACCAATGAGTCAGTCATCACACTCTTAATTTACTAATGTATAAAACAGCAATACAGTATGCAAGAGAGATTGGCCACAGTGTTTATCACTAAGTAGTTGGTCTAATACCCATAACGTAACACATTTTATGGTATCATTCAGGAAAAAAATGTTTATTGTTATGTCACCATGTATCAATACAAAACAACAACTACACATTCAATATCCTTTTATGCACTGACAAACACTTACGCAGAGCCACTTCACACAACCAGCAACAAAGACACACAATCCTGTTTAAATGTCCTATTGTTACCAAGCTGCATTTATTTGAACAAAAATACAGTAAAAACAGTAATAGCTTGAAATGTTACAAATAGTTGTTTTCTATGTGAAGTGTAATTCATTCCTGTGATCAAAGCTGAGTTTTCAGCATCATTACTCCAGTCTCAGTGTCACATGATCCTTCAGAAATCATTCTAATGTGATGATTTGATGCTCAAGAAACATTTCTGGTGTTGAAAACCGTTGTGATGCTTCATATTTCTGTGGAAACGAGGATACATTCTATTTTCCAGGATTCTTTGATGAATAGAATGTTGAAAAAAAGAACATTTATTTGAAAGGGAAATCTTTTGTAACATTATCTCTTACCAGTAACTTTGATTAATTCAATGTGTCCGACTCCTTGACCAACAGAAGTGTTAAACCTCACTAAGCCCAAACTTTTGAACAACACATCTCTTTTGGGTTACGCCGACAGCATGCCGTCACTTCATCAGTCAGCACTGCTCTTTTCCCAGCATCACTCCAGCATTGAGTGTGTCCGCATGGATCGGGTTCCCTGATGACGCACTGCGAGATCTCTTCTTCTTATGGTGCTGTTTTCTGCTAAACACCTCGCCTTCTTCAGGACGGACACTGCGGCCCACTGGTTTCAACTTCTGCTGCTGTGTTTTGATTACAGACGCTTGGATTAGTGATGCGAGGGTTCAATAATGTTACAAAAACATATTTCCATTCCTCAAGCACGACCACCGACCGCAGAGCTCTTAACTGCTGTCAGGACTACGGCTTGGCAGTCGACGACATATTTCCTCTTTCTGATGTCTCTTTCTATGAGCAGAAGCAAAAGCTTGGGCTGATGCCATCCTGAATCTACTCGTTCATTGCAGTTTAACACATTTGTTTTCATCATATTGCAATTGCGATAAAATGGATAAAACTCACTTTTAATACCAGTCTTGCTCTGTCTGTTTGTACTAGTCAGCCTAGGGGTCACTTATTTAAATATGTTAACCAACAAGTGCATGGTATAAATCTTAACCAAAGTATATCAGCCATTTCTCCCATGCATTTTATGCAGAAATTATTTATTTTGTAATATTCCATTTGGTTTTTTGTTCCTTTCTTTAATCAAATGAAGCAGCACCACTGTTTTCAACATTGATAATAATCAGAAATGTCACTTGAGCATCAAATCATCATATTAAAATGATTTCTGAAGGATCATGTGACACTGAAGACTGGAGTAATGATGCTGAAAATTCAGCTTTGATCACAGGTATAAATTACAGTTAACAATATAATCACATAGAAAACAGCTATTTTAAATTGTAACAATATTTCACAATATTACGGTTGCATTTTTTGCTTTTTGTTGCATTTTTAATCAAATAAACACATTCAAAAACATTTAAAAATCTTACCAACCCCAAACTGTCCTCAATATCACTTCGTTCGGCTTTAGGTATAATGTATTTCTAATAATATATAATATTTCTGTAAGTCTAGTAAACCGCGCAGAACCAAAACTACTTCCTAAATATTACAGACAGGCATGTGGATTTAATAAAGGCTACAGCGGTTCTGCAGAACCAGAATGATCAAGATGTTACAACATGAGTATTTCTTCACACTAATTGACGAGGCCTTTCCCATGGTTAAATTGGCTGTTTCCAAAAGAATTAAAGGATCAGCTGCCTTAGCGCGTTTTTTTATGACGTACGCTTTGAAGATTTTCCTCTTGCCCTGGTCAACTGTGGATTAACAGACTGAACTCTGAGTAACTCTACAACCATGTCCAGTTCCTCTCCGTCCAGCTCATTTCACAGCTCAACAGCAGCGCTGCCGACGGGGGTTTGACCGAGAGCCATAAAACACGGCAATCAAACGCGTTTCTCTTTGTTTCAAAAATCAAGGCAAACCTGCTTTCTTTGAGTCAGGCCTTTTTTGATGGACTTAATGCTGATATTCTTCAGATGTCATGAACCTCATCAAGGTATAGCAGGATGGATCTCATGGAGAAAAAAAAAAAAAGTCCAGGTCATATTTCACCCCATAGTGGTAAACAAAATAAAATATATAGGGTCATTCCGTGTCAACTCAGGGGCCATTTCATGACAGCAGTTTCAAGTAAAAACAGAAAACTTTTGTGCGTTTTGGCCGTTCATTTAAACAACAACAGTGTTTTGGGAGCCTGAAAATGCGAAATTTTGAAAACGGGATTCAAAGCGCAAGTTTTTTTAAATAACAAAATAGTTATCGTTTCCATGTAAACAACAAAACCTTTGTGAAAACTGTGACATCATCCGCATGTGTATCGCCCGTTCAGTCTAGCGTTTCTTTACAAAGAAGCTTTCTTTTCTTTTCACCTGATATTTGGAGCCAAATTACAGGGGGATAAAATGACTTTAGAAAGATTGCAGCATCATTATTTTTTAGAGAGATCGGTAGGTCTATTAATAAAAAAAAAAAATTTAAATTACAAAAATATTCTTATTTTTAAGTGTTCATTTTTCTTTCATCCAAAAGCGATACTTTCAATATAAATAATCTTTTTAGGATTTTCTCCTCTCTTTATATTTTAGGAAGAGGATCCTGATATTAGGAGGGGGCCTGAGGCATCAAACAGTGTGAAAACCCCTGATGCAGAGTACAGCCTTACGCCGGCCCCTTTTGTTTTTAATGATTAACAGATTCATTCTGCATTAACATCCAAAGACTCAAAAGTGTAAACATGCAAATGGCTCAAAGGAAGCGGCATTAAAAGCTGAAAGTAACTTGACTATTTAAAATCACAAGCCCACTTCTTCTCAGTCTACATTGTTTGAAGCTGATTCAGTTGTCTGTGGGTTCAGGGACTCTTATTAGCAAGTGAATCAATTACCATGTCAATGGGCATGTTGAACATCTCCAACACCTTTTTGATGGTTGAAAGTGTGAGCCAAAAGAGATGAACCTCCTGTGGACAGGCAGAAACACAGCTGAAAGCGAGCAGCGTGAAGCCGTAGGCCGGCGAGGGCCCACCAGAACAAAAACTCATGCATTTCAACATGGACAGGGGCGCTTTGATTGTTTATATCGTCACAAAATGTAAACTGTATTGTTTACATCCCCCCCCCCATTCAACTTCCCTGAGTCTCCCGTTTTCTAAACACAAAAACGTGTTCAAGTGAACGAGTGTGTTCAAGTGTGAGGTGAAAACTGTGGCTGCTCACTTGCAGTCTTCAACAAATAGTTTGTGGCGATAGTTGCCAGGCTGATGAAGAAGAATCAGTCACGTGTTGTTGACGCACAGACACCTAATCAATGAGCCAAACACTTCCACTGCGCCCGGCCCACAGGCTCAAGAGCTGGGACAAAGCCTCGGCGCGGGGTGATAAAGGGGTCCCATCCCCCTTAAACCTCCAGACAAATGGCCAAAAGAGAGCAAATTCAAAACAGGAAATTTCAACATCTGTCACACTCCTCCCTGCAGTGAAGGAAATGAATTAACACGAAATCACTCTCAAAATATGCATCCGATTACCTACAGCCAATTTCAACAAACTAACCCATGTAAATGCATTATATCTGATTTAAAAGGGGAATAATAGAATTCTTATTTGTTAAAACAGGCACAGTGAATTACAGATCAAAGTGAAGCAAAGGTGCATTCAGTTAGAGATGCTTAGATTAAATGCACTTAAAAGGGATAGTTCGAACAAAATTTTTTAATTCGGTCATCAATTACTCACCCGAAACCTTCCAAAATTTCTTTATTCTGTTGAACACAAAAGAA
This sequence comes from Siphateles boraxobius, assembly GCF_051911475.1. Taxonomy (NCBI): domain Eukaryota; kingdom Metazoa; phylum Chordata; class Actinopteri; order Cypriniformes; family Leuciscidae; genus Siphateles; species Siphateles boraxobius. The sequence goes on along the minus strand of NW_027508866.1, from coordinate 25,121,381 downwards.
GATATTTGAATAATATGGGTAACCAAACAGATGTGAGGCCCAGTGACCATAGTAGGAAAAAATTACTCAGAAGTCGATGAGGACCAGAAACTGCTTGGTTACCCATATTTTCCTTTTTCTTTTTTTATTGTGTTCAACAGATCAAAGAAATTTTGACATTTTGAAAGGTTTGGATCAACAAGAGGGTGAATAAATAAATGACAGAGTTTAAAATTTTGGGTGAACTATCCCTTTAATCTGCTTCCCTTACAGTATATTCAATAATTTTGCAGCAATATGAACACCATATTTAGGTGACAAGATAATAAATCCTCTCACATCTTCAGCAACAGGAACGGGTATTAAACTAACGTTACACGAAAAGCAAAAAAAAAACTTCTATTAATCATGCACACTCTTCAAATGATAAAATTCAGCAGACATTGCTTGCAATAGAATGTAATTAATGCGAGCATACAAATAGAAATCACGTTTATGAAAACTCAGAAAAAATTATAATAAAAGCACGAATTCTTACCTGCATGTGTAAAAGTTGCGAAGAAGATGAATATCGCCAGCAGACGAGTTAGAGTTGTAATCCTCAGTGTGTACATCCTTACAGGGAGCATTCCTCTGGAGCAGCGGGATTCCGGGATAAAGCCTCTCTCGCTCCACAAGTGAGGATGAAAGTTGAGTTTGCGCGTGCGAACAAAGCGCGTTTTCCCAAGCGCTCAAGTGTGCAGTGAATGAAACTGTTTATGACGGTTCGGTTGCGAAACAATAACGCGTTTCATCCCGCTCAGTCGAAAGGTGTTCGTCGAGCGCCGCGGATCCTGTTCAAGTGTCCCCAAAGTCTCCTAACACACCACAGTGAGCGAGTAACTCCAACTCCTAGTGACGTAGAATGGATCCGTCCCAAGGGAAAGAAGCGAATTTACCAATCCTACTACCGCAACGGCTCAGCTCATGAATATTAATTGACAAACGAAACCCTCAATTGATTTAGCTGAATAGCGAACTTCGATTGGCTCTTGAATATTAACGAGGTCCCGTGTCGCGACGCTCCACGAAGTTTTTTTAGGGAACGTCGGCATGAATTTCTAGCCATAGTAAGATTAGTGATTTGGGAATGAGAGTGAATGGAAGTTCGATCACCTGGGGAAAATACGACACCTGCCGGTGAAAGCAGTATGTTGATAAAAATTAGTGGACTTTCAAATTGTTACAAGAGCTGATTTCAAAATTGATAATAATATGAAATGTTTATTGAGCAGAAAATCAGCATATTAAACATGTAAAGCCTGAAGTATGAAATAATAGTCAGAAAATATTTTCGAAAATGGAGCAGGAGTTCGTAAAATCTAAAGGAGTGAAAAATCTGCCCAAACCGAGCAAAAATGGGCAAAAAGTCATGAAATTCTGATGCTTGTAATGCAAATCATAGCAACTATTACTAACCATAACAATATAAAAGTTATTCTTATGTTGACTTTATAAAAATCAGCAAAAAGACGTGAAGCACGAGCTAAAGGAGCACGTTTGTAGCCTACAATTATTCTGCAAGAACCTTTACTTGCTGAAAAAGTATGAACTATCAATCAGACAACAGAAGGACTTGGATTGAGTAAACCAGGCTTTTAGCTACGATTTGATCAGGTTGCTCATTTAGAGGCCTGACAAATTTGCAAATTAAACATGATTCAGCAGCTTTATAGGCTTCAGACTGATTGAATGAAGATGCTGAAAACGGAGCTTTACTAAATTACGTGCGTTACATAATCAGATTACCTTTTCAAGTAACTCAAAAAGTAGCGCAAGTTGCTGCAAACCTGCAATAATTAAATTACACGCATATATAATTTATGCATTTAATCTCACTTTATTAAACAATATCTTTTCTTCTGACCTTTGATGATCCAATTTAACCTTACGAAAAAGCAAAATTACTTCAGAGAAACATTACATTTTTGTTTATTTTTTTAAATTGCTGAAATAAGAGTGTTGAACTCTCTTCTGGTGTCACTGCACTTTTGGTGATTAAAAAAGAAGCAGGCAAGTCCAGCCCAGGTGTGAACAAGTAACGCATCACATTACTTTCCATTAAGTAATGCAATTGGTTACTTTTTTAGGGAGTAATGTAATATTGTAAATCATTACTTTTAAAAGTAGCTTTCCCCAATACTTATTACAGGAATAAATAATATTCTAAAATATGTTAAAATAGAAAAGTTATTTTAAATAGTTATAATTTCTTACTGTATTCTTGATCAAATAAATGCAGCCTTGGTGAGCAGAATTGACTTCTTTCAAAAAATGTTACAGACTTTTTCAAAAAGTTTTGAACAGTAGTGTATATTTCTGTAGGCTATATACATTTATTTTTGGAGATGAAAAAGATTATAAAAACCAATGCAACACGACTAATTTGTATAAAGGCTCAAACATGTTTTATTCCTGAATTTTGCTTGAAAACAAGTCATATTTTGACATGAAAACCACTGAATTAAATGTACTTTGATCATATTTGATATGTGTGTGAGCTTTTGATCCATTACACTCTGCACTGTAACCAGAAAGTAAAAAACAAACAAAAAACTGATTCCAAGAAAAAATAACGCATTATTTAATGTATGATTCCTCGAAGCAAGAGAAAAAATACAATTCGAATGCAGTGAATGAACATTTTTAAATGTGGTATAGAAGCAACTCTTTGGTCAAAGGTAACAAACAAAATGTAAACACTAGTGTATAACAAAAAGATACTAGTATTCCTTTTTATGGTACATTTATTGTTGATTAGTTAAGATCTCCCATCATTACTCAAGGCATTGAACGGATCATGAACAGGTTTGATGTGCACAGCAACTGCAAACAGCGTGAAGAACCAGCTCTGCATTTATTTCAACGTGAAATAAAGACTAAAATAATCCACAGTATCTGTACACATAAATATAATACAAACAGGTTAGCTCAAGTGTTGCGGAGGTTTTCAGGGTCAAAGGTCATCTAGCCACGACTCTCACTTCCATGTCTCTGCTGATCTCGTGTCGATGCGCGTGGTCATTTCAGCATCTTCACAGCTGCTTCTCCAATGCATTTCGCTGCTTTCTGGATGTCCTCCTGCGTCTGCTCCACGGTGACGACTACTCTAATGCTGAGGACACAGCAGATGTTCAGGTCAACACATCAGTTTCAGATCAGAACATCATTGCAAAGAGGTTTAACTGATGAGATCATTCCCAGCTGACCTTGGCGGTGGCAGGAATCGCTCTTCTTTGTCCAGGTATCGAGCCAAAGTGAGCGCGATCTGTCTCTCCAAACTCTACAGAAATCACCAAAACACAGATTATTTTACTCACACCGCATCAACTACACTTCCTCAAAGCCAACTTGAATTCAAAATCTACCTTTTTCAAAACTTTGTTTAATAAATGTCATATATATATACATATATATACCTGTATATATATAAAATGTAATGAGAAACTTGTTACATTTTGATTCATCACTGTATCTCTGCCCCTGAAATAATGATACTTTTCTGGTTATATAGCCATGGGTTAATAAATATCATAAAATGGACAATTCTAACTCTAAATTGTGATTGGATGAGCCACCTTCAAACGCCCACGTCATCACAAGTTGTAACCGTAAAAATCCAAAAATCAAACTATATGACTTGATGGAAGAATACATTTAATTATTTATTGAACATAAAATATGTATTTTATGATCACCAATACTGCTTTTATTGGATCAAAATACAGTAAAAACAGTAATATTATGAAATAACTATTATATCAAAATAATAATAATAATAATGCAATTTAAAATATCAGTTTTCTATGTGCATATATGGTAAAATGTAATTTATTCCTGTGATCAAAGCTGAATTTTCAGCATCATTACTCCAGTGTCACATGACCCTTCCGAAAACATTTTTGATTATTATTATTATTATCAGTGTTGAAAACAGTTGTGCTGCTGCTTCATGTTTTTGTGAATACATAACTGAGATACATTTCAGAATTATTTGATGAACAAATCTTTTGTAACATTATAAATCTCTTTACTGTCCCTTTCGTCCAATGTAATGCATCCTTGCTGAATAAAAGTATTAATAAAAGTATTTTATATTATTATTTAAACTTTTCAACGTTCATTTTGGTATCTAAAACTGCGAAATGCTTCATATTACAAAAGTAGAATGGGTTGCGAAACGCATTTATACGGACTGCTATGAGGTTACAGCGATGTTTTTTTCCATTATTACACAGGATTGAATACTTTCAACGATATGCTGATGATTGAGACTCATTTTGTCTGTGATTTGCTGGTTGAACGTACGTAATCGACGATTGTTCGGAGCAGCTTCAGGTCATTTGCTCTGGATCCTGTGCTGTTTTCCAGCTGTAGATGGAGAGCCGGAGCAAAAGACTCTCCCACCACCTTCAGTCCTGGAGTCCTGCAATAAACCCCAACATCATCACTCCAGACCAGCCAACAACACTAGTGCATTCGCTCAGTAAGAGCTTCTAATTCCTGGACATTTGGCATGTCGGCGTGCAGATATTATTGTTTCATTTTTCTAATGACAAGATTTATTTTCATGGAAAGAAGTAGGATTGACTTGCCCTTGCAGAGCTTTGTGGGCGTGTTTGCACTTCTCCCGAAGAACCCTGAAAATGCCTGTGAGAGAACATGAAAAACACTGCACTCAATGTGAGGGTTTGACAGAAACACGCTCAATTCAATTCAATTCACATGTACCTGTATAGAGCTTTTCACAATACACATCGTTTCAAAGCAGCTTTACAGAAAGTGCATGAGTCCATATTACAATGTGTTATCAGAGGTAACTGGATAAGTTATGCATTTCAGAAATTCGTTTCTCAGTTTAGCGATAAGTAGGACTTTTAATTTGACATATTTCAAAATAAGATTAAGTATAAAATAAAAGTACATACAATATAAATCTGTTTATTTTACTTTAAATGTTAATAGATTAATAGATTCATTCTCAAATTTTTTGTTGCTAATTATTTTAGTAAATATGTTAAATGAATATAAATTTAAATGCAGCAATTGTTTTGGACGGAGCCCCTAAAGGGACACTGCAGCGGAGATGGGAGGAAAAATATTAAGTCAATGCTTTTGCGCTCTCTTGAGAAACTTTATTTTTCTCCCAAAAACTTTTGAGCTCTTCGCGAGGGAATGCAAAGGTTCTCGGGAGAAACGCAAAACATTTGCAAGAGAACACAAAAGTATTGACAAGTAATTCTTATGTTAAAGTTATGGTTGTGCCATTTATGGTAGTGTTATTTACACTCTTTAAATGAAATAGTGTGATATTACATATTTTTGTCTTTATATCTGCCATCTGCTCTTTAAAATATCGGTATCTGCCATTAAAAATCAGTCGATCACAACTTGCCATAACGGTGATGCAGGAACGCACATTAAGTATATAAAACAGGACCCTGCGCTTGACACTCACAATTTGTCAGTTTGTTTGCGTATTTGCATAGAGTTTGTTTCCGCCTAAAAATATGTTACTAGAGCAAAAGATCCAGGAACAATGGGTAGTTAGTTTCTCCTGGCATGAGTCCGGCTGGAGCTCCACACACACACACACACACACACACACACACACACACACACACACACACACACACACACACACACACACACACACACACACACACACACACACACACACACACACACACACACACACACACACACACACACACACACACACACACACACACACACACACACACACACACACACACACTAAAGTGAGATGCTGGACTCACTCAACTCAAGTGTTGAACCAGTCTGAACACAGTCTCTCAACACTCATTCAAGTCAAACACCACTGACGGGCTCAGAGACACACAACTGCCCGAACACTCACTGATCAACACTATAAACATCATTATCTAATGGAGTAGTTAAAGGACCCGATATACTGACGAAGAAGTTGCTTTTTTGTTCTTCTCTTTGGGGTAAAGAGAAGTTGACCAGTGATGAACAAATAGCGAAGATCCAGACGAGCAGCGTTTAAATGATCAATATGTTAATACAGCTGCATGAGTTCCTCTCAATAACAAAATAGACACACAGCTAAAATTACAGCGTGAGAAAACAGCAGTTCAGAAAGCCTCTGATCTTAGTGATGTGGATGTTTGCAGCAGCTCTGAGATTCAGCTCTCTGGTCACGACAAGTTTATTTATATAGCACTTTATACAACAGATCGCTTTAAATCAGCAGCTTTACTGAATTAAAGATGAAAACAGTGTCAGTGTCACTTTTAGTTAGAATTACAACGATGTAATTTCCGACCTCGAGGGACTGAACAGAAGAAATGAACCGGAGAAGATTTGCACGTCAAAAAAGGCGGACCCTCAGAGCCACACCCACCTATTACATCATGGCAGCATCGGACCAATGGCAGCTCGAAGGCGTTTGCCAGCCGGAGAGAACTTTTCAAGAAAGTTCAATTTTGAAAACTGTTTCAAACTCCAAACGAACTTATTCAAAATGACATCACCAGTTCATTCCTCCATTTTGCTCGAAGTATACCTTGCCCTTAAGACTGTTTCTATACGGTTACTTCTGGAGCAAGTCAAAAAGAGCTGGGGATAATCTGGTGTTTCGACATGGCATGGTTCCCTCGTCAATGTAAGTCTATGGGATTTTCAGCCCTTTTAAAGTCCGCCAAGCAAAAGTCTGATCGTACTTAAGAGTTTTATTCAAGTGCCTGAACTAAATGATGTCTGTTTTTATGTCTGAGCGTCGCTGCATATGGTTTAGATCAGCTGATTATCAGAGGGTCTCTTTAAAGTCCAGCCAAATCAGTCACTAAAACAGTTAAAAGTTAAAAAGAAAGAAAAGAAATGGTTAGTCGTTATATAAAGGACGATGAAAAATCTTAATTCTGGTTGTGTATATATACATATATACAGTGGTGGTCAAAAACTATTAGAACAGTAAGGTTTTTTTAATGCTTTAAAAGAAGTCTCTTCTGCTCACGAAGGCTTCGTTTATTTGATCCAAAATACAGCAAAAACAGAAATAGTGTGAAATATTTTTACAATTTATTTTCTATTTGAATATATTTTAAATTGTTATTTATTCCTGTGATCGAAGCTGAATTTTCAGCATCATTACTTCAGTCTTCAGTGTCACATGACACATGACGCCTTCAGAAATCATTTTGATTTTGATCATGATGATTTGATGCTCAAGAAACATTTATTATTATTATTATGAATGTTGAAAGCAGTTGTGTACAATTTCTATTCAGGATTCTTTGATGAATAAAATTCAAAAGACAGCATTGACCCCAAGCCTTTGAACGGTAGTGTTAATGTTAAAAAAGCTTTCTATACTTACTCATCAAATAATCCTGAAAAAAATTTTTACACAACTGTTTTCAACATTGATAATAATAATAATTGTTTCTTGATCATCTAATCATCATATTAGACTGATTCCTGAAGGATCGTGTGAAACTGAAGACTGATGCTGAAAATTGAGCTTTACCAACACAGAAATAAATTGCATTTTAAAAATTATTAAAATAGAAACAGTTATTTTACAATATTCCCCAATCACAATATTACTATTTTTGCTTTCTTTTTGATCAAATAAATGAAGCCTTGGTGAGCAGAAGAGACTTCTTTTAAAACATTAAAAAATCTTACCGTTCTAATCATTTTGGCCACCACTGTATGTAGAGGTGTATCTAAAAGTATGTTCCCATCTAGCAAAAAAATGATGTACAAAATGGCTAGAGAAGATAAAATGCATGCTTTATTCAAGTAAATATTACCTGGATCTTCCTCCATGATGTTCAGGCCTTCGATAGCAGCCGCAGCCAGCATGGGTGGAAGAGACGCTGAGAAACAGTAGCCCTGACCTGACAGACGCTGACAACACAAAACAAACATTCATAATCAATTCACAACAGAAAATATTCATATTCAATTTAGAGTAGAATACTGGTGGGAAAATCTTTATTAGAAGCCAAGCAATGAAGGATCCATCTGGATTTGTGATTTTCGCAACCATTACAAAAACGAAGCTATACAACATTTCATCGCATTTAAACAAAACTTTGATTTGGACAGTGGAGACAGTGGCACCTGGTGGTTATTATTAATCATTAATATGCTTATAACTTTACAATTATAAATACGCTTTTAACCATCCCAGCAGAATCCAACAATACCACATTTATCAAGGTTGCCAATATTATTGGTTCATTTGAAAAAGACTGAAACTGCGGGATATTTGCCACACTTTGAAACTTAAGCATTTTTGGAACCAAAACTTGATAAATATGCTTTTAAAGATTCAGTTTTTTCCCCCACTGAACTCTTTCCTATCCCTTTAGGGAACAAAATCAATATTGCCCCATCTGTTTACTTGTCTGACATTTTTAACATTATAAATGTTTGTATATTTAATACATATAGTCAAACTTCACCAAAGTGGACTAAAAATTGAATGCTTGATCTTCACATCGAGCCACAGGTTATCACACTGAGTTATTGGGTTTTGAGTCTCGAGGGGCATTTTTTCAAAGTAACTGGGCAGTAAAAGTGTACGAAAATCTGCAAACAGCCCAGATTGTTGATGCTCCATATGCATTTCAGTAGAGTGTGTGGATTCACTTCCTTCACATCATTAAAGGGAAGAACGAATCTGATATGATCCGTGTGATTCGCAAGCCATGTTATACGACAGTCAAATAGGAAAGGAAAAGAATAAATGACTATATGACGGTAAAATCAAACCTCATAAATACAGAGGATGGCAAAATGCATCATATGGTAACAAGTGGAATGATGTCATAGCAAAAGATTGATTTCTGTCAATTATCAACCAGATACTTTAAAGAAACAGTGTTAGAAACTCCCATCTCATAAGGATCTGGATCACATATCAAAGAGATTCGGTCACATGAGGATAATCCCACACGTTCGTCCAGATTTTAAAAAGCATATGTATAGAATTACAGTTTTATCTTCAGAATATAAAAACCATATGTACAGAAATATACATCAAAAGAAGCCTCTTTTGCTCATTCAAAAAATAACCAGAAGGCTAAATCTTTTGGATTCGCAGCACCAAACAGCTAAGAGTATGTACAACATACAGTTCCCTAATAAAACTCTTTGCTTACTGAACACAAAGACAAAACCAACGTCAAATATTGAAAATACAGATTCTTTTCGGCTGTCACTATTTGCTGTAAACACATTTCCCATGCGCTAATATACACACCGAGTCAAAATGATTGTGTGTGGAAAAATGGACAGCAAGCCAGAGATGATGTAAACAGACATTAGACTGAAGCCAGGTATTATGCCTTCAGCCTTTCATTCAAAGTCGGATGTGGAATATTCCTCCGTGATATCGTCGGCTTCAGACAATGAAGGTGCTCCACTGCGCTACCATCAGCTTTACAGGAGTTTGACTATCAACAAAGAAGTTTCCAGGGATACACAATTTTGTGGAAATCTATCAGACATGCAGGATCTTGAGGTGCGCTTCAAGTGGCGTACTTATGCACTATTCTATACCGTTTTATTGTAGAAATATCCTGATTAGTGTGTTCACACTGAAAATCCCAAATAGAACGAGTGCACTTTAAACACCCGGATAATCATTACATCCGTGTGGAAATGTTGGACTCTTCATGGTCTCAACTGACGCAGCTATAATCACGTAGTGAATTGGGGTGGGGGGTAGATGCACTTTAATGGTGAATAGATGCCCTTTTATCACAGATAGATGCACTTTTATCACAGATAGATGCCCTTTTATCACAGATAGATGCACTTTTATCACAGATAGATGCCCTTTTATCACAGATAGATGCACTTTTATCCAGATAGATACACTTTTATCACAGATAGATACACTTTTATCATGGATAAATGCACTTTTATCACGGATATATGCACTTTTATGATGGATAGATGCACTTTTATTACGGATGGACGCACTTTTATAATGGATAAATGCAATTTTATGGACTTCAAAACATAAACAGCCATTCACCGCCATTATAAAGCTTGGAAGAGCCAGGACATTTTTAATATAACTCCGATTGTATTCGTCTGAAAGAAGAATGTCATAAACAACCAGGATGACTTGTGGGTGAGTAAATCATGGGCTGATTTTAATTTTTGGGTGAACTATCCCTAGTACTTGGTGCATCAGTTGTTTGGGACGCAACCTTGAAGATTCTGACTTTCTGAGTTGAATGGAACAATAGACATTATGCTGAATATTGTGATAATGTGCCAATTTAAAAAGTAAGTTTGATGGTGCAGATCAGTTGTTATTTTGTAGTCATACCTGATGATCAATAACGAATGATCGTCCACAGCAGAAACCTCCGATGGATGCCAACGCATTCTCCATGTTGGCACTTATGAGGTCAATATCATCAATCTGAAATTAAAACAAACATCATTATTTTTCAGCTGAGCACCTAGAACTGTAGAAAAGTGTACTGTTTATTCTAGACATTACGTACGTTGACCCCAAAATGCTCTGTGACTCCTCTTCCATGTTCTCCAAGCACCCCAAAAGACATGCTCTCCTCCAGAAAGATCCGTACTTTATATTTGTACTTCAGTTTTACCTGGAAGAAAAGATGCATCCATTAAAAACACCAGCTTGTGTGGAAAAATGCAACCAGAGCAATGTAATAGTAGCAGTGGTATGCAGAAGTTTAATATTTATGGTTAGGTGTTTGTTCAAATCCCATAAAAGTTATAAACAGTAATAGAAGAGGTATACAGAGCATTCAGAAAGATAATTGGATCCTTTTCTTTTTCTTTTAATACTTCTTATGTTGCAGCCTTATGATGAAATGCTTTATTTAAATGCTTTTTAATAATCTGCACCCCATTTGATATATTTCAGTTTTATCTTTCTATCACAAATCTGTTTATTTGTCGTTATGGAGAAAGGAGTGCAGATTTATGTGAAAAAATCATAAAGGTGAAAAGAGAAAAAGTGTGTGTGGGGGGAAAAGCTGAATTATTCTCTGAATGCGCTGCAGGTTAAATGATCTTACCAGTTCAGGCAGTGGACAGATATCTGCAGTGTTGATATAGAGACCCTCAACTAAAATGAACCGTCTGATTACTCTCGCCTTACGTGGATTCTGAAATTAAAAAACATAACTATGAATGAACTAGCATGTCTCTTTCAATATATGTTCTGAGTGAATGTAGACTGTTGCTAAGGTCTTTTGAGTGGTTGTTAGGGTGGATAGATGAATATATGTACTATATATATATACATACCGGTATGTACTATATATATGTGTGTGTGTGTGTGTGTGTGTGTGTGTGTGTGTGTGTGTGTGTGTGTGTGTGTGTGTGTGTGTGTGTGTATAATATGTACTATCGGTGCATGTTCTATTAAAAAATATTTTATTTTTTATCCTTTATCAAAAAGTAAAAAATCACTCTATTTCAAATAAAAATTCTGTTGACAAACTTTTCACTATCCAGTCAAATCCCAATTGTTAAAATCGTTTACACATTAGGGCTGCACGATTTGGGGAAAATTACATAATGTGATTATTGAAGTCAATATTGCGATTTGTGATATAATAAACAAATGGTTTCATGAGTCAACTTGCTTGGTTCTCAAGGAAAATGCACACACAGATTAGTGATAATTCTGAAATGTTTATATCTCAACTCAAACTAGCAACAAAAACTAAATGATTGATAACACCTATAATGATCAATAAGCCATTGATGTCTGGATAAAAATATAAATATTAAAATATTCATATAAATCGCAGCATTTTGAGTCATATAATCGCATAGGCTTGACATTGCGATTGCGATATGATTAATCATGCAGCACTATTACACATCAATTCAATGTGTCCTTGTTACAGTGTATTTATGTGCTGCGTAATACTAATTAACAACATGTATTTGCTATAGGTTTAGGGTTAGTTGGTTGTAATTATGCATAATTTACTGTTATTACTATAGGAAGTAAATGTAACGTGTGTAACAAGGACACAGTAAAAGAAAGTGATACCTTAAAGTTGCAGTAATTTCTGAGAAACGCTGTTGAACATTTAAAACAACACATAAACAAACAATTTTGTGAATATATGTTTGATGTCTCTTCTGTGTGTGTGTGTGCTGAAAAAATATGTTTCTCAGAAATCGCTTACTGCACCTTTAAAATCAAGTCTACATTATTTAATACTGCTTTACCAGGAAACAGGTCACGAACACCATTTTATGCTTTAGTTATTGAATTTCTTTTCATGTCACCTGGTCAAATCCCTCCTCACCTTCTGATCTTCAATCTCTTGCTCCTTCAGAAGGCGCTCTAGGTCCTCCATATCGTTGTGTTTGAAGTATTTGATGAAGCTGCGTGAAGCCTGGAGGCCTTTCTGAATGGAGAAACAGGCCGCTTCGTCGCTGAGAACACCAGAGACACACACAAATCAGGATCCGCTTTATCATCTCTAAAGATGTTCCCGTTTCACTACAGATGATCAGCTGTGGATGCGAACTTACACAAAGATGATGTCTCCTCTCTTGGAGTAAGCTGGAATGGCACTGGCGATGGTGGCGAAGCCATACGAGTAGATGATGGCCTCCTCTGTTCTCATGAACTTTGCCAAGCGCTCCTCCAACTCCAGATGAACATCTGCAGAACATTTACATGCTTTAAACTGGCACAGTATCATCAGACAGACAGACAGAAACCTGGTGATAAATCCACCCACCGAAGGTCCCATAGAATCCTCTCGGTCCACATGTTCCCACGCCGTATTTTTTTAGTGATGTCAGTGCCTTCAACTGAAAACAGATTAATGATACCGTAAAACGCAGTGGATTAATGCTTTTGTTGAAGTACGATAAGATTTTAATCACAAACAGAGTTCCGTAATGACCAAGAATATCAAAATCTTTATACTGGCCAATTTATTTACATGAATTCTTCAAGGTGAATAATAAAAATTAAAAAAATGGCCCCATTTCCTAACGTTAATTTTGTTAAAGAAAAGTATAAAGAAAAATGTTAGTTGACGACCTTTCATGACTAAAACGAGACGATGATGAGACGACACCAACGTCATTAGATGATAACTATTATTACATTCAAAAAATAGAAACTTTACCAAAATCTTGCATTGGTTTTGGTCTAAAAAAAAAAGGACAAAAACAAATATAATAGCAAGGAGGCTTTAAATTGATGAAGAAATACATTTAAGACATTTATATTATTACAAAAAAATTATAGAACAAATAAATGCTGTTCTCACAACTGTTTTCAAAATTGATAATAATCAGAAATGTTTTATCATATTAGATGATTTCTGAAAGATCATATGAGTAATGATGCTGAACATTCAGCTTTGATCACAGGACTAAATTACATTTTACAAAATATCCACATAGAAAACAGCATCAATGGTAATCATTTTTGTCAATATTACTGTTTCTACTGTATTTTTGATCAGATAAAAGCAGCCATGGTGAGTCGTAAGTCATTTACAGTAAGTGTAAGTGCCATGTTAACTACGCCTTCCCAATCAAGATGTATTTAGCACAGGTTTTGTACTCCTTTTCTAAGGTCAAATTCAAGCACTTTCAAAGTCTAATTTAAAGCTTTTTCCAGCACCTTACACCACCGTAAATTACATACCAATACATAGTCAACATTATTATTTAGTGTTTTTATCGCATTAAAAGAGATAATGCTATAAACAGACAAAATTGTGTTTCGTAATAGCAGAAGGATCAGATATTTAAGCAAATCACAAGTTTTATTTTTCAAAATGTATCACTTTTCAAGTAGATAATGCCTATAAATAATACTTTTCATTATATTAAAGGGATAGTTCACCCAAAAATGAAAATTCTGTCAGTATTTACTCACCCTCATGTTGTTCCAACCCCCTAAGACCTTCGTTCATCTTCGGAACACGAATTAAGATATTTTTGATGAAATCTGAGAGCTGGATCACTCCTCCATACTAGTCCATTGGCTCCTTGAGGGATTGAACTTGCAGGCCTCGAAAACTTAATAGTCCAAGTGACTACAGTGGCTCAATCTTAAGTTTATCAAGCGATGAGAATACTTTTTGTGTGCAAAAACAAACAAAAATAACGACTTTATTTCAACTATTCATTTCCTTCTCTGTGGGCCTCTAGTCAGTTAACGTAGTCTGATTTCTTAGAGCTACGTCACACGTAGGCTCACTATTGGCCGACACTGGTCATGTGTGTGATGCGTGTATTGTACAACAACAGAAGCTTACGAGTGATCCAGCTGTCAGATTTCATCAAAAATATCTTAATTTGTGTTCCGAAGATGAACTAAGGTCTTACGGGGTTGGAACATGAGGGTGAGTAAATACTGACAGAATTTTCATTTTTGGGTGAACTATCCCTTTAATGTCCAAATATTGCTTCCCAGATAATGTGATTTTCAGGCTATAAAACTGAAGAAATTTCAAGGGCTGAAAATATGAAGACATAGGATTTAAACAGAAATATTTAACAGGGCTTGGTTTTGGGACACATTCTAGATATAGACAAGGTTTGAACAAAATCTGAGATAGTACAACAATAACCTGTAATTCAATCTTAACCCAGAAGACTTTATTTCAATGGCTTACGCCGCGCGAGGACGTTTTGTTGCCGAGTCGACCAAAGCGGAGCGCAGCATAGGCGAACTCCCTCGCACGACGCGTTCGAAGTTAAAAATAGTTAAACTTTTGGCGCTGCGCTCTGTGACGATTACCTGCGCGGCCAAAAAAACGGGGCATCCAAACAAGCCGGAAATCAAAATGCAAAACTCTGCCTATTTTTACTCTGGCCGGCGTACCGCAAATCGCTCTGTATCTGAAGGGCTAAATTATATTTCTCCATTTAATAAATAAACTATTCAGTCAGACAGGTATTTGTTGTGAAAGAAAAACAGTTACAATTTCAAGAATTTTAAAGCATTTTATCCAAAATGTAAGCACTTTTCAAACGTTGAAAACACAACATCAAAATTCAAGCATTTCAAGCACCCGTACGAACCTTGTTAGCATTAACGATCAAACCGCACATCAAAATCAGGAACAGCTACTATGACTGTAAATGTGAAGAATGGAAAAGCACTTGGACTAGCGCCTGTGCTGCTACAAACCTTCACACGCTCGTTGTCCAGCAGACCCAAGAAGTTAAATGAGGCGAAGTTAATGCACTCTTTCCCATTTACGATGATTTTGTGGCTTGGAGGGCTGTAAAAGAAAAACACAGCCTCAGTCAGGATCATTTACGCAGTAATTATTATTCCATATGGGGGCAGACAGAGCTGTGATGGAGGGAGACATGTTAATTTGAACATTGTTTCAAGTAAGAAATGACTCGCTGACTGCACACACACAAGACGTACCCTGTGACCACATCGTAATGAAGGGAAGGATGATCTTTGGATACGGGAGTAACCAGCGGCTCAGGCTGCCACTCTTCAATTAACTCCTCTTTCTCCTGAAACACACGAATAAAGGACACAAACAAATGCTTATACAAATCAAGATACATTTCCTGTCTTGAAGTTAAATTACCATTACCAGTATAACAATACTGTCATTTCATTTTACACATTTCTAAATTGTCTTAAGTGCAAACGGTTGCTCAGGTAGGTCAAAATACACGTGAGGAAAAGCGTTAGGGTAATATAACATCAGAAATCAGACATTCACATTCGGATGGATTAGATTTCTCAGAGGACCGTTGAGCTCGCCGAAAAACAGTAGGTTTTTGATCTGTGTGAGAAAAACACAGACTTGGCAGATTCGGACGGGATCAAAATCACAAAATACATATGTGAAAATTTTATTTCCCCCCTGTCCGAATAGGGCTTATGTTGTGTTTTGATCTTATGCAGTTTTTAAATTGAATAAAAATCAATTATAGTTAACAAACAGCAACTGTATTATTCACATTAATACTTAAACTTAAATTTGTAGTATTTTATTAATGGTTATTAAAAAGAAATCTGATAGATCATGGCAGTTCGTTTCTTTAAATGGATATACAATTAGCAAAATACGTCATATTTCATATTTTTCAGTAAAACACAAAAGTTTGGGGTCAGTACAAGTTTTTTTTATTAATATATGCATTAAATTGACAGTAAGCGACAGTAAAGGTATTAATAACCTTCTATTCTTTAAAAAAATCCTCAAACATTTACATAGAAATATTAATCAGCGCAACTGTTTTCAACACTGATAATAATCAGAAATGTTTCATCATATCAGAATGATTTCTGAAGGATCATGTGACACTGAAGACTAGAGTAATGATGCTGAAAATTCAGCTTTGATTACAGGAATAAATTACATATATATTCACAGAAAACAAATATTTTAAATGGTAATAATATTTCACAATATAACTGTTTTCACTGTATTTAAAAAAAAATTGCAGTCTTGGTGAGCAGAAGAGACTTTCAAAATCAAAATCAAAAAATCATACTAGCCACAATCTTTTGAACGATGGTGAACAATAAGCTTGCCTGAATACCAAATACCCACAGAAATACAGAAATCATCCTTCAGCTAACATTGAACCAGTGTCTGATTGATGTGCAGAATGGATTGCTCACCTTTTCTGTGAGGTCTGATCTCTCCTGAAGTTTATATGTTTTGGAAAACAGCAGTCTGATAATCCACAAAATGAGAATACCTTCTAAAATCAAATGATATGCTGGTGCCTAGAGGACAAATCAACATTATTACGAAACGAACTGCATCACTTCCTCATCTGATTGAACACATTCATTAGACATGTATAATGGTATAATGGTGATAAATGAACATTTGGGATGCACATCATTTATTATGTTTTCATCATTCATCAGATGAATTTACACCATAAAATAAATGCAATGCTTTCCAGATGAAGCACTCCATGTAAGACATTCTAAAGATGAATGTGTGCTTGCTTGGCAAGATAATGGTTTATTCTACTTATTAATATTAGAAGAGTCTTATTAACATCGGTGTCTTGTTTTATAACAGTATAACTCGTCCTATAACAGCAGCAGTTGAAAGTTTTATATAACTTGCAATGAGTTGCGCAATGAAGTGATTATACCACTTACACTAAATATACCACTTGTCTTATACCACTAAATATTATATTTTATCGTCGATTATTCCTTTATTTCTCCAGTTCCAGATTCAGAATAAACAGCACAAAATCCATTAAAACATTTGCCACGATTTACACGTAAATACATTTGTTGTTTTTACTAACGTTACAATAACTTGGAATCAACCACAACATGACAGGGCGATGCTGAAAGCTTCTTATTTATATTTTTTTATGAGAGCTCATATTAATGTCATACTTTTAGTGTATTAACAGTAAGGGTAATAACTTTTTGACGGGGTAACGTTACTGTAGTAAATTCAGGTGAAGATGAGTGAGTCTCACCTGTCTGACTGTTAAACACTTCCTGGAGTTACAACACTGAAGATAATGTGTGTGAAATATAGACCAATTCAATCATATGGGCGGCGCTGTTTAGCCGAACACACGCAAAAAGTCTGTCGATATTTACGAAAATTACAAAATAAATAATAAAAGCAGAAAGTTTGTAGTTACCTCATAGAAAGCTTGCACCATCTCCACCAACACCCACTGTTGCCCCGACGCCATTTTGACTGAGTCATGTGACTGAGTGCCCGTTCCTGATTCATGTGAGGCGCCATCGCGTGGAGATCACGCGCTGGTGCCTTTTTCCTGTTTTTTTTTTAAATATATATGTATATACTGTATATATGCTGTCAATCACTAACATAGGATATCAGAATTTAACCACAGTGTCGATGTTTTATAACATCATTGTAGCAATACGGTTATTATAAACGCTCTCTTTGTTCTGTCTCTTTCCTACAGAGAATGGGGAGTTACGTCACGATCTTTTGGTCTTCTTTATTTGGGACAAAGCATGAGAAATGCGAAACAAATTTTGTTTTGGAAAGAATTACGGCGAACATTTCTACCTGCCAATTTTGCGGACTAGAAAAATAAACAGTTTTGCAATTGTGCATGAATGATAGACATTTGTTTATTTGATGCACTTTTAGGCAGAATCAGTTTTAGGCCTTGGCTATGTGAAGAACAGCTTATGCAATTATTTATTTTATTAGGAAAACACATTGGATAAAAAGTGGACTCTTTGCAAACCAAATTTGTTAGCCTATATTTTATAAAGCATTTTAAATTATGCATAAACAATGTGAAATAAACTACAAATTACTTTTTTTTTAAGGTGCACTGAAAGAATGTTTTTCTGGCAGCTAATGTTGTTAATAATGTGACTATAATATCTCCTGTTGTTGTGTAATTGTTGAAAACAGACTCGGGCTGCTTCATATTTTTGTGGAAACCATAATAAATTTTTCAGGATTGTTGTATGAGTAAAAAGTAACTTTTGATCAATTTAATGCATCACTGCTTAAAAAAAAAGAAGAAAAAATAAATAATCTAAAAATCTAACTGACACAAGCTTAAGTCAGTTGACAGAATCAGAATCACATTAACATATTATACATAAACAGTATATTTATTATGCCTAAATATCTTTTGAAATGTAGAAATAGCCTATATTCACAGTTTCTGCCTCAGCATATATCTCGGCTCTGTGTGTGTGTGTGTGTGTGTGTGTGTGTGTGTGTGTGTGTGTGTGTGTGTGTGTGTGTGTGTGTGTGTGTGTGTGTGTGTGTGTTTGTTTTGGTGTGACCCTTAAACCACCATTTGATTTCACAAATCAAAGGAGACTTTCTGATCACTTCCAGTGTGAGTCTGACACCTAGTGGGCTTTTCGAGATCTGTGATTGTACAGTAGCCTATTTCATACTCGTCGTCCTGAGACATGTGAAGTGTGACAAGGTGAGTTAAACAGAAAGTATGGCACGGAAAGAGCTTAACTTTTTATTGTGTTAATATTTACTTGTAGTCTGGTTTAGTGATGTGTTATTTTTATACACAAATGCCTCACATATCTATGTTGTCTCATATTCCACACTCATCTTTGATTTTCCTCATGCAGAATAAAGATTGTTACTGTGGCAAAGCTGAGTGACTGCTGGCCTTGTTCTGCTGCAAACACTAATATCACTAATGTGGTTTATACGGGTATGTTGCGGCTGGGTCAGTGTGTCATGTGTTCATTATCTAACCTCAGGTCACTACAGAGACAACACTCAAGAGAGCATCTTCATGTGCTCCCTCCTTCAATAGTTTATCATGAGAGATGAGACGGAAACATGCTGCATATGCTGCAAATAGTTCATTACCAACATCTATACTTTGAAATTAGTTTATTACTAGAATGTTCTTCACACAAATTTACCACAAGGTTTAAGAAATATTTATTGATCATCATATTAGAATGATTTCTGAAGGATCCTGTGACTCTGAAGACTGGAGTAATGATGCTGAAAATTCCGCTTTGATCAGGAATAAATTACACTTCACAATATATTCATATAGAAAACAGCTATTTTAAATTGTAATAATATTTCACAAAATTACTGTATTTTAATCAAATCAGTGCAGCACTTGTCCCAGCACATGCGAATCAAGAATGAGATGTTTATTATTATTTTTTTTATTTTTTTTTTGCTGTAGCCTGTGTTTTAAGTTTACAGTCTGTCATAACGTGTCCCGTAGAGATCAAGGGGAGGTGGTAGATAGGCTCAGGACTCAGATATCATCCCAAAGAGGATTTTTATTAAAGGCCAGTGGAGTAGTAGGGGTGTACAAACTCTCAGTGAAGTGTCACAAAAACAATTCCTAAATTAAACCAAAAAAAAATATACATTTACAAAAATAAACATACACTGGACTCAGTGCAAACTTTGATATGACAATAACCAAAGAAAAACAAATTGCTACAGGCAGCACAAATCTTCATGATACGTTCAGCAATATAACCCCCTCCTTTCCTCCCAATGTTCAGTTTAGACTGTCTTATATTGCCTAGAACAGGCTCATTACACTCGAGACCATATCAACTACAGGGGTATCAATACAAAACCTTTGTAGCTTAAATATATAACCAGTATACAATTAACTTTCAAAAATCAAAAATAAATAAAATAAACTCATTCAGCAACTTAAACTAAATTCAAACACCATAATACATTTATCCATGCCTACATTACCAAGGGTTAAGTTCCCTATTAGTAGAAATGGTTTAACCCAACCCAAGAAAAAGGACAGCTGTGGACCCGCCCCCTCCTTTGAGGAGTCACAGGAACAGGAAATGGTGAGTAGACAGCATGTGGGGTAACTGTTTGCAATGTGGGAATAAATACAAATTTGAAATAATAAATAACAAAAATGCATAACTAAAAACATGTCTGTGTGGTTAATGAGAAAATTAAAAAGAAACTATAGTAGACATAACATGTTGTGAAGACCACTGATATGTGCACCTATCTGCAATCAACTCCAACAGCATATCTTAAACTTATTATAAATGAGTATTATAGAATAATGAACCTAAGGGACTGCACCATAGTCATCAGAAACACAAAACGCTAAATAACATATGTAAAGAAACATAAGTCCACAAACAATTTGTAATGACTACGGCAGTGATGACGACATCTTAGCTCCCGTCATCACACCGTCTAAATACTAAAAAAGAAAAGAAAAGGAAAAGCAGATAAATACTTTCTCGTGATTGATCCCTTTTATTCAGATTTAAATGTTCTTTTTTATGAACACTTAATGTGGGTAAGTTTCATAAAAATGCAACATTTTGAACAAAAAGCTGACTGAAGCTTTTTTTTTATCAGACTAAAACGTGCATAAGCAATGCTTTTATCGCTTGTTTTTATTTCTGGAGATCCTTTACTCTTTTAGAAGATGACACACACATCTTAACAGCATACACACACACACTCTCCCCTCCTTCTCTCCGCTCTCGGAGGCATAAGTCTCCAAATTCACCCTACTACCAGTCTTCTTGATCCCACTCATCTCCTTCAAGACATTTCTTCTTCAGTCACCCCTCACTCACTCATATCATCAACACCTCTCTTCACACTGGTATATTTCCCACAGCATTTGTGCTTGGGTTACCCCGATACTTAAGAAACACACTCTAAATCCAGCACTTTTAGAAAATTACAGACAAGTACCCCATCTTCCACTCATTGCTAAAGCACTTGAACAAGTCGTGTTCAACCAAATCTTTCTCACACAGAACAACCACCAGTCTGGTTTCAGAGAGGTTACTCAGTTGAGACGGCCCTGCTCTCGGTTACTGAAGCTCTGAGAAGGCAAGAGCAGCTTCCACATCTTCAGTACTCATCCTTCAGGATCTGCTGTCTGCTGCTTGTAACAGTTAACCAGCAGATCCTCCTGTCAATCCTCATGACGAAGAGCATACGTCACAACATCTAGCTACTGGGGTGCCTCAGGGCTCAGTGCTGGGACCACTTCTCTTCTCCATCTACATGACATTACTACGATCTGTCATTCAGAAACATGGTTTTTCCAATCACTGCTACGCTGATGACACACAACTCTACCTCTCATTCCAGCCAGAGGATCCGACAGTAGCTGCTCACATCTCAGTCTGCCTGACAGATATTTCTGGCTGGATGAAGGACTAAACCTTGCGAAGAAGACAGAGCTGCTTGTGGTCCCGGCCAACCCAACACTACACCACAACTTCTCCATTGAGCTTGATTCATAATCCATAACTACATCTAGGTCAGCCAGACACCTTGGAGTTGTGATCGGTGATCAGTTGAACATCACAGACCACATTGCTAGAACTGCCCGGTCCTGCAGATTTGCCTTATACAACACTAGGAGGATCAGGCCCTTCCTATCAGAGCATGCTACACAACTCCTTGTCCAAGCGCGTGTTCTACCCAGACTGGATTATTGTAATGCTCTCCTGGCTGGCCTTCCAGCATCATTGTCAAAACCTCTGCAACTGATCCAGATGCTGCAGCAAGAGGCGTAGAATTCAAGGCACTGATGTTTTCCAACAGAACAACCACTGGCTCTGCACCCCTATATCTTAATTCATTACTTCAGATCTATGTGCCCCCCAGAAACTTTGGTGTCATCGTCCTAAAGAGGCACGAAATCACTCTCACTGACTGTTGAGAATTCCGATGGATCACATGACGTAGCCAGTCATGGGAGGAGCTAAGTCTGCTCAGGTGCACTTAATGATTGATGAATCACTATTGTTTGGTGTGTTGGTGTGTGCCATATGCAATGGAAGCAGACTGTACTTTCTTTCTCTCCTAATGAGAGCCTTTGTAGAGTGATGTGTTCCTAAGTTTGTACCCTTTTGATTTCTTTTATAATGTTAATTCTAGAGATTCTGTTTGGGTCTAACTCTGAAATGTTCCATGTGATTATGATTCTTATGTTTCAGTGTTCTTATTTTGATGTTGAATTGTTTAGGATTGGATTGTGTGTTTAATGATTTATTAGTTGAAGTTCTATGGTGTATTTAAGATTCTGTTTGTTGTTTATAGAAACATACAACTCTACATCTGATTCCCATTCTACTTTATGGCCTGATTCATGATCTATTTCAATAAATGAGTATGGACTGAGTACTGGACCCCTGTGTCATCCTTAAACTTTACACTGACCTTTTCCTGACTGTTCCTTGCTACAACAAACGGCTGGCACACTACACCACATTCCTCCCAGGTTACTGACATCACCAACCCTAAATTTACATAAGCCGAGTTAAATGTATGTATGTAACACAAATGCAATAGCATATCACTCTGTAGACATCTTACAACAGTTCCTACACAAGGGATTTTATAGATTATCATGACAGAATATGCAAATCAATGACTTGAAGATAGTTAACTCCATATCAGCAACATTAATTCATCAACTAACCATTCAGAAACGTCCTGTTGCATTTTACATTTTGTCACTTCTTCTTGAGTCTCTCCATAATTGTCTTATTCCAGTTTAAACATAAAAGGCAGAACAGTTTCTGATATTTTAGTGCTTGTCTGCATAAGGGAAGCTGCTACACCTACACACACACACACACACACACACACACACACACACACACACACACACACACACACACACACACACACAAGCTCTTAAAGCCCCGCCCCCTGTGCTAGGAGCAGCAGCTCATTTGCATTTAAAGGGACACACAAAACGATGCGTTTTTGCCAAGGGGGTAATCCATCAGCCGGAAACTGAAGCTTCACGGGGGCCGCCATTGTAGCAGACCATCACCTGCTGTTAGCATTCCATTGACTCCCATTCATTTTGGCGTCACTTTGACAGCGAATAACTTTACATCTGAGGGAACCAAATGCTTCATTTGTCCATTATTTATTTCTAAAGAAACACAACAATGTATAAAAGGCTCCATTACTTTGTATCTTATGTTATGGCCCCATAGAAGCCGTTTTTGTAAAATTAGGCTTACGATTGCATCATAACCACGTGACTTTCTGTCGCATTTTAGAGAAATTACCGTATAGACAGGAGGAGAAGCTCGCAGGCAATCTTTTACGGTCTATGAGGCAATCGTAGCGACATAGAGGCATAAAGTCAGGGGAGAAGCCCATAGATAGAGAGTCCATAAAAGTAACAGGACAAAATATTTCAACAATGTTTTTGAGGAATTAGGTGATTCAGATTTGTCTTGGCACAGCTACTAGAAGATTTACAACTGTCAGACTGTCGTCACGCTCAGTTTGAGCCTGTGCAGTCGCTCAGCCATCAGGAAGGAAGTGCAATAATCGGGCTTCAGTCTTCTCCGTTGAAATCAATGGGGTCGCTGTGTCCATTTCTTTAACAGTCTATGGTTTTTGCTCACCCTCAAAAAGGGACAATTTTAACATGCTGTAAAAAAAAATTATATTTTGAGCTAAAACTTCACATACACACTCTGGGGACAACAGAGACTTATTTTACATATTGTAAAAAGTGGCATTTTACCACCCCTTTAAATGCAGACATTTTTAATAATACACATGATCACATTTACATTTCTCACTCTAAAAATGAAAATGTGTGCAAGTAACATTGCATGTAAAAAATATTTATTTCAACAGAACACATCGGGTAATCAGTTGACACAATGTAAAATAACATGGGTACCAAAAAAAAGAAAAGAAAAGAAGTTTGACGTCTGATATTGACAAAACTGAGCTTGTTTCCCTGATGCTGAAATCCATCCATGGTAAAAAAAAAAAAAAAAAAGGCAGAGTAGATTTATTGTCATGTATTGCATGTTGGTTGACAACACTTTGGCCGCACTTAAAATAACAGTGCAATAAAATAAAGACTACTTTAGATGAGCTTCACAATGTCTTTATCATCCCATCACATATCCGCTCTGATTTCTGTCATCAGTACCATTTCAGTCCATCACCCCTTTATGAGACATGAACACCACCAATATCTGCAAATCATTTGTTAAGCCAACAACAACAGCAACAACTTACAGCAGAAATTCAGTTTACATTAAAAATGCTTGTCTTTCCTGAACAAGGCCCCAAATGACTAAGAAAAAGAGCCAAAATGGCTGATGGCTTAGGGTTGCACACCAGAGAAAGCTCTGAGCATTTGACAAATATGTTAGATATATTTTAAAGGTGTGGAAAGACCCGGGTCGGTTTAAAATCAAGCAGGAAGTCAGTGAGTTTGTGTTGCAGCGAAGGCTGAAAACATCTGACTTTCTGAGCCAGTGAAACGGCCGAAGACGGATATGCCAGCAAAAAAAACAACAAAACACAACAGGAGCAGAACAGGGACAATAATTTAAGGGAGAGTTATGGCAAAAAGAGTGCAGATATATATATATATATATATACAAACATAAAGCACTTGATAAATGACAACAGTTAACAGGGACATACACATTTAGCATTCCATGTCAAAACCTACATGGGAATTTACTTGCATTTATCTCAAATACACGTAATCTTTTGACTTTCTCAAAGCCAATATTTCAAGATTCTACATTTCATCCGGCAAATATATTCACAATGACACAGCAGGCCTTAAATTGCACAAAATACCAAACAACTAAAAGGATTTTACCCTTTATGAGTATTCATAAACCTAACCACATTGGGTCAAAATCCATGGGATACCCAAATATACAATTTTAACTGTTTATGTGACGGAACTGTAAAATAATTAAGTTTTTATCTTATACTCTTACAGAGTTTGCTTTTGTCATGACATTGGCAATACTGGCTTAATTAGGTTTCAGAAAACTTTAGCCAGTTTTATACGTACGGTCCACAACCGGCGGGACTGATTGGCTGAAATCAGCTGAAATTCTAATTAAACTTCGAGATGAATCTCACAACATCATGTCCAGGTCAAGTTCACATTCACCTCAAAATTAAAAGAATACATAACATTATTTTTTATTATTTAAGCACAATTTTCTCCTTTTTTTTCGAATCAGATTTTTTTTTTAATCATCATGGTAATGCGAAGTGAAAGGTGTGGAGGTGACTGGATTGTGTTATGATATGCATTTTGCGGACTTAAATTGAATAAGGACTTCTTCTTGACGGGTTTTATGAGATTCAACAAAATATTTGATCAGTGGCTGCGTCCGAAAACGGATAAATGCTGGCTTGGGGCGACGCTTTCCAAGGTAGGACGTCCCGATCCACTGATAGCATCACTTTCTGTCTCTTGAGACCTTCATCTGATCGATTTTTGAAGGCAGCATAGATGTATCCTTCACTGCCTTTGATATCCCACAATCCTGTGCTTTCCATTCGGTGATATTTGAGCTAAAAAATAAAGATGGCATCTGAAAGTTGCGTTTGGTGATCAGTTTGTGTGTAAATGTACGTTTTTGACCAACGTTTTCCACTTCTGATATCATTTCTAGTGAGAAATTACTATTATAGTAATTAAATATTTGCTTAGTTTTCACCAAAGCTCTCTATTTTGCTGTAGATCATTAAACCGTGACTTTGTAATAAGAAGGCCTTTCCTATATATATATATATATATGGTACCAATATATATCATATATATATATGGTACCAATGTGATATTTCCATTATACTACGGTTGGATCAAGCGGACGACCTCTACAAGCAGCCAGTGAGCAAACATCTGCGTTTGCTCATGAAGGTATTGCCTTCCCCCAAAACCTCATAAAAGCATTGCAATATAGTTTTTGCTCAAATCTCATATCATTCCAATCACCAGCTTTGAATCCAACAAAACATTTCTTGGGAAAATGCAAAATATTTGTGAGCAAATGTAAAGTCTTTTCTCTCCCATTCTAAATTTTTCCCCTTCGTCCCCTTAGGGTCTTTTACACACAAATACAGGATCTTTTTGTGTATCTCAAAGGTTTAATCATGATCTACCATCTTTAATCGGGACGCTTCGGCTGCTGATGTTTCCTGAGCGAGGTCAATTCCACCTCATATGTCTTGTTACCTTATCTATTGAAATGCCCTGTAACTGAAGCTACATCAATAAAGAACACTAGAACTAAAATAGCTTTTTATACATTTTATCCGAACAATATCTATAGCTCTACATCAAGTTTGGGACGGTAGCAGAAACGCCACTCATGCCTTTCAACATCAGTTATTATGAGAACAAATGGAACATTGTAAACATCAAAGTAACAATCAAATTTCGTTACGAATGGCATTTGTTGAGCTTATGTTAAAACACAAGCATTTCTTGACTGCGTGGCACTGATCAGTTTGGCATTGGTCATACGAACATCGTTGTCGGGCTCCGCGCTGAGGATTAATCCACAGATAAACAGCAGTCCTTACACGAGCAAACAGAAGAGAACCCAAACCAACTGTTCTGACTGGTTCCAGACCCACAGATGTGTGTGATGAGAAAGCAGAGCACAGAGGAAAGCAGGACTGGCACTGGTAGGCATGCGTAACACTGAGGCGTGTGGCGTCCCTCTTCACCACTGTCCCTGTGTTTGCTGGGTAATGAGGTGAGGAGTGGCCGTCGAGGACACATGGAGAGAAGCTGGAGCAGGAATCACTCTTCACGGAACCTGAGGAAGATATCACACACACCAGCATCAGAGCATTACTGTGAACTGGGGTTATATACACAGCGCTGCAGGGGTGACACTCCTCCTTTCTTGACGTTGTAAGCGCGCGGTTTCGAGTTAGCTTCCGCTGGTGTGAGTTGTTTCGTGGTGTTCGGATCCCGGCACTTCGGTCTAGTTAGGTTTCGGTGTTTGTCGTCTGTTGTGAGTGTATGGGATGAGTGTTCACTCATTTTTATGCGCTCTTGTCTTGTTGTGTGAGCTAGCGGTTTCAGGATTGCGTGCGGTTACACTCTTCTGTCCGGGGGTGTGTTTCGTTCGCTCATGTTTTTCATCAGCCACATGCTTTCATGTTTCTGTGGACACACAGTCGGCTCTTCCTGAGCTCTTTGTGTCATGTTTTGTTTGAGCACTAGGGTTATAGCTTTTTGACTATTTTTCAAATAAAAGATTTCTTATATCATAAATCAATTAATTTTTGCTAAAAAAAAACAATAAAAAAGGCCCTCTGAGTTTAAAAAAAGGTCATTCCAGATTAAAAATTGGAACAACCATATAATTAACAAACATTACTGCTTATAAGTAGCACTTTCTAAAACTTTCTAAGACTGTTGAGAACTTTCTGGAATTTTCTAGCACAATCCAAATATTGGTATATACATATATATAGGAGAGAGAGAGGGAGCTTTATGAGCAATCAACTTGATACTTTTTTATATTTGTTTCAGTAGCAATATATAATGTCGCACAATATAAGGTGATACTACATTACAGAAGAACAAGGACCAATAATCTAGTCAAGTCAAGTCATCCTCACTTATATAGCGCTTTTAACAATGTAGATTGTTTCAAAGCAGCTTTACAGAGATAAAGATATAATTTAAGGTAACAGAGATTGGTTTGGTTTTATAGTGGTTCTTGAAAAATGTTTTTTCCAGCTAAAGTTAGTTTTGATTACTTCAATGATTGCTAAATGATCATTTGTTATTAAATTAGGGGCCGCTAAGACGACACTGTTCTCTCTAAACAGACTTTAAACGTGAACCTGTGATAGACGCTGATGGCGTTCACATGCGCATTAAGAATTGATTCTATAGTTATGTGCGTTTGAATATATGTGCGCAGGTTTGTAATCTAAATCTTAATCTGGTAAGATTTCAGCAATCACATAGAAGAAGTGTGCTTTTAGAAGAATCTTCACTAGGAGAAAAGTGCAGAATGCCACTCCAAATGCAAATGATTGGACGCTACCAGTTTCTTGGACCAGAAATCAAAGGAAGAAAAGAGTGAATATTGGAAATTTCCATAAACGTCACAGAATTCTGGAAGAATTAATTTAATTCTAGTTCAAATTTCCATAAAGCAAACTCTCTCTCTCTCTCTCCTATATATGTATATATATATATACATATATATATGTGTGTGTGTGTGTGTGTGTGTGTGTGTGTGTGTGTGTGTGTGTGTGTGTGTGCGTGCGTGCGTGCGTGCGTGCGCGCGTGTGTGTGTGTGTTGTGTGTGTGTGTGTGTGTGTGTGTGTGTGTGTGTGTGTGTGTGTGTGTGTGTGTGTGTGTGTGTGTGTGTGTGTGATCCAAGATTTGGATTGTTCTAGAAAAACAGTTCTACAACATTACAGAAAGTTCTAAACAGTTCTTGAAAGTTTTAGGAAGTGCTACTTACTTATAAGCAATAAAGTTTGTTATATGGCCCACATTTATCAGTCTTTCTGGTTTGTTTAGATGTCTTTGGTCTGTTACATTAATTTTTCAGTCGAACTGCACCACAGTTTATTTGGAAGCGGACTAAGATCCATCTTTTCAGCGTCTCGATCTGATTGTTTGGGTTTAGATGGCAGCGTTAACACTTATTCAAATGATCCGCACTGACCGATCAATTGCACCAGAGTTTGTTTTAATCTGACCAAACATGCCAAGTGTGAACACACACACATAGATTCCAGATCAAACTTATGACACTTATGAAACCTGTGAACTTATAACATTAAATCAAATATGATGTTCCTGTAGCACACAAACAGTCCAAAGTAAAGAGTGTTAGAAGTAACTTAAAGTGACTTAGTTAAACTTAGAAATAACTTAGTTAAAGAGTAACTTAAACTCACCCCTGCCAACAACATGCATTATCCTGCTTTTGTATCCACCAGCTGCATCTGCACATTCACAGACATGGCCTCTCCTTCATACCCTCCTTTAGACTGCATCTGGTTCTGGATTGAGTTCACCTAGACACAGGATTAAAGCAAAATCAACTCAGATTAGATTAGAGCCAATCATTACGACACCAGTGAAGTCTATGGCTGAGTTCGGCACACGCTCGTTTGTCAGTGGATTACATAATGTAGGGAATTAAGGTATATTTTTAATGTAGCCTATGTCCAGGCCAGTGTCCAATCCTGATATTGATATGGAAGTCCGTTGATTAATCATCCTATTGAAGTAGAAATATAATTATATTATTAAAAAGATGATATAAACAAGCCTTAAATAATTTAAATATGTGTACAACTCAGTATTATTTGATTGTTAATTATTGAACAGATTTAAATAATTGACTATTAAGTAAACTTTAATTCTGGTTTTTGGCAAAGTGCATCCTGAATATTTAATTTCAGTGCATCATTAGTATAAATCTACTGTAATATGTTTTTTTTTTTAATTACAGTTCATTCCTTAAACAATGTGCTTTATGTAAGAACAAAATAACTGGTTTCATGTAAGTCAGAAATATTATTTCATCTGCATATCAACCTGGCACATAACATTAAAGAAATTAAAAAGTCATTTTTGTGTGTTAGATAAAGTTGAAGTCATTTTTGTGAGTTAGATAAAGTATAAATACAGTAGATCTTGAAATCAAATATGCAGGTTACCATTTTCCTTCAGTGTATGTTTTAGTGTGCCAGGATCTTTACTGTCCCCACTAAATATTTTCTGCTTGGCAACCGGTACTTCAGCGTTTTTCTCTCAAAATGCTTTACGAAGACATCACTTATGCCGTTTGTAATGCAGCAGGTCTATATATTTCATATATATTCTATATATTTTCATATATTGCTGCTTTCAAATGCTCATGTGCGCTAGTGAAGAGCAGTCATGGAAAACGCCTGTGTGCGACTCTGCACTTGCATCTCAAAATGGTTTTATGACGCAAAATTTATGTAAACACAGTCAGTTATGTCTTAAAGTCCCCCTTTGGTGAAAATCCAGTTTTTAATGTTGGACATATCTCTATGTGGTGTATTTAATATGCTTTAAGACAAACCATGTGTAAATTCACAAGTCAACACCATTGCTGAGTTTTTCTGCTTAAAACTGCAGTGAACCAAAGACAGTCTCAAAAACACGGTTTGAAATCGCTGGTGTTTCTGACGTCACAAACTACCTTGTAACCAATCAGATCAACGTATGATCGTCAACGAGTGGATCTCTGAGCTGCTGTGAGTGAGTGGAGGCGGGGCTCATTTGCATATTCATAGAACCGCGTAACTAAATAAGGCAAGGGTGGAGAGTTACATTCAAGCTATTTTAAGGAATTTTTTTTTTAATCACCTTTTGGTGATCAAAGATGAGTTTTAAGGGATAAAATTATTGACTACAGGGGGACTTAAACAGACAGAACGAAACTGATATGTCATATGTGCATATGTGTGAATGCAGCCTATTAGATCTCCTGGTGTTAGTAATAATCAAACAGCAGTAAAGCTGAGAAAGAGAAAAATCTCTTGACCAGAAAACATTCAGATAATTAACTCACTTTTAGCTACTGAAAGCACTCTTTGTTTATTGCTTGTTTCTTTGTTCCTCTTTATTATTTGCTTGTATGTTTTGAAGCTATATTTAGTCAGTCAATTCTTAGCATTTAATTGTTTTAATTTTTTATTATTTTAAAGTCCTTATAATTACATAAGTAATTAAATTAAAAATCAGTAAAGTTAGTAAACTAACTCATTAATAAGATTAAAAAAAAATGTAGATCAAGAATCAGTTTGGAATTGGATCGTGAGCCTGTGTTTGACTGAAACTCCAGAATCGCCAGCAATCTGACTCTCAAGGTAGCGCAGTGAATGTTTTGTCAACGAATGGGACGCTAAATATAATTTTGGCTTTAAATAGATTTCCCAAGAAATAGGTAAGAATAACCCCGGTGTCCTACATGATTATTTCCGACAGCAAAGCACCTGAACGCGACGAGCTCGTAATCACAACATCAGAAGTGGGAAACTGGACATTTCCGAGAGCAGCGTGAATCTGCAGGAACAGGTTTGCTCCCCCTGCAGTGCATCTAATGTCCCGCTTAGGGTGACCAGAAGTCCCGAAAAATTCGGGACAGTCCCGAACTCTAAGCTGATGTCCCGGATCCCGAATCCGGCCCTTATTGTCCCGAAAATTAAACTAAAGCAAAATCTTGAGTACTTATTGTCTGATAAAATATTAAAAACTGTCCGTGGAGGTTGAGTCATCCTACAGCCAGCCCCGCCGGCTGCTCATTGGCTGCAGGATCTTTTTTGTTTCTTTTTTTGAAGTTCTACAAAGATAAGTAGGCGCGAATTTAGATATGCATGTTTAAGCAAATTTTCATTCATTCGTTTCGTTGACATGGCTGGTGTACCGGAACCCCAACACACCGCTTTTCAGTGGCAGACTAAAGACTAATGACAGACTGTTGATTTCTGAATAAAAATATGTTTGGTTCAGGTTTGAAATTCATAATCTTTTATTATAGGCTATGTAGTCTAATATCATAGTAGGTCTACCCATAACCCCCCCTCCTCCAATTTCAGCCAATCTCGTCTGGTTACCTTATCCCCACTTTATAGCTATCAAATCCATATGGAGACCATCAAAACATCCATGTACTTCCGAAAGAGCAAAGCAAAAGGGAACTGCAAAAGATGTGCAGCCCTGCAGTGTTGTTGGTAAACTGAGATCTATTGTACAATCACTCAGAGATGGAATTCTGAATTACAGTCAAATGTGATTGTCTCTGTACTTACAGAGTTCATGCCACTGAAGATATCTCCAGATCCTACGTGGGCCGTGTGGACAAAATTGGTTGGTTCGCCGATCATACTCCGATCTATACGTCTCCGCCTCTTCTGCAGAGTGAAAAACACACAATTCAAGATTACATTTACCATGTTTGATGTGCTCGATGTATGTGTGTTGCTCAATAAAATCCTAAATGAATCTATTCATCATATAAACTGTTAGATTCATATGGATTACATTTATAATATTAATTATAACATTTTATACATATATACTTATAAATAGGAATTTCCTGGGACGTCATAACATAAGTTATTACTTCTACTACTTTTGAACTTTCTGCACGAGAGCTTCCAGTATGAATGAAACATACATTACACCAGAGTGTTTAGCGCTCCATAATGGATAAATTGCCTCGTTTTGGATAACGTCAGATCTTACAAAGACTGGCTGAATCCGAAATCGCCCCCTAGAGCCTCAAATAGGGAACGGTCATTTGCAGTGGTGTTCAAAACCATAGTGGACGTTATTGAGTGCACTCATTCAATCCCATAATGCACCACAATAACGAGTGTAGGCTACAGCCGACGTACGCTGAATGGCTGTCTGAATTCACTCACTCGTTTTCATTCACTCCCTCAAGTGAACAGTATTAGTGGACTAACGTAGGGAATAGTGAATGAGGGTTTAGGGGGAAATTTTGGATTCAGCCACTGTCTTGTTTTGACTATCTTGAATTTACATCTTATAAAAAAGCTTGGGACACGTCTCCCGTATTCTACGTCCATGTTTATAGTGTCTTCATGAACTTTTTGAAGCTTGAAAGGTTTGGTGACATGGACTTTCATTGGAGGGAAATAAATCTCCAAGATTTAATCAAAATATCTTAATTTGTGTTTTGAATATCAACGAACATTGTAGATTTGGAACAACTAATTTTTATTTTTAGTTAAACTAACCCTTTAAGGTAAACATGAATGCTGTTGGACACACATTTTACTTCTGACATAATCTGACATATTACAGACTCAGACTGGATATTCAATAAATGCTAGTGCATATACAGGTGCTGGTCATATAATTAGAATATCATCAAAAAGTTGATTTATTTCAAGAATTCAACTTAACAGGTGAAACTAATATATTGTATAGACTCATTACATGCAAAGTGAGATATTTCAAGACTTTATTTGTTATAATTTTGATGATTATGGTTTACAGCTTATGAAACCAACAAAATCAAAATCCCAGAAAATTAGAATATTACATGAAATCACACAGTAATTACACAGGAATACCATGGTCATTGAACCAGGTTTTGGTTATTTTGGCAGTGTGGGCAGGTGAAGGATGAAGGAAGCATCTCCATAAACTGTATGTGTTTGGTGTGTAATCCGGGCCTGATATAGATACTCTATGCTGGTCCTGTATGAAGGTTTCAGCACCCATCACAGGACAGAAGACAGCTCGTAATTAGGACACATAATCTTTGCTCCGGGGGAAATGTGACCTAATTTAATAAGCACAGATCTTCTTAAATTACACACTGATTTAAGATTATCTGCCCTTATATATTAAGTTTAGCAGAAAACTTTTGCACTAATGCTGTTATTCATTTGTGTAAAGCAATACTGAGAAGAACTCAGAATGGCCCCAACAAGTGCATAAATATGCCATCATGAGGGGTAATGATGAAACATTTTCAATTAATAGACTCCATCTATCTATCCTTAGAATACTAAGTATTAATCATGTGAATATTACTATTAGGAAAGGCAATATAGAACTTAAACTGAGATTTGAAAAAGTGCCACGGTCATCCTAAAGTTTTCTTTAGGGGATTTTGCACCGGAGGAATCTTTACATAGTTCCTAGAACTATTGGCGGAAGTTCGCATTTTTTGGCGAGTTCGCAGGAACTAGGAACAATTTTAGTTCTAGGAACTCCTTTTGGAGGAACTAATTTATCTCCTACTTCTTATGTTTTGGCACTATGGGCTACCATTATAGTACGGTTTTATCATCAAACCTAAAACGTCTTTTGTGTGTATTTCTTGTTGCTTGAAAACTGTGTTTTTGCTATTTTATATAAAAATGCCATTGGCTTTGTTAATTTATCTACTACAATGACATTCAATAATTTTTAAGTGTTGTTTAAGTTTGGTGTTCCTACCTTTCTTGTTATGCATTTCTTCTCTGTATTTCTCATTTCTTCACCTGTTTGTGGTGTTGTTCTGAACAATTTACTAGAGGATGGATTTAAAGCCATTGCTGAAGGGTCGGTTTAGGTACAGTTATGCTCTAAATCTGTTTTTGAGCTTACTAACACAGAATTACAGTCACCTGAGGTTGCATTATTTTACAAATGTTTATAAATTACCATTAATAAACAACATGAGAAAAATTCATTATAGCAAATAATAAAATAAAACAATAAAAGTAAAAAAGAATCAATAAGCCAATGCAAATTCATTACTTTATCTCAAAATAACATCAAAATAATTTAATTTCAACTTTCATTTTTTCTAGTCAGCATGAACTGAAAATACATCCTATCTATTTTCTAAATGCATGTTATAGATCTTGTGCAGAATTCATCCATGCATTTGTTCCATTTTTCTAAATGTTTTGACCACAAAATGTTTCATTTAAATTTCATAACTGTATCTTAAATAAAAGCATCAGACTTCTCTTGTGTGACGTATGCAGGGAAACTGCAGGATGTAGCTATCAGGGAATCTTATAGTATACATCAGTATTAAAATGCAGTAGAAAATATGGGTACAGATTTCATTCAGCGCTCAGGCAAACTTCACAAGTGCCAGTAATAACACAAGTCTCAGAAATTCCTCGTGTGCTTTAGTCTAAACACGATTCAACATATCGACTGTTTAAGAGTTCAGAAAAAAGCATCACTAAACAATACAAGTACTCCTAGACAGTTACATTTTCAGTTACAGTAGATTCTTATTGACCTTCATTTACTGAAACTGCCCTCCTTACTACATTTCATGCTGGTCAGCCTTTATTCATTGACGTGCAACAATATAAACGCCTTGAATAACAACATCCACACATTCCTTAAGAGGGACGTACACGAATGATTAACACTGCCTTCAATCAGGAAGTTTGTAGTATTGATACGCATATCAATGTATTGTTTGATCAACTTTTTGACAAACACAAGAGATGAATCATTTACAACTAATATTCCAAATTGTATTGGCAGGATTTTTTAATACTTACATCAAGAAAACGAATGAATCGATGTGTAGCCTTTTGCTTACTAGTTCAGATCTTCAAACAACTGACTACACAAGCATTACCAATAAAGTCATGTTATGGATCAATCGAATACTTCTAAATGCCAAAGCCTTTGCAAACCCGTCTTACAAACTGTACCCAGGCCAACAATGTGAAACTAGACTTCCTCACACTGATCTCATCAGTAAATCCTTCTTTGGTTTTGTGATGTCAGTATGCCTGTTGGGGCTGAAGTGTTTTTGTTGTTATAAATCTTGTCTGCTTTATTAACTGAGCAGAGACCAATTGTGACACAATGTGTTGTGACGATTAAAAATGGTTGGGGCAAAAACACTCACATCAACATAGAGCTGAGACTCAAGACAAGGATAAGAGACTCATCAAACACACACTCACACACACTCGCACTCAGGGATGCACAGTATTGAAGAAATGCGATATGCTCTATAAATATTGCCATATTCTATATAATCATGCTTTAAATGTGTAAAATAAACTTAAATTATATTTAAATACATTTAAAAACTTAAAATGATATAACCAACTTACAAGTTTCACATTATTTTTGTGAGAAAAAACAAGCATCCCTACAACTTCTGAAAGTCAACAGCAGTGTTTTACTGTAGCATTAGGCCTACATAAAAAGAAAGTCATTTTAATGTCAGTGTAAAGGCCTACATTATAGGTTTATTTAACAATAGAAATTGAATAATCAAATGTAAAAAATAAAACACTGCTTACTGTATGAATTAAATATATAATGATTCTTATAAAAGCTACAAAGTTATTCAGTCAAGAGTAGTGAGTGATTTTCTCTTTTGTTTGATAAACATCACACAGACATCAGCAGGTTTATTAGGCTGCTGTCACTTTAAGAGCTGCAAGGATCCAAAATACTGTTATATTTATGTCCACTAAAGACATAACGGACGTGTAGTAACTGACATAACTGTTTACGTGAACACTCGCCAGGATGGGTATTTTGCCGTAATTGTATGTGTGTTTGGCCATATAAACTGTAGAAGATCACGGCTGTCTGAGAGGCGGCTTTCAGTGCATGTGAGTAGGCTACTTCACTTGTTGCGCCTAATAATAACATCAAGCATAAACCTATGTAACAGTCATGTGTCCAGTCTACTCTCAGCTGTCTGTAGCGATCTAAAACATGGACTCTTTGTAAGTTATCTCAGTGATCGCAAGCTGTTGTGGTATTTCGATATAACGTGCAGCCCAATGCTTTGTAGGTGAGCATACATCTGAAGAGTGCTAAAATATATGCTTTTAAAAGGATGCACTTTAACACAGGAGTCTTTCTGCAGAGTTCGGTTTGAGGCTTCTTACTCTTAAAGAAGACACAGCGTGTTCAAACTGCAAAATTTCCTTCCCTGACTACTCATAATGTCTACTGAAACAAAACAGCTCTACACACGGCTCTACCAGCAGGAGCTGAAACTAGAACTGCAAACAAATCACACCACAACTAATTAATTAATTATTTTAAAAATATCTACTTATATATATATATATATATATATATAATGTATGGTAAATCTGTATTAAGATTGTCCCTTGAAGTACGTTTTATAACATATTTTAGCATTTAAAGATTTAAACTAAATATAGGGTTTTTTTCTCAAGCCAGAGTGTTATAACATAATATGATCTATTTTTTTTAAATGTTTTGAAAGAAGTCTCTTCTGCTCACCAAGGTGAAGTTATTTGATAAAAAATACAGTAAAACCGGTAATATGGTGAAATAATTACAGTTCAAAAGATTTGATCCTTGAGAATGACACTGAAGACTGGAGTAATAATGCTGAAAATTCTACTTTGATCACAGGAATAAATTACAGTTTAAACAACAGTATTTTAAATTGTAATAATATTGTATTTTTGATTAAATAAATGCAGCCTTGGTGAGCAGAAGAGACTTCTCTGAAAAACATTTAAAAAATCATAATTATTCCAAATTTAAGATTGGTAATGTATTTTTAGCATATTTAAAATTAATTTTGGCCAGAGAGAAAGGAAACAGGGACCCACATTATATTAGGTATCTTTAAGTACTTTTAAGTACAGAACATTTGATACAATGTACTTATCGTTTACATACATGTTGTTACTGTCATGATTCTGCCATCATGTCCTTGATTTTTCCTAGTCTTGTGGCAGGATCATGACAGACCCATATTTAATCCCCTTGTGTTTGCTGTCTTGTGCCCCTTCATTGTTTGATGTTGTGACATATGTTGTGTGATTCTATAGCCGTGAGTAACTTGTTGGAAGTCTTGTCTAAGAGAAGTGTTTGTTCCTGTTTTAGTTGTTAGTTTATTGTCTGAGTCATAGTCTAGTGTAGTCTATCCTGTCTTGTTTTGCCCCCTCGTGGGTTTTGTTTTATGTTTTTGTCATTAATAAACCCTGTGTGTATTATTTGCTGTCTGCGATTGGGTTCATCCTTCATCCACATAACAGAATGAACCGGCCAACAAGTAACCCAGCAGACAGCGCGCCTGATTTCCCCACTCAGCAGCTGTCAGACCTCGAACGATGGTGGCAGTCGACTATCGCCGATGCCCACGAAGGCAAGCTTCCTTTCCCTCCTCAGGGTAGGTTGACCCTGAGGAAGTACGCCCAGGTCGTGGAAGAAGGGAGGTTTTTATTGCCGGACGGCTTGGTCAAGAGCTACCTCATTGCGGGTCTGAACGTTCCTCCCCCTCTTGCTGAACGAGAAAGACTGGTCAGCCGCCCGTTCCACATTATGGTGGACTGTCTGTCTCGGAGGGAGCAGCAGGGAACAACAAGGTCTTCATCTCCCGCTACCCTCCCTGTGATCCCTGAGGGTCTTCTGCTAGCCGTCCCTACACTTGGGGACCAACCCAGTCCTGCCGCGACTCCTGAGACACCTTCCACGTCCATCAATCTTCATGGTAAGCATGGAAGGCACCCGTCGTGGGAGTCAGCATCGGAGTCTTCCTGCCCGGAATCCTCCTCGCCTGCGGTGAGTTCACCATTTTCGGTAACGGTTCCTGCTTCACCTCCCTCTCCGGTCACTAGTCTGGCAACCGTTTCCGCTCCGCGACCCAGGAAGAAGAAGAGGAGGAGGGGACCTTCTGGTTCTCCGTCTCTACCTCATCCTGAGCCCACGATGGCTCTCCAACCCGCCACTGAAGTCAGAAGCGCTGTTCCTGGCCCCGCTGCTGTAAGCGTGGTTCCGGCATTTGCAACAGGAGACAGATCTACAACCTGCTGCAGAAAGCGCTGTTTCCCAGTCGGTGTTGGGGAGATCCATTCCAGAGACTAGCACAGTGAATGTAGTCTCTGAGTCTTCAGTCGTGTCAGCTGAGGAGAAAGCAGTGGCCGATTCCGCTGCAAAGGCTGTGATATAGTCCGTTTCAGCTCATCAGGAGATGCCAGTCATCATCGCTGCCAGAACCCTGTCCGAATATCTATCCCGTCTTGTCCGAATTCTTGATGTCCCAGTCAGTCCTGTCTTATCCCCAGTCCCTGTTCAAAATGCTACACGGAGCACAGAACCCAAGCCAGCTGCAGTCTTCGCTGATCCCAAGTCTGCTACACAGAGCACCGATCCCATGCCAGCCGCTGAGAGCGCAGCACCCACGCCAGCCGCTGAGAGCCTAGCACCCACGCCAGCTGCTGAGAGCGCAGCACCCACGCCAGCTGCTGAGACCCGGCACCCACGCCTGCTGCTGAGAGCGCAGCACCAAGTTGGCCGCAGTTGCTGCTGTTCCCGAGTCTGCAAAATTCAACGCCTCTCCAGAGTCTGAGGTGATGAGTGTCGCTTCTTCTTGGGGAAGCTTTGACTCCGATACAGCCTCTAAGAACTCTGTTCCCGTTCCCGCTTCCTTTCCGCCTGTCAATCCCCTTGTCTCCGTTCCGTTGCCTGCTGCTGCAGTCCCCACTGTACCTGGACTTCCCCCTGTCTCCCTTGTCATGGCTCAACCCCGGACTGTTTTTCCCTCTTCCCACTCCACACCACCCAAACCCGCTCGGATCCCTCGTCCTAAGCCCACACCCCGTAGTCCCAGGACTGCCGTCCTGCCCACCCACCCTTGACAGTCGCTCAAAGACTTTGTTGTTCCTCCGCCTCCCCTTCCCTGTTTATTATTTCTGATGTTTCACCCTAACCCTGTCATTGTGTATTCATGTATGCCCTTGTTGTTATTTGTCATGTTTTGTTGGTTCATGTCTATGTCTCAGTCAGTCTTGTCCCGTGCTTGATGTCTCCTTGAGGAGCGTCTGGAAGCCGCTCCTTAAAGTGGGGGTTCTGTCATGATTCTGCAATCATGTCCTTGTTTTCTTCCTAGTCTTGTGGCAGGATCATGAAGACCCATGTTTTGTGTACAAGCGCATGTTCTGTTGTTTGGGCCATGTGCTTGTGTTGTCTCGTTATGTTACTCCGCCCCCTTGTTACCCTCGTCTTGTCATTATTGTCTAGTCAGTTTCACCTGTCCTCGTCATTAGTGTTCCCTATTTAATCCCCTTGTGTTTGCTGTCTTGCGCCGGTTCATTGTTTGATGTTGTGACATATGTTGTCTGAATCTACCTGTGAGTAACTTGTTGGAGGTCTTGTCTAAGAGAAGTGTTTGTTCAATTTTTAGTTATCAGTTTATTGTCTGAGTCTTGGTCTAGTGTAGTCTATCCTGTCTTGTTTTGCCCCCTCGTGGGTTTTGTTTTCGGTTTTTGTCGTTAATAAACCCTGTGTGTATTATTTGCTGTCTGCGATTGGGTTTATCCTTCATCCACATAACAGTTACATTGTACTTTCCTTTAAATAACTGCATGTAATTACACAGTTGATGTTCCCCAACCTAAAACTTACGGCTAACCCTAACCGTATCACAACCTAGTAGATAACAATTAAAGAAACCTAATATAAAGTGAAAATGGTCTTGAAAGAACAATATGAATGTTTATGGTGGAAGAAACCTTGACTAACACTATAATTGGGCTTGACGGATAATAAACAAAGTGAGAGAACTGGTAACTGAACTCAACAGGGGAACAGGATCCGGGAAGAACAGGTGATTACAGAAAACAAATGATTTCTTCCTGGTTTGTGTGTTTTGGAGGCTGGAGGTGATGCTGGTTCCTCTTACCGGCTGCGGCTGCTCGGCGATACAGCAGTTGAAGCACAGCCAGAATTCACTCATGACTAGCAGACGGTGCTGAAGTGCCTCTGTGCCCGTGGGGCCGGAGGGGCTCTGGGGTCCTGGACCGGGTCCCACGCCTCAGAGGGCCAGTCTGGGGTGATGGAGGAGTTATTCAGCCTGAGCTCTGGGTCCTGGGAGCGGGGAGCAGAAGATCCACACGACTCAGTCCACTTCACAAACACTCAGACCTGCGGGACACAAGCATTTGTCAGATCATTCACACCAGCGCTCCATTTGCTTATGTTAATACATTCAAATAAACAAATGGGGCTGCACAATTAATCGAAATAAAACTGAATAGCAATCAAATGGTGATTATCAAATAAAAAGCTGTGGTTTAACTGAAGTATAGTCTGTTGTGCCAGGTGTTTCAGAGTGAAGAACAACACTGTATTCTTGTTCACAGGTGTAACTATCTGTAAGCAGTACGCGGTTGCTTACGGGCCCGGACCAATCAGGGGCCCGCGTGACTGGAAGATATTGATTGACAGCCGTGAACGTGTGAACATGCATAACTGAACATGTGTATTGCGTGCAAAACAGTAAACACGTAGAACTTGAGACAGACAATATCAATATGGAGTCGTCGTCAAATTCCAAAAAACAAAAGTGGCTTTCAAAATTGAAAACGAAAAGAGGAATTCGAGAAATTTTAATTAGTAAATTACCAAAATTTCTTTAATCAACAACTTCGCACAGAGGAAAGCCCGGAAAATGCAGCTATGTGAGCATCTTTTTTAATGTATTTGAATACATTATGTACATACATGTATTCATATATTTCTATGTGTGTGTAGTCATAGCAGTGAGTAAAATTGTGTTATGATGCGTCGTCACCAGCAGTGTTTTTCATGTGTTATGGTGCGCATTCACCAGTGTTTTTTTGTGGTGCACGTAGGCTACTCCTGATTTCCTCAGTCATCGCATCTCATATATGCTGTGTCTCTATGATCCTATCCTGTCCATTCATGGTAGCTAATCGTGGACATTGCGTCATCCTGTGCTGTAGTGGGGGGGGACCGTCTTGATAATTCTGCATAAGGGCCCGGTGTTGGCTCCTTACGCCACTGTTGTTGTTCATGCGTGCAGCTTATAATAGCATGTTTTCAGAGTGGTATTTCAGGGTAAAGGCCCCGATATACACAACAATGAACTAGTGTGATGTAATTTTTAGTGATGCACCGAAATTAAAATTCTGGGCCGAAACCGAAAATTTAGGATGCACTTGGCCGAAAACCGAAACTGAAGCCGAAAATGGCTTCTTTTAAAAACTTATACTAATATATATACATATATACAGTATACACATGTAAGCCTATGTAGCCTTAGGAAACATAGTTGTGCAGTGCTACGCAAATTTTAATGTAACTGCTATACACAGAAAATTGAACTGGGGGTCTTACATGCGCTTCATGTGGCACACTAGCACACACACACAAGGTCTCTCGCTCTCTCTCTCCCTGTCTGGTGTGCGCGTGCTACACGGTTTGGAGCACGAGCTCTTGCTCGCTCGCTCGCTCTTCCGGGAGATTTGGAATAATTTGCGGGCATCAGGGAGCCGCTATCAATATGCTGGAGACATCCCTATCTTTGATAGCCAGACGCGTGATAACAGCTTGACCGTGAGTGAAACCTAAGCGCTTGCGCACGGATGGGAGGGGCGGGTGACATTCATTTTCGGTGCACCCCTAGTAATTTTGAACAAAATCAGGCCAAAAGGCAGTTTGTTTGGAGTTCATACATTCTGGGAAAGTTCGCTCTGGCTGTTAAACACCTTCGAACTGCCATTGGTCCGTGGCGATGATGTAATAGGTGGGTGTGGCTCTGTGGCTCCGCCTTCTTTGATGTAGACATCTTCTCTGGTTCATTTCTTCCGTTCAGTCTTTCGTAAAAACATGAACACACTGGAGAAAGTTCTAGTTCTAATTGAAAGCGGCATTTAAAGCTTCATGCTATACTAATAAATATGTTATAAATATCGGGGCCTTAAATGCTGCAATCACATTTGCATAATTGCTAACATTTTTGTGGACAGACTTTTGTAGCATTTTTTTTACCAGTATTCTGCTAAAATAAAAGTTTGAGGGTTTGAATGTTTGAAAGTAAATAATATTTGTCATCATAAATATTGGTATTGTAACTTGTAGTGTTAGTTGGTTCTTAAATCCAGGCCGCTGTCTACATGCATGTCTACAGACAACAGGGAAGAAAGGTTTGCGGTTGTTTTTGCACGGAGGGGAAGTATAGTCTCATGGACAAACATGACTTGAATAGAAATGATAAATATGTGGCGCAGGAACGAATTGCTCTTTATTTGTGTGTGTGTGTGTGTGTGTATGTGTGTGTGTGTGTGTGTGTGCGTGCGTGCGTGCGTGTGTGCGTGTGTGTGTGTGTGTGTGTGTGCGTGCGTGTGTGTGTGTTTGTGTGTGTGTGCAGTATTCTCTCGAATCACACAAAGTTGTACACTATGAATAAATGTATATTTGTACTTCTCCAATACATAATGAACATTTGAACATATTTTTTCCTGCTTACTCTGTCTATAGATGTTTATTCTTCTAATGTATCTTTTTGCACCCATTCATGGTTGTATGTTTTACAAATATATTTAAAAAAATACAGTACACTTCTTTTTACAAAACAATACAGTGTATGTGCCAACCATAAAAAATGGGGTTCCAAAACTTGGTTCAATGGCAATATTTTAGTAAATGAAACATGAAATTTTGGTACAAATATAGTTTTAAAAGACGTGGAATATACAACATGACACTATACTGTATGCTTTCATTCTAAAGAAAAGAACATTCTGTCTAAC
This sequence comes from Siphateles boraxobius, assembly GCF_051911475.1. NCBI lineage: Eukaryota > Metazoa > Chordata > Actinopteri > Cypriniformes > Leuciscidae > Siphateles > Siphateles boraxobius. The sequence goes on along the minus strand of NW_027508866.1, from coordinate 25,078,023 downwards.
ATTTCCTTCTGTGTTTCATGGAAGAAAGAAAGTCAAACAGGTTTGAAACAATATGATGACTTTTTGGGTGTACTATACTTTTAACATCACTTTATTATCATTTTAAATGGATATACGTTACATGTGCTGGAATATCATGTGTCATTGGTGAACGTGGAACACTTTGAAAAGAAGGTAATGCTCTTGGATTCAGTATGACAGGATGGGGTAAGATCACTTGTGTCTGCTAGATAACTAGAGTTTGCTGCTCTTTAAACTACAATTAGGCATTAATTAGCCTCCAATTACACTAATATGCAAAAAAAAAAATTAAAAAAAAGTATTTGGATGGTTAAATCACTTAAAATTGTCAAATGTCATCAGAAAGCAAATGACAAATGTTTTCTGTGTTTTTTTGCAATGACTATCAAGGGATGTGAAGGTGATTTTAGTGGAGGTATGAACTGTAGTTCATCACATTAACTATGGACATGTCTGACAACAACAAGTGTCCAAATACTTGTTTTGTCTTAACTACATCTTTTGTCATTCATAATCTAACAAACTTCATTTTGTGAACTGCTTAAAAGATCTGCAATATTCTATCGTTCTTTCAAATAAACGCCTCTTCTATTAAGGCCACAGATACTTGGGTTTCCAGGCTACTGGAAACACTTAATGTCTGAAGACTGAAGACAACAACATGAGGTTGAGTAAATAATGATTTCCAAACATTTAAATGTTTCGATGAAATATTCGTTTTAGTGTTTGGAATATTTATCATTGTTCATTTTGCTGAAAGTGTAGCCAAATTCCTACTCACAATATAATCCTGATTACAACCAGACATTGCCAGAGAAAACTCTGAAAATCGGAAATTAGTAGCTTAAGACCTTCTGGATAAGCGGCTTGTTCTAGATGATGAATTAAAGCTGAAGCTGACGGTTGCACAGCCACACCTGAAGGAAAGAGGGTTGTGTAGGGTGGGAAACTCAGCTGGTGGTGTGTTGCAGTCATTAGTGTCCAGAGTCCACGTCCGCGGTCATTAATCTACCTCACAGCACTCAGAAGCCGCTTGGGGGAATTTAAACAGGCCATGTAAACTAAACTCAACTCTTCACATATTTTAGCTTCTGTGATCAGATTACTATAATTGTCATGTGTTGCGTGCAGTAGTACTCTACAAAGATGAGATGTGTGACGCAGAATGAACAATAAAGGACGCTTTGTTGTGTTCATGATTGCGTAATGACGTAATGTGTGTGAGAACGGAAGTGAATGGGTAAACAAGTTCGCTACTCCTGTGTCGTTACTTCATTGCTTACTAACTAACTCATGACAGATGCCACACACTTTTAATAAACACAAAGAACATTAAACACTACACACTTTAACACTGACGATGCAGATCTGAGGAAACTGAGGGCTTAAATACACTGGGAATGAGCATTAACAGGGAACATGTGTGCACTAATCAGAAACTATAGTAACAAACACTGAACCATAACTGAAGGAAAGTCAAAAGTGACATAGAGTATTTTGACATATTAATGTTGCTTCTTACCCAGCAAAAGTGTCTTACAAATTAATTGTTTGGATAGAACACCAAAATGCTGGTAATGCATGCTTTTATTTCAAAGTGTGCTTTTCATGTGATCGTAGGCAAGGTGGTGGACACATGCTGGCACATCCGGTGCTGAGAACACTTAGTGCTCAAATATATGAGCCAAATGTGTATGGAAATGAACCTTTGAACAGAGCTGGTCTCTGTGCAGCATCTTCCGTTGCTAAAATGATCTGTGTATTTCAATACATTTTCATTCCTTTACTGATGTGACAGTGTCTGGTTTCCCTGCAGTCTCCATTCATCTTGGATTAATGAAGTAAAGATCTAAAAGTTGACAGGATGTGATTTCAAACTGAACTATATCCGCCACATGCTGCCTTAAACTAAATCAACTTCACAGACACATTAGAAATGTTTTCTCTTGCAAGAAGATGATTAAATTTTAAACTTATGTTTGCTTAAGTAAAGTGACTCAAGTTAATTTAGTCAACCTTTTGGGAACAGATTACCTCCAAGCTAAAAGACATGGGCTAAAACAAACACAACTCCAATTCTGATTAACTCTTTCTGCAGAAAAAAGACACCTTGAGCTCAACCAGTCAGCTAATAAATGTGAACTCTACCATTTGAAGGAGGGATCGCATTATTATTAAGTAAACAATACATGAAACTACCGCAAAAGCATCTCCATTTCCTCCTGTAGGATAGGCAGAAGGTTTCCAAGGAAGAATTCCATTTTCCTGGGCAGGACGACAGAATGGGATGCACACAGAAAACTCTCCATTAGTGGTGAGCCACAAAGAGAGGCAGGCCCATTGAAAGAGACTGTCAACGCAAGAAAACCCTCTGTGTGAGGGGTCAGTGGAAGACCTGTTCCCAGGGTGTCTACCACACAATGGCAGAAATGTGTCAGCTGCCAAACCATACCATTGTACTTTACCATACCATACCATACCATACCATACCATACCATACCAACCATAGCAAACCATAACATAGCAAACCATACCAAACCAAACCATAAAAAACATACCAAACCATAGAAAACCATACCATACCATGGCACACACCATATCAAACCACAGCAAACCATACCGTAGCAAACCAAACCAAACCAAACCATAACAAACCATGGCAAACCATACCATACCAAGGCAAACCATACCATAGCACACACCATATCAAACCATCAAACCATACCATAGCAAACCATACCAAACCATACCATAGCACACACGATATCAAACCATAGCAAACCAAACCATACCATAGCACACACCATATCAAACCATAGCAAACCCTACCATACCAAACCAAACCAAACCATACAATCCCAAACTATACCATAGCAAAACATACAATACCATAGTAAATACTTCCAACAGCTACCAGCAGACAGGACTGCTACATGTTATTTACACAGCTCTGAAAATTAATTTGATCAGAATTTAGAGTCAAAATTATCTGTTGTAAAATATTCATCTTTAGTTCACAAGTCAAGGGTTACATAATGCTAATCTGTTTTTGCACTGATGCTAAATTTATCATTGGTTGTGCCATCAAGTTTAAAATGAAAGCGAAGATGCAGATATTTCATTCACTGGATTTTCCAAATATTGAGATTACCACATGGTTATTTGATACATAATAATTTTTTATTCAATTTCCAGTAAAATAACTATATCAATATTCACTACCATTACAAATTCAGCAAGAGTGCCTCAGATGTGACAGAAAAGACATTTATAATGTTACAAGATTCCTATTACAAATAAATGTTGTTCTTTTGAACGTTATATACATCAAAAATGTTCCGTTATACACACACATATTGAGCAGCACAACCATTTTCAATAATTGTACTGTGCTAATTAAAACTCTCATAGTGCGCATAAGAGACTCCTTTCAAAAACACTAAAACAATCTCACCAACTGCAAACTTTTGAACAGTAGTGTATGTACTGTTACTATGATATAAAATGATTCATATCAGGCCATATAACGTTTCGGCTGTTCCCCAGTTTGCAAGAAACCAAGTGAATGCATTTTATAACGCCAACGCTTCACGCCAGTCTCATTAGACAGATTTAACTAAACCATATCATTATGTCTGGCACAAGTGACAGATCCCATAAATCACACACAACTGCAACTATTCCCATGGAAACTAATGAATCAGAACCTTGAGTAAAGCGTTTAATACTCACTATCCTCAGCTCACTCCATTGATGAACTGAGAGGAGAGGCGAGTCGCGTATATCCCCCTCCAGTGTGAGCAAGACTAAGGAGCTGTGAGATCCCGACTGCGCTCCCTCTCCAGGAGGCCTTTGTCCCTCACTCAGTTACGGATCAGCGGGCAAGAGGCATTCATTCACTGCATCACTGACTCCCCCCCCACCAGGGATTGTGCACGCTCCTAAGGTATAAGCTCCGCCCCCTGTCTCCCCATCCCAACCGTCCCTCTGTCGCGGAGGCTTTTATGTAAGAACCATCCTCCCACTATGCACAGCTTACGTAAGCAATACCAGGGTGGATACACTCTGAATGCACTGGCTTACAAGAAAACTAGTGACGAAAACCCCAACAATCCATAATTCCCTGTATCACATAAGAGAATTATGACTTGCCTTCCTCTCCAAGAATTACATTCCAAAGAAAAGTTTAGACTCATAAGCGCCAGTGTTGGAATATTGGCATGAACGAAACATGAGATGGATATAACATGAGCAAATGCAACTCAGCAAAAATTAGCTGATTAGAGAAGTGGAAATATAAAGCTTTTTTTCAGTAAGGGAAAACCCAGCTGCCCTTTTCCAAGCTCATTAACCAAAGCACTGCATGGGACAATTGCTTCGCTTGTTGAGTGCTGCTTTTCAATTCCTTCATCTTTGGATTTGTTGCCACAGAAGCTGCTGGTTAGTAGTAAGTGGAGTGTGTGCATGTGTATTGTGTGGGGTGGTCTACATATACACAGGCTGCATATACACACAGAGAGTAAAGAACAACCCATTTATTACTTCCCTTACTTCGAAACCAAATAACTGTGATTTCTTGTTGCATTGATGCATCAATAGGAAGATAATTACAATAATATGAATGAAGTTTCAAGTTCCCGAACAAAGGGAACACTAATCAACATAATGGTGAGTTCACGCAATTTTTTTTTTTAGGAAAATCAGCATCAATTTATGAAGTCAGCTTATATGATGTTCTCTCAAAACTTTCAGTTGTATTGACAATTCAACATTATAGATGACTTTGGGATATGAGTGAAAGCAACTAGAGAAAGATAACTGCAAAAGTGGAGGAAATGAGAGAAAAGTCTAATAAGAACTGCCTCGTCTCAAAAACTGTTGTTTTATTTTTTTGGTTGACAAAATCAATCAATCAATCAAATAATCTTAACTTGGGTTGGAGTAAACAAGGCATAGAATGTGAACAGTACAGATTACTAGATTTTTATAATTAATTTAAGACATTAAGTAAAGCTAACTATCACATGTGACTCAGAACAACTGTTGTATTTTACAGTGTATGTAGTCCATGCAATTGTACTGCTCTATACAAGAACAGTACAGTGTTGATTATACAGGCCCACAAAAACACTGGCCATCTGCACAGGCTTCAGCCCTTTTTGCAAATGCTGTCCAAAAGTGGACTGAGCAGTCTCTTTTCTTCACTTTTACTCCATTCAGGCATAATTTCTTCTTTGCCAAATAAAAAGCTGCCTTGTTGTTTCACTCCCTGCTCTTACTTAGAAGCAGCTCAATTTCAGTTTTTGTTCAGCTTTTTCTCAGAGACTTTGAATCAATAAATCCACCTTTTTGTAAAACTGGCACGAAATTATCACTCTTTTAATTTCTTAAAGGGGATGTCTAATGCCATTTCATGCATTCTGCCAAAGTATCAAAAAACGAGTTGGACGTTCAGTATGGTGGCGTATTTCTGTGCCATATACACTCCTTCAGGCGTATAAGTTTCGGAAAGTATGTATGTCGAGTATGGCCCTGTATGACGTCTTAAAGGGCATTCCTTGTATGGGCACTTTCCCCCGAAAGAGCGCACCCAACCAGAGCGAGAGCAAGAGCAACACCCATCAATGTGGTTCCTCGTTGAATGATTTGACATTTTGTTTTTAGACCACGAAATCAACAATGTCACCAAAGAAGTGAGTTTTTGGTTGTGAGGGAAAGATAACCTTGCTCAGCTTCTCAAAGAACCCAGCATTAAGGGAACAGTGGATGCCGTTAGTTTTTCCGGGGCAAGTGTGTTTGTTTGTTCCTGACATTTTGGTGACAAATGTTTTATAAACAAGTCCCAGTTCGATGCTGGATTAACAGATTGATTGAAACTGAAAGATGGAGCGGTCCCAGCTATAAAAGATCCCGGTCATGAGTCAGAACCGGATGCAATTGCAATACTACTCTATAGGTACTCAAGATTACCATGAGATTGGCAGAAAACTGAGTGTTATGTACCCTTCAATATTTTACTCACTCAAAATGAATGTGATTACAATGATGCGGCTCACACCAAACATGTTGGTCCATTTATATTTGGGATAATATAAACAACAAAAAACAATCAAGCTGTAGGTTGAAGTTCAGAGTATATATCAAGTAAGAGTATATAAAAGTAACTTTCCAATCAAGGTCAGATTAATTCAGATGCTGAATGATGTCACAGATGGTTTGTTTATGTAGCAAGACAAACAAGCAGATACAGAAGGTCTCTTGCTTCCTGAGGCTGGCCAACATTATCTTCCTCTTGGGAATGTCAAACCTTGTCCAGGATCTGGGAATTTAGCTCTACAGTCCTCAGTCCTTCCACCTTGGGTAGCTTGGATAATGGCTCTCCTGTCCTTCCTATCTGGAGGTAAAGGCATTTTACAGGAATCTTTTCGGTTGATGGAATGACCTCAACAGACTTGGAAATGGAACTTACTTTATCTTGAATCCTTGATTTTTTGTTTGTTTTGAACTTAATCCTGGCTCATTCTGTGGTATCATATTGAACCCTCAAGACCAGGGCTGGGCAACTTTGGCCCTCGAGATCCACTTTCCTGCAGAGTTTCCCAACTCTGCAGATCAATCTCCAACCTTGATCAAATTCCCCTGCCTATAGCTTTCAAATAATCCTCAAGACTTTGGCTGTGTCCAAAATCGCATAGTCTCTTCACGACTGGTAAAAAGTATGTTCTATATAATATGAGTGTGTGTATTACGAATGTAATCCAGACGTACTGCATCCACCATTTTACCCTTATCATGTGACTTACCAGCGTCAGTCACGTCACTTCACTGTCATTCACAAATTCTTTCCCATGGCCTCATAGGATGGTAAAGTGTTCATGGTATGCACACTTCAGAATCACAACGGGTAGTAGTAGGTCATCCGGTTACTTTTTGCCAACTCTTTTATGTGTCCTACTTCTTTTGTCACATACTGTTTTTTGCCTATTTACAGTAGGGAAGTATGCGATAAAGCAGCCCTTGGTTAGCCAGTGTTTGATTAGGGGTGGAGCTTGAGGGCCAGAATTGCAAGACTCATCTTGCCTTCACACGGTTTAAGGTAGTTAGAGTAGTTCAAGGGTGTCCAATCCTGCTCCTGGAGGGCTACTATCCAGCAGAGTTTAGCTTCAACCCTGTTAAACACAGCTGAACCAGCTAATCAAGGTTTTCAGGATCACTAGACACCTCCAGACAAGTGTGTTGGGGCAGGCTGGAGCAAAAATCTACAGGACAATGGTCCTCCAAGAGCAGGGTTTACAGTAGTCCATTGCTCCAGAAACCATAGGATCTTGTTGAATTGTTTTGTCCACCATATTGAGTAGACACTGCTTTGTTGCATTTATTTGGTTTCTGAATTAGCTGGAAACATTAGTGAATTGGCCAGAAACATTAGTGAATTGGCCAAGCATCCTGAGATTCCAATTTACTGGATAAAGATGTCATGAAACCCACTTTCAGTCATGTTAAGAGGTCATCCTTTCAGCCAGAACTAAGAAGATCTTGGTTTCCATGTAGAAGAGTTTGATTGTTTTGACATGAAGGATTTCAGATGAGTCTATCAGTGGTTCTTAACTCTGGTCATGAGGACCCACAGCTCTGCATATTTTATATATCTGTCTTATTTACACATAACAACCCTGTTTTTTTTTTAGAAACTAATGCCCAATAAAATCATCTACCAGCTATTTTTGCATTGTATCCAGCCACCCATCAGCCGATCGTTACACCAGACCCTCAACATCTACGTCTGATTTCATAATAAAGCTGTTGAAACATATACAACTTCTCTCCACTGTGCCGAGGGCTCATTCTAATGACATCATGCATTTTCCTCAGTATCCAGAAGACAAGTCCTCCTTTTGTGATCCAGATCACAAGACCCAATAGTCACCGGCCTCTGTAGATTGTAGCTGGTTCACTTTAAGTTTTAGAAAACAAACATCTGATCTATTATTTCAATTATCCCAGACAGATGAGATTTACAATCATTAATATATGCATGATGCCATGATGTTTCCATTATTTGCATGCATAACAGACCGCTGCTTCCCCCTTAAAACCCCTGCAGCAGATAATGGCATGATAATGCTAATTAAACATGCATGAAACTCGGATGCTAGGATGCAAGCTAATGGTTCTTTACATGCAATTGGCAAGCAATCACATCATTACTGCATGGCACAAGCTGATTGGCCACTGCTGCTCATGCAACCAATAAGATGCTTGCTCAACATTTAAACAGTCTGGTTCAGTGTTTGCTGTAGGCTAGTCCTGCACTGCACATCATAGTTCCTCTGAGACCCTCTACCTCCCCCAGCTCAGATCTGCTATGAGATTGATGTATGTCTATTTATCCAGCAGAATAACTTACATGCTCACAGCAGCGTGTCTGAGTATCTACAGTAATAGCAGTAACAAGCCCATACATGGCACCAATAATCAGCAGCAGTGTAGCACATCTAGTCTGCCAAGACCAAATACATTAACATTGCCATATTCATTAAAGGGATACCTCACCCAAAAATGAAAATTCTGTAATCATTTACTTCACTAAATCTGTATAAAGTTATGTCTTCTGTCGAACAGAAAAGAAGATATTTTGAAGAACGTGGGTAACGAAACAGATACTGGTCCCTATTGACTTTCATAAAATGAAAAAAAAAATACTATGGAAGTCAGTGGAGACCAGAAACTGTTTGGTTTTATTTTATTTTATTGTATTAAGAATGCCTTACACATTAAGCAATAAAGACATCAAATACAATCGAGGATAAAAAGACATCAAATACAATGGAGGATAAAAACAGAATAAAGTCCAGGACTTATTTCGATTTTGGTCCTCAACACATAACATCAGGACAAGACACTTACAGATTGTGCGATAATCAATGACATAACATAAAACCATAACCTGGTTCTATTCCGCTACCCTCTCTAGTAACCAGGCCTTGATTCTCTTTTTAAAAGAGTTCATGCTAGAAATGACTTTAATTTGCCGGTCTAACTTGTTCCACTGAACTGCCCCTATATAGGCAAAGGTTCCTTTCCCTAACACTGTCTTGAATGTATAAGGACAGAGGCTGCCACGAGTGTAGTTATAGTGTGTGTCCTTTACCTTAGTAATAAGACACGACAAAAAATTTGGGACATTACCAAACAATATTTTATGGGTCATGGTCAGCCTTGACATAATAACACGAGACTCAACAAGGAGCCAGTTGAGCTCAACAAAAATGAAAATTCGGTTACCAACATTGATTAAAATATTTTCTTCAGAAGAACGAAACTACAGGTTTAGAAAAACTGTAGAGTAAATGTATGACTGAATTTTCATTTTTGGATGAACTATCCCTTTAACATACTAAAACTGTTAATAACAGTCAATAGTTGTCATGATTGAAAAATTGTATATGTATACATAAAGATTATAAATATATATATTTATTTTAATGTTCTTATACACAATAAAAAAGTTGGTGATCTAGTATCTGACCCAGAATATTTGTTGTTTTGTTTTTGACAGTTCAGTGCAACTTCAGGTTCAATGTGACTTGAGATAATAATAATAATAATAATAATAACTTCAATTTATATAGCGCCTTTCAAAGTACCCAAGGACGCTTAACAATCAACATGAGAAAGGGAAGGGTAGAATTAAGATAGGGGCAAAGGCCAGGGGAGCTAGAGTCCATAGGCCTCATTGAAAAGGTGTGTTTTGAGCTGGCATTTAAAGGTTAAAAGTGAGGAGGCAGAGCGGATCTCATGGGGAAGCTTGTTCCAAAGTGACGGAGCACCAACACAGAAAGCTCTATCACCAAATGTCTTAAGCCTGGACTTAGGAACAGCAAGCAGATCCTTGTCAGAGGAACGCAGGGACCGTGACTGAGTGTAGGGATGGAGAAGATCAGTAATGTACTGGGGTGCAAGTCCATGAAGGGACTTGTACGTCAGGAGGAGGATTTTATATTTGATGCGGGACTTAACTGGCAGCCAATGAAGCTTCATCAGGATGGGAGTAATGTGAAGACCAAGTTTTGTGTGTGTGAGCATCCTAGCCGCAGAGTTCTGCACATACTGTAGTCTGTCAGTGGCTTTGCTGGGTAGACCGAACAGGATGCCATTGCAATAGTCAAGTCTGGAGGTGATGAATGAGTGGATGAGGGCCTCAGCTACAGAGTTGGAGAGGCACTGTCGGAGTCTGGAGATGTTCTTGAGATGATAGAAAGCAATTTTAGTGACGTTTTTGATGTGTTGTTGGAAGGAGAGAGTGGAGTCCATGATGACGCCCAGGTTGCGTACTTGAGGAGATGCAGAGATTGAGCAGCCATCCACATCCAGTATGATGTCATCAACTTTTTTAAGAAGTGACAGCGGGGCAAACACCATGAGTTCTGTTTTGTCTTTGTTCAGTTTGAGAAGGTTACTGTCCAACCAGTGCTTTATGTCCTTCAGGCAGTTGATAAGTGCCACTGGTGGAAGAGAAGTAGAAGGCTTGGTACTGATGTAGAGCTGAGTGTCGTCAGCATAGCAGTGGAAGTGTAATCCATGCTTCCGGACAATCATCCCAAGTGGCAACATGTAAATATTAAATAGCAGTGGGCCAAGTACAGATCCTTGTGGCACGCCATGCAGGACTGGCGCCAATTTAGAGCAAGTCCCCTTGAAGGTGACATATTGTTGCCTGTCGGTGAGATAGGATTTAAACCAGGAATACACTGTATCAGTAAGGCCAATGAGTTCAGAGAGACGTGTGAGAAGAATGGAATGGGAAACTGTATCGAAGGCTGCAGAGAGGTCAAGAAGTATTAGAATGCTGACATGGCCAGAGTCAGCTGCCATGTGGAGGTCATTCGTGATTTTGATGAGGGCAGTTTCTGTGCTATGATGTGTCCTGAAACCAGATTGAAAAGGCTCGTAGAGGTTGTGCTGTAACATGTGATGGTATCTGAGATATCTGATGCAGCATGCTACACCTTGCAGCATGCATGAAAGGAAGTGTTTTACCACAAATGTCACCGAGTCTGGCAGGATATCTTTGCATGGCACCAATGCTAGAGGGTTAATTTCCCTTGCAAAGAAAGAGGTAACAATGCTCGCCTTATACTACCATTACAGCCAGCGAGGGCAACATCAATGTCTCACTCTCATCTCTCCTGAAGGCAATGACCCAGATACTACTGACTACTGACCAGTTGCTTAATAAAGCCATTACTGTCTGCCTTGGCCCTCCTTGCCATTTTTGGCTTGTGAAGGAATAACTCAGATTCTTCATAACCATAATACCCTCCAGGGCAATCAGGAAAGAAGCTTTTTATTTTTTAGGATTTATATCTAAAATATCCTCAGAAAAGGGATGTTATTAGTGTACTAGGTTCTTGATATAATTATATTAACATCTTAAATCAACTTCGATGTGCTAATCTCACACTACAGCTTGGCATCGGCAAATAACATAACATAGGCTAATACATTACAATTAAATGCATTGCAAAGCATCATAATGTCATAATTGAATCATGATTGACATTATGTCAAATGCACAAGAGATCATCATGAGACAGACTGAAACTGTGATCAGTTTCAACCTTTATTGCATGCTTCACTTCACTTTTGTCCAGTACAGAATCTGACCACAAAGAAATGTCAGTTTTAGAATTTGCACTTATTTTGATTACTTGGTTCTTCATTATTTGATGTGTAGTAAACAATAATAATGAACTCATTAATAATAAATAATACATCAATTCAAAATAAAAAGGAATTCACGCAAAAAAAAAAAAAGCACAATGTAAAAAATGGATTCACCAATGCATCACTTTCAAATTATTTTGGGAAACAAAATCACAATTTCAATTTTAAACGAATTATCAATATTTCTGGTTATTGGAAAACATGGTGGTGTCAAGCACTGCAAAAAAGGCAGGGATGTTCTGGAGTCTTCAGATACATTTAAAATCTACGAACAAAAACCCAACAAGCTTCGTTTGAACCCAACAATCAACATTTTGCATCATAAACTCGCAATTGAAGAACACACATGCATCACATGCTTGAAAGCTGATAATTCCTGTGCAGAGCCACAGAAAACAGGAAGTACACTGATTGACAATGACATGGTTTCAGTCACTCATCTGAGCTAAAGACATGAGCTGCTCCTGATACTATAGGTCATACTCCCTTACAATATTTCCATTGGCATCTCAAAGTAGGCATTTTTTAGTGTGGCTTTCATATGAGAAATCTTTTCACAGAATTTGGTGACGAGCCAGGTTACCCCCCAGGCTTTGCTCCCCTACGCTGTCGCTAAAAAATTAAGAAACATGATGGACGGATTGTGACTATCACCTCTTCCCATTGCACACACTGACAGAATTAAAAATTGGCTCTTTTTTGATTAATTAATTAAAGTTCGGTCTTGGTCCATGTATCTCTCTGTATAAGGCCTATAAACGTTAAATCTAAAGTAAAAAAATAAAATAAAATAACTTAATAACACAACCCTGCTGTCTGTATATGAAAATACCAGTTATTGTGTTATCATTTACCCAACGTCATGTCTTTCCAAAACTTTTTAAAGCTCTTTAATGTGAGTTCAGTATCATTTTTTAAATGTTATTTTCACCTTTTCTTCAACATAATGACTAAGTGACACATTGTGAAATGTGTCACAATAATGACTAAGTGACACATCAAGAAAATCAGACAATGCACATGAGCAAATTGGAAAAATACTGTAAAGTTATAACTAATTTGAATGGTGACAAGTGCGGGTCTCTGCACTCCATGAAAGTGATTGAAATAACAGCAATATGCTGAGTTTCTCAGTTGTAGAAGAGACATTATATGGAAAAAGACTTCTGGTTCAGCTCACTTTCACTTACAGTTTCCCCAAAACTGAAGTCTAGCATTGTTCCTACATTTGACATTGCTTGATGCCGTCTTCTCACAGCAAGTTGATCATGTGGTTAGATGAGCAGTTTTTGCAGTTGCTAAGATTCAGTGGTTTTCAGTGTGATGATTTGCATGTTTTGGATAGTTTCTAGCTTGCTGCCTTGTGATTATTTACTGAAGTGAAAAGAGTGTATATGATATTTCAGTGCCTAGATAAGTCTCAGGTCCTTTAATACAGATCCTGTATTTTTATCATTAACCTGCAGTTAAATTGCTTAGAATAGTAATAACACACATTCTCAACAAGCTGCAAGGTTTGAGAGATTTTCTGATGTTCATTGAACAAATGGGACGAGTTACCACCAAAGTTTTTAAATCAGGTTCAGTGGAAAAACGTGATTGTTACGACATTTGGGCAACATGATATTACGTTGCTTCTTGCACATTTTATGACACTTTCAAAGTCAAATGTCCAGTGGTGCTATAAGTGTGTTAAGTTTAATCCAAAACAGATGAACGTGAATCTGGCAACATTTTATTGTGTTGATTGTTGCACGTATTGCGTTCTTGCGTATTGTTCTGAAAAGAGTGATGCTAAAAGGTTAATCGCGTTTGAAAATAACGCACCACTAAACCTGACTGATAGTGTTAACAAAGCAAACATGAAATAAAAACATTTGCTGAAGCAACAATGTCCTTTTAGCTGCTTCTACGAGTGAGCTTTGAGCTCTTTTAATGTGACTCGTTCTGAATTAGTTACTGGATTACATTAAAATGCTGTACAAGGTTGTGCATCGTTACAAACCTCATATATATGGAGCTGGTTATGTGATGCAAATGTCAAAATGTATTAGTTTACAAATCATGCACAATGATAAATGCGTTCTGAGCTCATAACATATTATTGCGCAAGAAGCTGCATGAAAGTAAGCCTTTATTAATTGATAATCTTCCCCTGTAATCAGAACTTGTGGGGAAAAGAATAAACTTTAATGGTGTTTTATTGCACCAGTGTTCATTTCACTGGGAAACTGCAGTTTTGAAAGTGATTTGGAATTTTGCAAACACGTTGCAAACCCATTTGCAAACCCATTGAGCCCGTGTTGCAAGTTTTAATACTTCGATTTGATGCTTGCCCTGGAATAAAAACACCAAATATTCTACACTCTTTAATATTGTTTACATCAAACACCCTGTTAGATACTCTCGTTAACATGAACTAATGTGCGTTTGGTTGTTCAGCAAAGGCCAAAACTGAATTAAAGCTGAAATGCCACAAACTCTCAGGGACAAGTGCCAAGGTACAATTATGTAAGGAATTTCTGACCATCGCACAGACGAAAGGTCTTAAGCATGGGAGGATCTCTTAAAGAGAAACATATGGAGGCTAGATTAGATTAGGACGTTCCTGAGCATTCTGCAGTGTTGACTACAAACACACAGCTTAACAGCATGCTGGAACACACTCGTAGAAAAATGCAATGGTTTGAGCGAAAAAAATGCGCTTTCACAGTCTTGGTATTAAAACAATCCTAGAATACACTCTTGTTTTGTCCCTGGATAACAATGGTGCAATCTCTCACTCAATGAGTATTTGACCAGATTTCTGTGCTTAGCACCAAATAAAGATTATTTGATTTGCACTTGGATCATATGATGAACTAGTTTACAAAAACAGTAATACACTCTTACAGAAGCTTGCAGTTATTCATACACCCTCACCTCAATTCATCAACCTATATGCTCAGATTTTTTTCTAGAACACAAAAATAGAGAATTTGACAAATCTTTTTTTATATTTATATATACGACAGGTTATATGAAAATGTTCTTTAAAAAATTGCATTTGAAAAAATCCATGCATACAACTTTGGCACATCATGGGGTGAGTAAATAATGACATCATATTAATTTTTGGGTTACTTATACTACTAACCAGTGGGTACAACTTTCCGCTCACCAATTCAATTACTAATTTGCTAACTGCTCTTGGGTTCACAAAAGTTCTGATAGGATTTGCCTGTGGATTTAATCCAAGCTGTTGGCATTTGACTAAATCCTGCTAGTATTTGGGGGGCAGTCATGGCCTAATGGTAACAGAGTTGGACTGGTGACCCAAAGGTTGCTGCTTCGATTCCAGTACCGGCAGGAATATGACTGAGGTGTCCTTGAGCAAGGCACCTAACCCCCAATCGCTCCCCGGGCGCCACTCAAGGCTGCCCGCTGCTCCGGGTGTGTGTATCCACGTTTGCAGTGTGTGTTCACTACTCACTACTCTGCTCCTAATGTGTGTGCACTTACTTGGATGGGGTAAAGCCAGAGGTCAAATTCGAAGTATGGGTTACCATACTTGGCCATCACGTGTAACTTTCACTTTCACTTAGTACAATCAAGATCCAAATAATAACAGATGCAACACTTCATACAACTTAAGCCTGAAGCTGTCCGAGATATCAGAGCTATATCAGATGTAGGCAAAAAGAAAAGCATAAAAACACTGTTCAAAAGCATCCCTCCCTCACATCAACAAGATCTTTGCTGTAACTCTTAAAGTCCCCCTGGCCCTGTAGTCAATAATTGTATCACTTAAAACTCATCTTTGATAACCAAAATGACATATTTAAATGTTTTTTCCTTGAAAAAAAGTTCTTCATGACTTAAAATAGCTTGATTGTAACTGTCTCATTTAGACAATGTCATTGAATGTAATGTCTGAATGTAATGTCTCATTGAATGTAATGTCAGTTTAGTATACGCGGGTCTATGAATATGCAAATGAGCCCCGCCTCCACTCACTCGCAGCAGCTGTTAACCAAAGACAAACTCAAAAACACGGTTTGAAATAGCTGGTGTTTCTAACGTCACAAACTACCTTGTAACCAATCAGATCAACGTGTGATCGTCAACAAGTGGATCTCTGAGCTGCTGTGAGTGAGCGGAGGCGGGGCTAATTTGCATATTCATAGAACCGTGTTTACTAAATGAGGCAAGGGTGTAGAGTTACATTCAAGCTATTTTAAGGCATGAATGAATAATTACTTTTCAAGGAAAAAAAAATTAATTGTCATTTTGGTGATCAAAGAAGAGTTTTAAGGGATAAAATTATTGACTACAGAGGGAGTTTAAGTTACACTGGGGGTCCAGTTCTTCTTAGGCTACACATTCTAAACATATTGCCAATAATTAAGTAGCTAAGTCCAGATATTGATTGAACAGAATGATTAATAATGAGCACGTTTCTTGAAGGTTTAAGCAGCGAGGTGTTCAGTACTGCACACTATGTACGTTTGACTGATGTGTTTTGATGAAGGTCATTTCCTTCCTTTCTGCACAGCCATGATGCGAGCGACTCTGCTGACTTTACTACTTTCCTGACTGCAAGTCTCACATGTCACACCGCAGAACAAAGGCCGTATCTGCTTTCCCTGCCGCAGATGATTACAATAAACAGCAAATTACTTCATGGTGATACATTGAGGTCTTTATGCTTCCTGTCGCATAATGACATACAGGGGTGCTTGAATGTTTGTGAATCCTTTAGCATTTTCTATATTTCTGCATTAATATAACCTAAAACATCATCAGATTTATAAAAGTCCTAAAAGTAAACCCAATCAAACAAATGTGACGTGTCTCAAGTCCTGAAAAGTGAAGTCAAAACTTTTCTATCGCCCCCAAGGTGGCTGGATGCAGTATAACTCATAAACCCTGCCCTCTCCATGTAATCTAATAAGACGTGAGACAAACTAAACAATCAAATTACACTTCAACTACATTTTTTTCCAAAGATGGTTTCTATCATGTTACAGTTTTTATCACGCTGATGTAAGTACAAGTGTTCGTTTATTAAATAAGTTTGGTTTTAGTTAAAAACGGGAGTGTGACATCATGATTGACAGATAGTAGTCACTGAGGCACCAACGACTTTTTTCGGGATCTTCGGGAGTAGATTGGAGCTTAAACTTTAATTTCTACATTTCCATAGCTGTTTATTTCACACCGACATATTGAGTTGTTCTGCAGTAACTGTACAAACCGATTTTGTGGGAGTGTGTGTGATACCGCGGCTCCACTTCATGCTCACTATAGTGCGCAGACTCGGGCTCCGAGATGTAAGCGCCATATCTACAATATATTTCCTTTTCTACAATGGAATATAGTCAATGTGCGTCATCCATCTTTTATTACAGTCTATGCAAAAAATATTTACTTGTGCAGCAGTAACGGCCACTAAACGTTTCCAGTAACTGCTGATCAGTCCTGCACAATGACTTGGAGGAATTTTAGTTCATTCCTCAGTACAGAACAGCTTCAACTTTTAACTGCTTGCTTCAAGTCCTTTCACAAGATTTTAAATTGGATTAAGGTCTGGACTTTGACTTGACCAATCCAAAACATTAACTTTTTTCTTCTTTAACCATTCTTTGGTAGAACGACAAATGTGCTTGGGGGTCGCTGTCTTTTTGCATTACCCACTTTCTCTTGAGCTTCAGTTCATGGACAGATGTGACATATGCCTTTAGAATTGCCTGGCATAATTCATAATTCATTGTTTCATCAATGATAGCAATTCGTCCAGGCGCAGATGCAGCAAAACAGGCCCAAACCATGATACTACCAACAACATGTTTCACAGAGGGCATCAGCATCTTATGCTGGAATGCAGTGTTTTTCTTTCTTCAAACATAACGTTTCTCATTTAAACCAAAAAGTTATATTTTTGTCTCATTCGACCACAAAACATTTTCCACAAATAGCCCTCTGGCTTGTCCTCTTAGGCGAAGCCTAATTTCACCTTCAAATTAACTGCTAATCCTAGAGCTTCAGACGGACAATTGGATCATTTTCTTGAATAAATAAATGACCAAGTATAATATTTTGTCTCATTTGTTTAAATGAGTTCTCTTTGGCTACTTTTAGGACTTGTTTGAAAATCTGATGATTTTTTAAGTCATATTTATGCAGAAATTTAGAAATTTCTAAAAGGTTCACAAACTCACGCACCTCTGTATGTGCAGGAGCAAACTCACACGTGAGCTCACTCTGTGTTTGTGTTTATGCGTGTTGTATTGCTCATCAAAGTGATACATGTGCTTGTCCCGGATGCCGCAACCTATATAGAAATATCAAGATTACATTCACTTGAGCGGTCTCAATCAGGAAGATTGACTTTTCACAGATTACCAACCTTTTGAGCTCCCGAACATACGTCATTATGCGACAGGAAGTTTGCGCTCAACTGCCATGACAGCTCAGGACCGCTTCTTGAACGGACCGATTGTGGCAAGCAGGGCGGGGCCGAGAGCCGTGGGAACGGAGCGCTGCACTACAGGCGAGTGCTAATGGGGACATTTAATTTAATATTCAACAATATTATTGATCTGCCTGCATTGACACCATTATAAGAGAACTGAACTGAGCTAGACGATGACATCACTGTTTTCTCCAGAGTGGCTATATAAATGAATTCAATTAATAACTTTTTTACAACAAAAATGAACCATCACTGAACTTACTTAAGCTGGACTGTGATGCTATTTTCTTCTAGAAACAAAATTTGTTGGATTATTTTCCTGTTATCTCTGTAAAGCTGCTTTGAAACAATCTTTATTATGTAAAAAGCGCTATAGAAATAAAGGTGACTTGATTTGACTAATGAACCTCACCTGCACGGCACACCGGTCTCGAGTCCCACGGATGAGCTCAAGAAGGATAAAAGGAGGAGTGACGACAGTGAAGGACGAGAGAGGACCAGGCCTGGACTACATGTTTTGCTTTGTTTATGCTTGCTTGTTTTGTTACGCTTTACTTTCGTTTAGTGTTTGGTTACCGTCTCCTCCTTCACTCCGATTTAACTTTGCTACACCGATTATTTCGCTTCATACGACATCAATCCATCGTAAGGAGTCATTGGAATTAATTTAGTTTTGCCTGTATATGTTTTTTTTTATACTCGCAAAGGGATGGTAGCCATTGACTTACATTTTATGAATCACCAATGACCATGGTTTCAGCTAAAAAGCTTCTTTAAATTTCTACTGAAGAAAAAAACACCTACATATTAGATGGCCTGAGTGTGAGTAAATTAACAGCAATTTTTCATTTTTGGGTGAACTACCCCTTTAATGAGAGTTGCAGTGATTTACCACCACAGGTAGGAGAAGTTACAGTTATTTTACATATCAATATGATAAAAGACACCAATTTTCAATAAATTATTTAATTCATTAATAGTAATAAATATAATGTGAAAAATAAAAATATCTTCCACCAAGTCAAATCTTTCAAATGTTTTCTGTTTTTGGTTGCCAACAACAACAACACTTGTTGTGCATTTAAAGAATGTGCGGTCACAAGTGTGTGTTTATCTGCATTTTCGACAAGTATTCATTACTTCAATGAGCTCATTGTTTCTGCCTTAAATTATTATATTGGTAAATTAATACATTTTAGCTAACTGTGATTTTGTATATGATGCCTACATTTCTGAAATAGGCCTACATAACTTAGACACCTCTGATAACACATCACTCTAAATTGTATTGTGGATGTGGACTCATGCATTTTCTGAAAAGCTGCTTTGAAATGATGTGTATTGTGAAAAGCGCTAAACAAATAAATGTGAATTGGATTTTACGCACCAGGTTTAACCATATCATGAATTTGCGTTTGCAACACGTGAGCGTTTGCAATGCAACACTAAGACTAAAATTCTCATTTTCATAACAATGAGTGAGTCATCAGATTTTGCTTTGCTAATAAAGGCAAGTCAAAACAGAATGAATATAAACTACTTCCTAAAATGTAATGGTATTAATCAACAGTTCCTACTGCATTTCTGTAAGGCTGAGTCTTGTACCATAATGTGCAGTACCAGTATCATAATGTTCCAGCATACATGAACGCCTATAGTCTAGGCTACAATACCATCAAACAATTAAGGTGTAACACTTACACACTGACGTTATGTCTTGCTATATATCCCGTTATGCCTTGCTATAAAAGAAACAAATCCATTAATTATGAAAAATTGCTGCATTTCCCTCTTATGAAACCAGTTACTATTATTTAAAAAATAAATCAATTTACAGGGAAATGTGGTTTCATTAGGCTACTTATTCAGGCTGATTAATAAAGCAGTTTACTGAGTCGTATCGTCAAGTTCATTGATGTGAAGGCATGAATCATTTATGAGTAGACTAGTTGTCTTACCGACTGATGCTGATGCTGATGTCCGAGGCTCAGCTGATGAATGCGGTAAATGATCCACCTGCGCCCGACAGGAGATCAGATCATCACACGATCCGCAGAGAGCATGAACACGGACACACACACACACACACACACACTCACATCCAGCACTGTCACGCGCTCAGATTTACACTCTCACCAGTCGTCTTTCTTTGTGTCTTTTCTGGTTGTAAATGACAGCAGTGCTGGAGAAGGAGCCCTTGAACGAGGCGGAACACTCCCACTGTGCGCTAACTGGACACAACACAGAGAAACAGCGCCGCCTATGCGTCAATGCGGAATCATGCAACACCTTCCTACATCAGCCAACCCTCATGTTCTGTTGAGAATGTTTCCAGATCGAAATGAATCATGCTAAATTCGAATTTAAACCATTATTTCCTAAAAAAAATCATCTTAAAATCAAGCAAGAATGTGTTATTGAAACTCTGGACGAGTTTAATCAAGTATACTTTTCTGTTATTATAACTGTAGCAATTTGACCCCATCAATAAACAATTAAAAAAAATAAATGAAGCAATAAATACTTTTTTTTTATTACTACTTAATATTCAAAATTAATGTTTGAGAGAATACTTGGAATTAGCAAAATGCCGTTAAAAATACTTAGCAGTAGACATTTCACTCGGCCACATGTCAGCTGTTTCAGTCATACAGCTCATATCTCTTCCAATCAAATTATCCAAAGCTATTCACCAAGATTACGATTAAATTTCATATTTGATGCAGTGAAATCTGACAAGAACTGTCTCAAAAGTTTGATTTCGCATGGGGGGGGGGGGGGGGTGTAAATCATTTTACAATTAAATAAGTAAAAGCATAAACAAAAGTACAAAAATGATTATTATAATAATAATAATTTAATAATGTGTGATCAAGTAATTTTGCAGTATTCTTGAAGATATCCTTTAACCAACAGGAAACAAGATTAATCACCAAAATGTTTGAATCTTTTTTTTTTTTTTTTTTTTTTTTTTTACATTTTACACTTTTTTTCCCATGTATAACATCATGTAAGAAATAAGTCAGTCTTTAACAGGTCTCGGTCTGAAGCACAGCTTTCAGCGCTCTCCTCCTCTGAAGCTTCATGAATCGGGACTGGAACACCACTCTCCTCTTTGATTTCGTCTTGGTTGACGAGACTGAAACTGATGATCTAGAAAATGGATATAATATTTTATTAGATATAAGAGCTCCAAATCTTCCGCAAAACATTTCCATCATGTCTATGGTCATTTCTATTTTAAAAATAAATAAATTTTAGTTTTGATCATTTCATCTCAAAGAGCAATTTCTGAATTATTGTTGAGCTTATAAATGCTCACTGACTATATTAATATCCATATTTGGTTTGGAAGTTTTCTATGTCTGCAGGAACTCTGTCAACGGTTAATAATTTCGTCAGATATGCGATAGCTCTGTCACCTGTCCATGGCTTCCCAAAGTCGCTGCTTCAGTTATGTGCCGGTAGAGATTGTGGCGGGCTATGAAACTATTAAGCCAATCTCGACCTACAGGAATCGCAAACTGAAGTCAGCAACACAAGAAGAGTGTGTAGATTTACTGCAAGAGTTGTCAGGACAAGCCGTACCTGCTAACCTCTGCTCCCCCCAGTTGTTGGGCACAGGAATGTTGTTCTTCTGTGCAAATTCAAATGCCATTTCCCTACATTTCTTTGGAGTAAGACTGTGTGTGCGTTCAGCCAGCGTCCTGATGTTTTCTGCGAGCTCCTCCTCCGATTCCTCGGACAAGATCCTCTTGGCTTCTGCCGTTCCTCTGTACCCGACAGTTTTCTCTCTTTTTTCTTCAGCCTTCTTCATGTACCTCTGCAGGGTGGACCTGCCGATCTTCCTTTCCTTCGCCACTGTTCTGATCGATTTGCCACGCTTGACTTCAACGAACGCTTTCTCCAGCTCATCGTAGGTCACCGAGCCCCAGTCAGTCTTTCGAATATAGTTCCGTGGCATGATAGCTTTCCTAGTTTTGACAACAACATGAAATGCATATTAAATTGCATTTTAACATTACATACACAAGTTGGTGTCAGTAAGATTTTTTTTTAATAGTTTTATACAGAAAGGATGCATTAAATGGATCAAAAGTGACTGTAAACCCAGACAGCAACTTAGTGTCGGCCCGGATCCGGGCCACATCTGGTACATGTGGATTTCACGCGTATCAGATGTGGGCCGATACTATGTTGCTGTCTGGGAAGACATTGAAACAAATATTGTTTGTTTGAACTTTCTATTCATCAAAAACTCCTTCATAAGATGTATCAGGAGCAGCACAACTGTTTTGAACACTGATAATAATCAGGAATGATTCTTGAGCATCAAATCATTATATTAGAATGATTTCTGAAGGATCATGTGACACTGAGGTAACGATGCAGAAAATTCAGCTTTGATCACAGGAAAGAATTACATACATATAACATAACATATATTCACATAGAAAACAAATTGGAATAATAATATTTCAAAATAATACTGCTTTAACTGTATTTTGATCAAATAAATGCAGCCTTGGTGATCAAAAGAGACTTATTTTAAAAAATCATGAACAAAACTTATTTTATGATTTGCAGTGGTCAACGAGTCAAAATGCTTCTATTTTGCATTTCTCTAATTTAATAATTTTTTCCATTAAAAATTCGTATAAAATGAATAAAATATCAACATATATTATTTTGAATTCATAACGTTTTTTGTTTTTGTTTTTTCAAAATGACAAAAATTTCTGTTTATTTTTTTAAACGGTTTAGTTTAAATCTTGTTTTGAACTTCAGATTTTAAGTCTGGGCGGCATTGTATAATTTTAGAGCTTAATAATATACTTCGACATGGGGGGAAAAAAACACTTTCCAAGTAAAACAAACTTACTTCTCCTTTGTGTTTCTCTCATTTACAGACAGCCAGATATGATGTGCAACTTCAGAATGTTTGGTCACATGACAAAGCAATGGACAGTTGCCTAGATACAACGGCGTCTCAACTTACCCACTGGTTCATCTTACCCGTCTCAACCCTATGTTCTACTTTCTGTTCTACCACCAATGAAGAGAGTGATGCCGTCTGACAGTCTCTGCTTCAGGACTTGTACTCTGAAAGAAATCATTTTGTTGTAGCCATCTGAAGGTATAACAACTCATATTTACTTAACACAGAAATTAAAAGAAAGCTCAAATTAGGTTATTCAAGTAAGAAAATGAATGTCATTTTATTTGTTATGGAAATATGGTCCCTGCCCACATATTGTCAGGGAAGACATTCAGCAATGTTAAAACATGCTGTATATTATTACATTGGATTTTTACTGGATGAATTCTACAGCTAAATGTTTAAAGTTCACTTAACAGTATGAGGAAGAAAAAAAGCATAATTCAATTTTTTTGCTTGATCCGAGCGTTTTGTTATGTCAGGCTATATCTTCTCAGCCAGGGGTTCGGGGCCCACTAGGGGGCTCTAGTAAGTATTAAAATTATTTAAACAAAGTTTTATTAATACAATCTTAATTAAAAAAAAAAAGCTAAACACACTAAAAAATAAAGTTGTACAACATTAAACTCACATCATATTTTTGAGCAAATCTTGATCTAATCTTGGAATCAAAAAGGTTGGGAATCTCTGCTTTAGCATAAAGCTGTGGTCACACTGGACTTTGGGTATGAGAAATTTCTGACGTCACAAACATGAATTCAACATATTAGAAATAATAATATTGACGTATTGATCTTCTACTGGTCACACATGTTCAGGTGAAGCGAATTCGCAGGTCAGAGTTCACCAAACTTGAACTTTGGAACGCAGCGAAATGGTAAACGTTTCGCCTGGTCTTGCGTTTGTGGTCTGAAGCATTGGCATGCGTATGAACCAAAGTCAATGGAACGAAAAATGTATTGTGATGAATTTATGCTGTAAATGGAAATTATAATAAAAGCAATAAAGCACTTGCTATATTGTGAATATAGTCATGGCTCAATTGTCATGTGCTTGTAACCATATTTAAAGCAGATTTAGCATACTTAAGGACCATTTTGTAAAAATGTTGACATTGTACATTTATTGTATAATAAACTTTAAATCTAAATATATAAATTCTATAAATCGTTAGCATCAACATTTAGACAACACTCTGTTCCCTCAAATGGTCTTTTTGAAGCGGTTTTTTATTAAGAAGCATTCAGATTGATTTAACAGCAATTTCACTTCTACATTCTATCATTATGCACAAATGCTTATACACTAGTTCTTATAGCTACTGTTTGTGCTACCAAAAAAAAACAAGAACGATTGTTGTTTAGACATACTGTGCAATGTAAAAACATCTTTAAATTACCATGGTAAATGAATGTTAATCACTTTTAGTCAGAACTCAGAACCAACGGGGTTTGTGTAAAGCAGATTCTATTGAGCTTGTTTATGTTTGCTTATCAATGGTAATATGTCAATAAAAGCCTAAATTCTATCTGTTCATCATATAAACCGCTCGATTCACGTGGATTAGTTTTACGATCTATTTATGAACTTTTTGAAGCGTCAAAGTGGTAGTTGCGTTGCTGTCAATGGAGGGACAGAAATCTTTCAGATTTCATCACAAATATGTTCATTTGAGTGTCGAAGATGAACGAAAGTCATACGGGTTTGGAACGACATGAGGGTGAGTAAATAATGACAGCATTTTCACTTTTGATTGAACTAATCATTTAACATTTAATAATACCATCACTGTACCATGGTACTGCCACAGTACTGCGTGTAAATGCATTGATTATACACTGTCAATCTGTCCACAGTGAATATGATATCATACAATAAACTTTCTACATGCAAACATATTCTTACAAATCGCCGAAGCAGCTAAAAGCATCACTACGTGAGATTTGAGAAGTACAAACACACACACGGTGCCAAAAAAAACTCAAACACAACACACACACTTACAGGACAACACAGAGTTCTTCCGCCGGAATGGGAGTTGTTGCCGGAAGTCGTCACGGAAGTGGGCGGGGCTTGTGGTGCCACGTTGATGGACAGCAGTGGGGACGTGGAATACAGTCCATCTGCAGCCGGGGCAAATCTCACACAAAACACACAAACCCTCGGATCTTATAAAGTTATTCTGCTAAATCACTGCAACGCTCGTGTTTGTGTGTGGATGAATCTGTGTGTTTGACCGCTGAAAGAACGAAACTGAAGGTAAACACTTTCAAAACTAAAGAAAATCCTTCTGTTGACTAAGTTACTGCATTAACTTAGCCTCTCTGCTACATTATTATCTGTTTTAAATGGACATTACGTGTGTAGATTGCATGTTTCATTCAATAAGACATGTCTGCTGTGATCTTGTCTCCTCGAATGCTGACAGTGTTTGATTATGAAACCCTAGTTAAGAGTAATCCCATGCAATTGTCCAATTGTGATAGGTTCCTGATGTCTTAAGTTATTTAGCAGCATGATCTTGTTAGATTTGTTGGCATTTCAAGGTCCCAGCTGCTCTTGCACTATTGCTTTTATAATATATCACGTGTTTATTGTCATAATAATTATTCACGTTTAATTGCATTATTTTCAGGAGATTCCTCCCATTGAGTGATGCAGTCTACTAAACAGAACAAGCATTATTACCTTTCCTAGAAAATTTGGACACCAACTTTAAATGGTGACATTTGTTAAAGTAATAATACCATATAACATGTGTGTTGTTGTTTTAATGTTAGGATGAAGCTAAAAGAGATCAACCGAACCGCTATCCAGGCCTGGAGTCCAGCGCAGCAGCACCCCATCTATCTGGCAGCAGGTAACGGTGTTCACTCCTCCACCAGCTGCCGTTAAAGGGATAGTACACCCAAAAATGAAAATTCTGTCAGTATTTATTCACCCTCATGTTTTTCCAACCCCGTAAGACCTTTGTTCATCTTCGAAACAAGAATTAAGATATTTTTAGTTGAAATCTGAGAGCTGGATCACTCCTCCATACTAGTCATAGGCTTCTTGAGGGATTGAACTTGGCAGCCTCGAAAAGTTATTAAAGACATCGTTAAAATAGTCCAAGTGACTACAGTGGCTCAATCTTAAGTTTATCAAACGACGAGAACACTTTTTGTGCGCAAAAAAACAACAAAAAAATAACGACTTTATTTCAACTACTCATTTCCTTCTCTATGGGCCTCGAGTCAGGTTACTAGCAAAGAGTATAGAAGTAACAAGAGGCGAAACTCCGTTGCAGTTTTGGTAACAATCGCTAGATGGCGCTGCTGTCGCGCTGACGCCATTTTGGACTGAACCGACGGTTTTACCGTTAGCACAACTGTACAGCATTATGTCTGGAAATAATTGGAAACAAAGAAAACAGTGTTCTGCTATCAACTGCAACAACTAGCAGTGTACAACCAATCAACTTGCATTTCATAGATTCCCCAAAGATACAGAGAGGTAAAGTAGAAAAGGTTTTTATTAACGTTAAAGTGAGCATCGTACGTACGTCTCCATACGTAAATAGAGGCATGGATGTGTACAACAGTGAGTGCAGGGAAGTTGTGTGTGACAAGGAAAAGTGCAAAAACACTCTTGTATACATGGTGAAACTATTCAATAAATTCAGAATCCATCATATATTACGGTCCCTAAATCGACAACTCTCACAGCCCAAACAGAAGCGCAACATAATTTTTTTAAAGCTGTCATCTGTAGGCTATATCTGTACATAAACTCTCTCTTTCTGTATCAAATGTAACATGTGTTCTACAAAGTTTTTATCAGTCAAGATGAATTAAATTATAATAAAACTAAAGACTAAAACATAGAACAGCTAATATACTTACCATTGTCATTCTATTTGTAGTAAATGTGTGCACTTTACTTGCACAATGTTTGATTTGTTGTGTGTAATGCAGCCAGAAATGATGTGATCTACTTACCGTCACCAATTTTATTACTGTTCATTTTGTGATGATCTTCTATTACTATTAAATATTCTCTCTTGACTAATGTGTTGTCCCTTTCACCTACTCACTGTTCATTGTGTTTCGGCTTTTTCAATGAATTTGTCAATAATTTCATGAGGAACATGGGCTGTTACTGGTGTTGTAAAATTGTGCTGTATGAAAACGGGAGTTATCCCTAAAAGTTATTGGGGTAAATAAATAGCATATTTGACAGCTTCATGCTCTATGACGAAATTGTTTAATAAACCGATCCATAATCATTATTTTGTTGTACATTATTCAACACGCCGTTTTAGTTTAGACTATAGAGATAATAAAAACTAGAAACTACTATTTAGTTCCCTTAAACGCTTTTGAATTGGAACCGTCAATCGTTCAATTCTATGACAGCTGTGTTTCGTTCAGTCCAAGATGGCGGAACTGCTGCTCTGCGCATGGGCACGTTTGTTGCAATGGAACGTTCTATTGAGTTTCGCCTCTTGTTACTTCTATACTCTTTGTTACTAGTTTAACAGCGTATGATCTGTTGTTGTACGTTACACGGATCACACGCATGACCAGCGTCAGCCAATAGTGAGCATACGTGTGACGTAGCTCTACGCAATTACACTAGTTTAACTGACTAGAGGCCCAAAGAGAAGGAGATGAATAGTTGAAATAGTCGTTTTTTATGTTTGTTTTTGCGCACAAAAAGTGTTCTCGTCGCTTGATAAACTTAATATTGAGCCACTGTAGTCACTTGGACTATTTTAACGATCTCTTTAGTAACTTTTCGAGGCCGGCAAGTTTCAATCCCTCAAGAAGCCTATGGACCAGTATGGAGGAGTGATCCAGCTCTCAGATTTCATCAAAAATATCTTAAATCGTGTTCCGATATTGAACGAAGGTCTTACGGGGCTGGAACAACATGAGGGTGACCGATATTTTCATTTTTGGGTGAACTATCCCTTTAAACACAGGACAGCTGACATGATGGGACATTTCATTGGCACCAGCTAAGCAGTGAAAGAGAAACACTACATTTATTTACACTTTCACAAATTACTAACAGATTGACAGTCATTAACAGTCAAATATGATGATAAAATATGATTCATAACTAATCGTATGCAATTTTGTATTATAGCTTCATAGTCATTACAGGAAAAATCGGTCACAAATCAGTCCAAATGAATCATTAGTGAAGTGATTCTGGATTTGATTTTGATTCTTAAAGATCCCTTTATAGTCAGGACTCAACGCAAAGGATATTTTTTACTTGCCGGTCAGGCCAGTGGTTCAAACGTTTGGTTTCCTGCCAAAAGTTTCACTGGCCCCACCACAAAATAAAGTAAAATTGTAAAATTGGCCTAGTTATTGTCTTCATTGTTTTTAACCCATAACCTTAATAAATAAGGTTGTGACACTTAAAACTACTAGCCTAACTCATATACATTTAAAATATTGTTAAAGACAAGTAATCTGACAGTGATAAAATTGAACAAATAATGAAAGTATAAGTAATAGAACACGCATACAAATAAAATAAACACTGCTTTTCATGGTTTTCAGTTAAGTCTAACAGTAATTTTCAGGTAGAGAAAATTAATAAATAAATGTAAAATATCACTGCATAGTCTTTACTGGATCAATTAAATATAGATTAATCCTTATTAAAGTTACAAAAGTTAATCAGTCAAGAGCAGTGTGTGAGATTTTGTCCTTTGTTGTTTGATTAACATTAGAACAAAGACAGCAGCAGGTTTATTATGCTGCTGTCACTTTAAGAGCTGCACAGATCCAATATACTGTAACACATGTGGTTTATTTCTCAACTGTTTGTTCACTTAAGACATAACAGACTATGTTTACTAGGATACTCGCTGAGACCGCAGGGAGATGTGAAAGAGAGTTCAGTTCAGCATTCGCACGCTGTCTGAGAAGCAGCTTTCTAGATGTGTGCATACACAAAACTTCTCACACTGTTGAATTGAGTTCTCTTTCGTGTTTTCTTACGCTTGAATATTTAAATTGGCAATGCTTAAAAACACATCATGCAAATGTTAAATGCAGCACTGTCCCGATCGGGCAAGTGACAGTATCAACTCTCCCGAGCAACGTTTCTTCGCGTCCCGAATAGTCCTTATTGTCGAGACCTGATAGTAATCACAAGGAACTGGAAAATACATGGAAAATGTCTGCGAACCCTGGTTATTTGGTCTAATTAGTCTTCTTGATGAACAATTGTCAGGTACCTCGGCCCAGCAGCTTGATGCCACCTTCAGCACCACTGCATCACTGGAGATCTTTGAACTGGATCTGGCTGATCCCACTTTAGCCATGAAGTCATGTGGCTCTTTCGCCTCTCCGCACAGGTACTGAGTTGTGCTCACATTGTGTGCTTACAGTTAATTTTATATTTAACAATATTATTGCACCATTATTTTCCTGTTATCTCTGTAAAGCTGCATTGAAACAATCTGTATTGTAAAAAGCGCTATATAAATAAAGGTGACTTGACTAATGATTTATTGAAAACAGTGCTGACAGACACTTACTCACAGACACTGCTTTTAATGTAATCCTGTAACAGTTCTCCAAAAATAGGCAAATGATGACTTATTTTGTATGACTTCGGAAGACTTGGAATAAATCTTAAATGTAAGCGCCAATCCCCATTTACTTTCATTTAGAGCTGAATTGGATAAATTGAGAATACTGCTTTTTTTGGTTTGTTTGTTTCAAACAGATCACAATTTTAAACGGCTAAACTAAACAAAACAAAACAAAATCCCGGCGCCCCCCGCATGTTGGTCTGGTTTCACACTCAACTTGATTCTATCGAATCCTCGTGCATTTACGCGAATCGTACGTCATCGCAAACGTGCACGACGCATGATAGAAAACAATGTGGGTCAATATATTGTGTTTTTTATTAATTTGGTGCTATTATGCGCAGCTGAGTGAACAACACCGGTTTACTGTGTGTCGCATTTGGCTTTCTGCTGATTGCAAACGCAGGAGACAGTGGATTTCCATTAATGTGTTGCCCTGAGTCCACGCGCTATGTGTGTGCGAATACACTGCAGACTCACTCTCGCTCTTATCCGAGGTAAATTATCAACACTATCATCCCTTACATGTGTTTTATTTAACTAAATACATCAAAATCAGCTAAAAAGCATGCACAGGTCACTTTACTTCCTGAACTATGGAAGCATATGGGTAGCAATATTCAATTTGACATGTAATATGCAAAATGATAATGCAATATGTAAAATGGCAATGCATTTCTGTATTTAAATGCACATTTTCCATTACATTTGTGCAACGTTTGATGCAAAATGAAAATGATAATTCAATTATATTATTTGCATTTGCCATTTCATACACTAGTTTTAATATGCAAATTGAATACAAATTTTAACGCTTTATAAGTTGCAAAATGAAAATGTATTCAAGAAATGATTATATCTGTTTAACATGTTCAAGCAAAAACTGTAACAAAATAATCATTTAAATGTTATTTTTCTTAATTGCATTTACACTCACAGTTAAAGTAGCAGTGTGTAATTTTTAGCGGCATCTAGTGGTGAGTTTTGCGAATTGCAAACAGCTAGTCACTCGCGGTCTATCCCTCGGTTTTCAAACTCGAATGAGAAGCTACGGTGGCCGACGTAAGACAAAAGATGTCGTCGTCTGAGTCTGAGTCAGCAGCAGAGAGTAGTAAGTCAAGCAATGAGGTTTCTTTAGCGCTGTTTGTTCGCTTTCGGCTACTGTAGACACATGACGTCACAATATGTCGACCTTCATAGAAGGGGATTCCCGCGCCTATGTAGATATAAATGTCTCATTCTAAGGTAATAAAAACATAACGGCTCATTGAGTATGTCTTTATACACCACTGAAAACATAGTTATGGATCTTATATTGCATTTCTGTCAATAGATCCTAAGAAATATCACACATTGCACCTTTAAGACACTCGCGATTACATTTTCATTAAATGTCCCGCAATGAATGTAGCAAAGTTCAATGTGCAAATTGAAAATCGAAAATGCATTCCGAGCCGATCACATCCCCGCCCCGCCTCCTCCCGCCCTGTCAATCACTACGTGAAGTTGGCCCCGCCCCCACCCAATGAAAACGTCGGCAAAATAGGCTCAATCGTTTTTACTTTGTTTGTGCTGTTATTCGCTTTTTTGTTTGTGCAGCTTTGGTTTCTTACATATTAAAATACTATTTATTGGTCATTCCGGTGCTTGCTGCTTCGGTTTTTAAAATATTAGACACTGAATTATAGATGATGTCACCAGCCCCCGACCTGCTCCACATTCACCCAAAAAAGGCTAGTCTTCTATGAATTTGACCCGTCAGATTCCGTGACCCTATATATTTATTAATATCTGATCAATATGATTTAAAATAGAAACAGGAGATGGTTACACATCAAATGAGTCACTTTATTGAACATTACAGTTATGAAGAAATTAAGAGCGTTCAGATTTTTTGGTAGCTATGAATTTTACCCGTCATATTCTGTGATCTCAGAGTAATAGGCCTATGCATTTGTAAGGAAAAACTGTAGGATCTCCAACATTATTGGGTAATTATAGTTAATAGTTATAAGAATAAAGATAAGCATATGTGTATCAGACAATGAGGATATTTAATACAAAACGAATCCATCATTAACACAGTCCAGCATCAGACAACAACAGCGCTGCATAATGTTCACACCAAACGGGTGTCGACGCCTGATAAGGCAGAAAGTTATCACAGACGTTCCAAAAACGCACTGGTTCTATCACCTGCAGACGCGTAATAATCTTCAGAAACGCAACAATTTATCTGTTCACACCCCCCTCATCTGCCAGTAAATTTAACACTCGTATCAGCTCTGCCGCCACTGTTTCCTTCCAACACCTCAAAATACGTAACATACATAGCCTATGTTTACCTGTTGCCGAGCCCCTCCTTGATCCAGTGATTGACAGGGCGGGAGGAGGCGGGGTGGGGACGTGATCGGTTCGGAATGCATTTTCATTTAGCACATTGAATTTTGCTACATTCATTGCGGGACATTTAATGAAAATGTAATCGCAACTGTCTTAACTGTGAGTGAAAATGCAATTAAGAAAAATAACATTTAAAATTATCATTTTGCCACAGTTTTTGCTTGAACATGTTAAACAGATATAATCATTTATTTAATACATTTTAATTTTAATTTTGCAACTTATAAAGCGTTAAAATATGTATTCAATTTACATATTAAAACTAGTGTATGAAATGGCAAATGCAAATTATATTATTGATTTTTCATTTTCATTTTGAACCAACGTTGCACAAATGTAAATTCAAATACAGAAATGCATTGCCATTTTACAAATTGCATTGTCATTTTGCACATTACATCTCAGATTGAATATTGCTACTCATATGCTTCCATACTGAACAAGTGCGCACCCGAGTCCGTGATGCTTTCACATTCACGTGAACCGCGGCACGGTTCGAGTGCAACCGAACTCAGACTGAGGGTGCTTTCACACTGGCGGTTTAGTTCGGTAACTAAATAACTTTAGCCCAGTGCATAACAACAATCGTTAATTGCTGAACAGAAATCGTGTCAAATGATGTGTCATACAAGTAGCCTACTGCAAGGTTGAGGATGGCCTTATTTACACTGCTCTATTCCAGTAGATAAATGTATACGTCTTGACAATGAATTTTTTTTTTTCTTCTTCAATTAATATAGGCTATTTATCAGGCAGGGGCCTGTGCACTGTCAGAGGCTTCTGGGTTAAAATGGAATTACAGGTTGCTGTTGCACTGTCTCAGATTTTGTTCAAACCTTGTCTATATCAAGAATGTGTCCCAAAACCAAGGCCTGTAAAATATTTCTTTTCAAATCCTGTCTTCATATTTTCAGACCTTGAAATTACTTCAGTTTTACAGCCTGAAAATCACATTATCTGGGAAGCAATATTTGGACATTAATATAATGAAAAGTATTATTCGGCAGCCTAAACTTTGTAGGGTGAAAGACAAACCTGTCAATATGACTGAACAATTACAA
The DNA here is from genome assembly GCF_051911475.1 of Siphateles boraxobius. Taxonomy (NCBI): domain Eukaryota; kingdom Metazoa; phylum Chordata; class Actinopteri; order Cypriniformes; family Leuciscidae; genus Siphateles; species Siphateles boraxobius. The sequence goes on along the minus strand of NW_027508866.1, from coordinate 25,044,817 downwards.
GTTTGTACGGCATGACCTAGATTTCCAAAAAAGTGTGAAAAGACTGACAGTAGCATAAACAGAGCAAAATCTAGGAGGATGCAGCAACTGTTTTCCTGGATTTTGTCTGATTTGACACAGAATGACCCAGCTGCATGTCATTTGGCTCAAATCCTCCCACTCAGTGCTACTAGACAGTGATACATTTTGAAAAATAAAACCTGTGTTGCTTAAATGTCTGATCCTTCTGCTATTACGAAACACAATTTTGGCTGTTTATAGCATTATCTCTTTTAAAGGGACATTGTGTTGGAATTTCTCCCATCTAGCGGTGAAATTGTATTGTGCATTGAAACGAATTGTGCTCTCCAGCGCCTCGCTTTTTCAAATGCGTGTTGCATCTAGGGTAGCTGTTATGTACCAAAAAGCTATGACAGGATGTCTTCTAATAGCACTTCGTCGAGTTTTCCTTTGGGTGAACAGGTTTGTTATTTCAAAGAAACTGCAACTTGACACAACGAACAAACGAATGTTAAAGTATGAATTACCGACTGACTTGCCGGGGCAGTGACAAGCGCCTCTCACTGCTCTGCTCCTCCGTTTCTGCTGCTTTCAGTTACGTGACGCTGGCTCTGAACGAAAACGTGTTGTGGAAACGCGTTGGCCTAGTACTTTCTGACCCTCTCTGCTATTATAGTTTTTCAAGATGGCATGGAAGCCTTCGTGGACCTACCCGTCACATGTATATAAAGATAATAAATTCTTCGTTTACGAGGATAAGTCAGATAATTGGCAGAGGTATTTGTACACCATTGAGGACATATTTATGAATAAAAATATTGATTTTAGATAATAAAATACCTAAAAAAACTACACATTATCCCTTTAATGAAATAAAAACACAAAATAATAATTTTGACTATGTATTGGTATGTAATTTACGGTGGTGTAAAGTGCTGGAAAAAGCTTTAAAATGGACCTTGAAAGTGCTTGAAAAGTGCTTGAATTTGACCTTGGAAAAGGTGTACAAAACCTGTAAACAGTTTAATGTTGCAATTCCGAATAAAGTTATGGGCCAATTGGTGAAAGCAAATTTTGCTCTCATCTCAGTACTTGGGGTTAGTTTTGAACACCACTAGTAACCCTTGTGTTCTGTCTCCAGATACCATAAACTAGTCTGGGGTCCGCAGGGCATTGAAGACCAGGGTTTGCCATCAGGCGTTCTCATCGCTGGAGGGGAGAACGGCAACATCATCCTCTACGACGCCTCCAAAGTCATTGCTGGAGATAGTGAAGTGATCATTTCCCAGAGCGAGAAACATTCGGGGCCAGTGAGAGCCCTTGATGTCAACTCATTTCAGGTAATGACCCTAACCAAGTTCTTATACTTAAGTCAGTTTGTACAAGAATAATTATTTGTCCATATCATGGCAGTTAGTGGTGTTTTGATCAGTGTACATGACTGTTTTTTTTCTTCAGCCAAACCTTGTGGCCTCCGGGGGAAACGAGTCCGAAATCTACATTTGGGATTTGAACAACTTCAGCTCCCCAATGACGCCAGGACCCAAAACACAGGTACAGATCTCATGTGCACTCAGGAGAATGATAAACTTTGTGCAAATGTGTTACATTTAATTATGTTTTTATCACTGACCGAGTTGCACCATTGAGTGTTTCAGAAATCAACACAAGTCTTTAGTTCACTGGTTAAACAACTTTTTTTGAACTAGTTCAAAAAAAGGGACCTCAAAATAAAGTGAAACCCATATATCTAGGGCTGGAAACGTCATAGAGACTTGTGCTGGACTGTTTTGTCCTGGGACAGTGAGCAGCCCTGTCCAGTTTAACTGGTGTTTGTTCTTCCAGCCCCTGGAGGACATCAGCTGTGTAGCGTGGAACAAGCAGGTTCAGCACATCCTAGCCTCGGCCAGTCCTAGCGGAAAAGCTTCAGTCTGGGACCTGAGAAAGAACGACCTGATCATCAAAGTCAGCGACCACAGCAACAGGGTTTGTGCAGTTATTCATCTTTGCCTAAACCTCCTAATAATAAACGTGAACTTGCATTAATAAAACCTAATAACTTGTGTCTACTTCACTAATGACAAAGTATCATGTTATGACTGTGGTACTTCTATAATATTTCTTTGACAACTTTTACTGTTATCATCTGAGACCGTGCCGGTGTTCATGCAGTGATGTGTGTGTGTGTGTGTGTGTTGTGGTTCAGATGCACTGCTCTGGCCTGTCCTGGAACCCAGAGGTGGCCACTCAGCTGGTTCTGGCCTCTGAAGACGACCGGATGCCCGTCATCCAAATGTGGGACCTGCGCTTTGCCACCTCGCCTCTCAAAGTGCTAGAGAACCACACTAGGTAGATTTAAACCAATATTGTGCGGTATTGACCAAATATTTTTCATATTCTGTGTGGTGGTCAGTTTACAGCACTGACAGAAATTACATTTTTCATTAAGGCGTGATATTTGCCACCTTAAATTGATTTCCAGGAGCATTTTTACCTTTATAAGGGCATTGTTTATGCATAATCCGTTATGTAAAATTCTTACATTTAATTAATTAATTAATTAGAACAAGACACTATACTTTTACCAATCAAAATCCAGTTTTGTACTGTAAAAGTTGCACAGAAACTGCATCTAAAGCATCATTTAGATTTATTTATTGTGTAAATACTATGAGATTATTATTTTAAAAATAATATTTAAGAGTATTTAAATTTGGAATGGTAGAAAACAAAAAAACGTTTAAATATTAAACTAAAACTTCCATTAGATGGTGGAATGTCATTTGTCTTTGTCTTAATGATTGAGTCAGTGACCGATTAGTTCAAACAACTGAATCATTCAAGAATGAAGCAACTGTATTTATGAATGAGTCATTGGATCATTGATTCATTGAAAATGCCTATATTCAGGAACGAAGTACAACAGTTCCGCTGTGGCTTTGTTTGCGACTATAGTTGCAAATGTAGCGTCTATGTTACTAGATTAACGACTTTTCAGACCCCGGTAGCGACTGGTGACAAATTTAGCATTTTTGATTTGCTGGTTAACATGTAGTCAGTCACTATATCATACTCTTTCCGTTATCTGACAAAAAATAAGTAAATGATAACAACTTTATTGGTCATTTTTACTGTATATTACATTATAATTACAATATGTAAGCATGGATTAGGAGAGAAAATGGATGTAAACTGCCAACATTACGTCAGGCTTTAAGCTACTTTTCATTGGAAATAGTTGGCAACATACATCATTCCATTTAAAAAATAGTTGGCGATACACATAACACACCCCTAACCCTTGTGTGTGTGTCTGTGTCTGTGTGTGTCTGTGTGTATGTGTGTGTGCGCTTTCAGAGGTATCTTGTCCATAGCGTGGAGTGTAGCAGATCCAGAGCTGCTTCTGAGCTGTGGGAAAGATAACCGGATCCTGTGCTGGAACCCCAACACGGCTGAGGTGAGACTTGAAGAACACCGTGGCCCCGTCAATACTGTGAGCGGTATGACATGCTTGTCCTCCTATCTCCTGTCAGGTCCTGTACGAGCTGCCCACCAGTGCGCAGTGGTGTTTTGACATCCAGTGGTGCCCGAGGAACCCAGCTGTGCTCTCCGCCGCCGCCTTTGATGGCCATATCAGCATCTACTCCATTATGGGAGGAAGCAATGATGATGCAATTCATTTACAGGCTGATCAGGTACAACTGAACTCTGAATACACACATTCTCATAAGCTAGCATGGACATTGATGATCTCACAGTTGCTCCTGATGTCCTTTGGGTCAATAGTTAAGTAGCTCGTTTGGAAATATGGATCCTTTTGGTATGGGGAAGACACTGCCGCCTCTACCGCTGCCTCAGCCCTCCTCCTCCCAGAGCACCATCACTCCTCTGAAGAAACCGCCCAAGTGGATCCGGAGACCCGTCGGAGCATCGTTTGCTGTGAGTGGCCACAGATCTATCATGAGGGGTGTTCACACCAGTTAAACCTTTTCATAGTTCCTAGAACTATTGCGGGAAGTAACCGGATTTTGGTGTGTTCACACCACAGGAACTAGGAACAATTTTAGTTCTAGGAATTTCTTTTGGACGAACTGATTTAGCTCCTACTTCAGAGTCGGTCTAAACCAGCACTATAGGAACTACAGTGACATTAGAAATAAATAAACTGGTCAAACCGTCCACCGTAGCTCTTACTGGTTCTGCTGAACTTTGTGAAGATTTTCAGTCTTTCTTCCTACAAAAAATTGACAACATCTATCAGTCATTCTCCTCTACTGCCACTACCCCTTCAACTCCATATTTGATTGGTTGTCCGCTAGACACTTTTTCACTCACAAATACATCTGTGGTTGCAAATATGATTAACAAATCAAACTCATCTTCCTGTACACTTGATCCTATTCCAACATACCTGTTAAAAACTCATTCCTCCTTACTCATTCAACCTATTACCCACCTTATAAACAGGTCTCTTGCCACTGCCACTGTCCCACTTAATCTGAAATTAGCAGCCATTACCCCAATCCTTAAGAAGCCTGGTCTCGACAACGCCACTCACAGTAATTATAGACCAATATCAAATCTCGCTTTCGTTGGCAAGCTACTTGAGAAGGTAGTTGTGGCGCAGCTGCAATCACACTTAGAGAGACATAATCTCTTTGAACCCCTTCAATCCGGTTTCCGTACACATCACAGTACAGAAACAGCACTCCTAAAAGTATTAAACGATCTTCTTCTAGCTTCTGATTTAAGTGCACATAGTATCCTGGTTCTCCTTGACCTCAGTGCAGCATTTGACACTGTGTGCCACTCTACACTTATCTCACGACTGTCTGAAATAGGCATCACGGGTGCGGCACTTCAGTGGTTGACCTCATATCTATGCGATAGACAACAATTTGTTAAGATAGGCAACAATCGCTCACGGTCAGTTTGTGTTTCCCATGGTGTGCCCCAAGGCTCTGTACTTGGCCCGCTTCTATTTCTAATATACTTACTACCGTTAGGCCAGATCATCAGACAGCATGGTCTCAATTTTCATAGCTACGCTGATGATATTCAAATCTACTTCACGATTGACCCGAACTCATCTTTTCCGCCCCCTTCAGTTATCTCCTGCCTTCACGACCTTAAAACATGGATGTCCTCTAACTTTTTGCAGCTTAATGCTGGTAAAACAGAAATCCTGTTGATTAACCCTAGATCACAAAACTCACCCAGACATGACATTTTTATTGACATTGATGGTGTTGAGATTAGGCCTTCAAAAACTGTACAGAATCTGGGAGTTTTGTTCGACTCCACGCTCTGCTTTCACTCACACATTAGTCAGACTGTCAAATCATGCTTCTTCCACCTGCGGAATATTGCTCGTATTCGCCCCTCTCTTACCTTTACAGATGCGGAAACTGTTATTCATGCTTTTATCACTTCCAGATTGGACTTCTGTAATTCATTATATAGTGGACTACCCACCAAAGCAATACACCGCCTCCAAATGGTTCAAACTCTGCTGCACGCACCCTCACGTATAATAAAAAATCTGCTCACATCACTCCTTTACCAACTGCACTGGCTTCCTGTTATACACCGCATCCAATTTAAACTGTTAATCCTAATATTTAAAGCCCTACATGGCCCGGCACCCAAATACCTTGTTGACTTGGTACAGCCATATGTTCCAACTCGGGCCCTCAGATCTAGCACGGCAAACCTTCTCGTGGTACCCCGGGTCAGACTCTCCACGGTGGGCGGAAGGGCTTTTAATGTTGCTGGCCCTACGCTCTGGAATAAGCTGCCCCCGAATCTTCGTGCGAACGACAACATCCGGTCCTTCAAAAAACATCTTTAAACTCATTTCTTCAAGCTTGCCCAATAAATCATCTTCCTTATCACTGTTTTCTATGTTCTGCACTTTTCCAACTCTATCTGCTACATACTTTATCATAATAGCATATTTTGATAAATAATGCAATATCTCCTTCTTTTCATGCAAACCAGTGTATGCTTGTTTCCATCTGTTTTGTCTCTCGTAAGCAGATGGCCTTTGTATTTGTTCGCTTGTTGTCTGTTTGCTATTTGTTTTTTGTATTACATTGTGAAGCGACCTTGGGTTCTTGAAAGGCGCTATAGAAAATAAACATGTTATTATTATTATTATTATTAGTGTTCGCTGATTGGCCGAACGCACGTGAAACACCAATACCCGCCATTTTTAAAAAAGCTGTGTAAACACAGATTATAGCCTATATATCCAACGTAACTTTGAGGGGACCAAGAGAAACTAATTATGTATTTCTGCTCAGCTAGCAACACTGGACATCAACCACACGGCATACGCTAATGCCTTTTCATATATTGTTTTTCTATTAGGGGTGTAACGATACATGTGTTCGTATTGAACCATTCGGTATAAGGCTTTCGGTTCAGTAATCGGTACGCAATACAAACCGAATGATTCGTTGTACCATTTTTCCTTTCCATTTTTCCCACGAAACTGCGCTACTCATTATTTTGTGCTTCACAGACCATTTATCAGTTTGGACCAATGTCAGTGCAGCGTGAGCCGATATTGATCAAGCTACACTGTTACTACAGCGCTAAGAGATCCAGTAAAGAAAGCATTTGAATTCGCCACTGAAGTAATAACATTGCTGCGAGATCTAGTGAGAAGCATTAAAAATTTTCCATTATTAATGTATCAAACACCACTGACGTGGAAACCAGGAGAAACTTTGTTCCATGAATGAACTAGTTATAGGCTTTAAGTCCACAGATCAGCAATATTCACCATGGATTTAATGTAGTAACACTAACTTGTAACCATGGAAGTTTGGCAGATATAGTAAAATGCTTTCAAGTACATCACACATCTTTTTCCAGCACTTTAAAACTCAAATATTATCATATTTAAATGTTATTTTTAATGTGATGACCAAAACATTATTTGTTCATCCTTCAAAGATAACCCCCATTTATAAAACTAAAAGTTTCAAGATGTAAGAAAACTCACACTTATTTAAAGATATTTTTTCTTTTAATAAATAGGAAATTTCTCTGGCATTTCTTTCTTTTTGCTGTATCGAAAACGTACTGAACCATGACACCACTGTATCGTATCGAACCGAACCGTGAATTTTGTGAACCGTTACACCCCTATTTTCTATGTATAACAGTTCTATATAATAACATATTAGACAGGACTGTTAGACAGATCGTGAACTAATGAACAACGAGAATGTGAGCGCTGTTTCTTTGCTCAAGCTCTGTAGTTCTCAGCGCCGTCAAAATAAGTCACAACATCAAGCGCGGCTACTGCTACTGGCTCAGTTAATTTCAGTTCCCTCAAAATAGCAACGCGCCAACAATGCAATGAAAATGATAACTGCGTCAGGCTGAGACTAGCAAAACACACTTGCGTCGCGCCTGGCGCTGCATTGCGCCAAGTGTATATGATAGGGCCCTGAAGCTTGTGTGCTTGTTTTAAATCTGCTTTGTCTTTTTGTGAACAGTTTGGTGGAAAACTAGTCACTTTGGACAACATCAAGCCACCGGCCCATCAGCCCCAGCAGACTTCTGCTCATGTTGTGCATGTCAGTCAGGTTGTAACAGAAACCGATTTCCTTGATCGTTCAAACCAACTTCAGGCGACACTCACCGCAGGAAACTTCCTTGAGTACTGCCAAACCAAGATTGAAGCTGCTCAGAATGAATTTGAGAAGACCATTTGGTCTTTTTTGAAGGTAGGACACTTGAATACTTCCTAAACTGGCGTATTTGTGTTACAAGAACAGCAGGCTTGTGTTCATCAAGGTGTAACCAATAGATTTATGTTCTCAGGTAAACTTTGAAGAAGATGCACGTGGCAAATATTTGGAGCTTTTGGGATACAAGAAGGAAGAGCTCACCTTAAAGGTATTTGTTTAAAAAAAGTATGGTGTGAATATCTGAATCTGCTTTTTTGGGTCTCAAAGTGTAGGACTTGATTAGATTTGCTTGTGCTTTTCAGATTGCATCAGCATTAGAAGAAAACTGCAAATCTGATGCGGCCGATGTGGTGAGTGCACCAGTCGTTTTTATCTACAGGTCCTTTTTCTATTTCCACAACTTGTTCAGGCAGGCTCTGACAAGTTCAGCATGTTTGACTTCATAATAATATGAATTATATTTTATTTAATTATATAAAACAAGACAGGAACACAAACTTTTTTCCCCATGAGCTTCCCTCTTAGGACGGGGATGATTTGGAGAAGAAACTTGTACAGTAAAAACATTCAGCAGCTCAAGAAACTCTTTTTCTATAAACCAAACAAAATGGAAAATACACTGAGCCAAAACATTCTGACCAGTCACAGGGGAGCAAATATCGTTGATCATCTCCTAACAAGGCCACATATTAAGGTCAGGGTGGATAAGGCTACATCTACATTAATCCGAACACATTAGAAAACAGCATTTTCACTTCAAAACATGGGAATAGCACATAACAGGCAAAATACCGGCATAATATCTATGGGTTCAACATTTACTAGGGCCGGGACTTTAACGCGTTAATTAAGATTAATTAATTACAAAAACATTGTAAGCATTGTTGCTTAAGCTTATGTATTCAGTCATTATTCAATGGTATACTAAAAATCCATGTGAAAAAATGTATTTATCACTGTTCTCAGGTCAAATATTTATGCAATTAAAATGCGATTCATTTCGATTAATTAATTACAAAGCCTCTAATTAATTAGATTAATTTTTTTAATCGAGTCCCGGCCCTAATATTTACATTTATGAATTTGGTAGACGGTTTTATCCAAAGCTACTTACATTGCATTTCAAGATACTCATTTACATTCATATCAGTTCTTGCTTTCCCTGGGAATCGAACCCATGACCTTGGCGTTGCAAGCTCCAACGCTCTACTGTTTGAGCAACTGTTGAGTTGAAATTGATGAAAAAGAAAAAGCCATCTCAGTGTGGACTAAAATGAAGAGAAAAAGATGTTTTCAAACGAAAACGTATTAGTGTGGACAAGGCCTTAGATTCAGTTTCATTATCAACTTGTGACAGATGCAGGAGAAATGGGCAACTGAAAATCTGACTGGCTTTGACGAGGGCCAAACTGTTATGGCAAGGCGACTGGGTCAGTTTATCTCTGAGACGGCAAGGCATGTGGGTTGATCCCGGTCGGCAGTGCTGAGAATTTACCAACAGTATCCGAGGTGGGACAAACACAAAACCGTTGTTGGGCGTCCATGGCTCATCAATGCTCGAAGGCTATCCCGTCTGGTCTGAGCCAACAGAAGGTCTAACTCGTAACTTTGTATAATGTTATTGGAATTGAAATCATTAAGCTGGACTAGACTTTATAAAAATATAGGGAAACTTGCAACGTTTTTTTGTGGGTGAAGCCTTGAAATTATGGTCTTGTGGGGAAAATGCATGGATTTTTTCTACCACCTGTTGTGTACATGGAAAACCTGCACCTACCAATGAGAGTTGACTAACCAAATGGCCATTGTAAGATCGTTATTTTCTTGTGTATATCCATTTGCCTGTAGGTGGTCATTTGCTTATTTACAACATGTTTTTTGACAGCAGATCTTTACTTCCATAATGTGTTGTACATCCGAGTGTGAAGTGGATTATCGGAAAAGAAACAAATGAGACTTGCTTCTGTGCATCGGTTGTTGATTGAATGGAGGCAGATCTGAACGCAAGCTGGCAGTCGATTGTAAGAAAGGGGCATAGTTTAAATCAGTGGTCTCAAACTCAATTCCTGGAGGGCCAGAGCTCTGCACAGTTTTGCTCCAACCCTAATCAAACAAACCTGATTCAGCTAATCAAGGTCTTCAGGATTGCTATAAACGTCCTTGCAGGTGTGAGTTTGAGCTGGTTGGAGCTAAACTGTGCAGAGCTGTGGCCCTCCAGGAATTGAGTTTGAGACCACTGGTTTAAATGGACGAAATGATTGGAGGAGTCCAGTATACAGTAATTCAGTAATCAGTATTCAGTAATCTGTCATTCCAGTAATGATGTTTTGATTAGGATTTACAAGGTCAATTGAAAAAAAAAAAGAAGAACAATTAAATTGTTCAGAAGAAGATCAATAACATGCATTTAGAAAATAGATTGATTTATTTTAATTTAAAGCCGACTTTAATTATAACAAGAAATGGTTATTTAACCGTTCTAAAATCAGTGGCTATGTTAATATCCACAATTATAATGTGATTAAGCTCATGTAAGCAAAATACATATGAACATATGCTTATTTATAGTTAGTAAGGTGGTTGCTAAATTTAGGTATTGGGTAGATTAATGGATGTAAAATTAGCTCATGCAGAATAAGGCATTAATATGTGCTTTATAAGTACTAATAAACAGACAATATCCTAGTAATATGCATGATGATAAGCAACTAGTTCATAGTGAGAATTGAACACTAAAATTAAGTGTTAGCTATGTTTTTCTAATCCAGGTTGAAGAGGAAAGCCCTGTCGAGATCGAGGAAGAAGCAGAACCTCCTGCCACGGAGACGCCTGACCTAGACGAGATTCCTGTTGACGATGAAGAAGAGCCCGTTGATGATGAAGAAGGGCCCGTTGTTGAGGAAACATCCAACATAGACTTTACTCCAGCTCCATCCTCCGAGGCCATTAACCTCAAAGTTAGCCAGGGCAAGTTCCTTTTCAAGAACCCTACCTGATATAACAATAGTTGATTGATCAAATATCACTAGGAGCCAAATTCTTCTGAGGGAAGCTGAGTTTTTACTTTTCATGAATTGCTGGATTTGTCATGTTTGCTGCATTTCAGATATCGACGGGCTGATCACACAAGCTCTGCTGACTGGGGATTTCGAAGCTGCTGTTAATCTCTGTCTCCATGACAGTCGAATGGCCGACGGCATCATCCTGGCTATTGCTGGCGGTCCTGAGCTTCTGGAAAAGACTCAGAGGAAATATTTCACCAAAACTCAGAGCAAAATCTCTAAGGTGAGGTGCTACGGCTGGGCATGGACACAAAATTCACGTTTTGATTCACAAGCATACGATCGTGATTAATTAGGGCCTATCAGATACATTATAGGGCAAATTTCCTCAAAAAAATAAAACAAAAAATCTCTTAACTAATGCTTAACTATACAGGGAATCCCAATTGGTGCATTACTATAACATTAAGGGTTAAAATTAAATTATTTGTATATACAACTTACATTTAAATTACAAATAAGGATGTTTTTTGTGCATTATAATAATACATTGTTAATGACATAATTATGTTTCTTCTCATTTTTGTTTTATATATAAACATTGAAATCTTGACTGTCATTACATGGATTTATGCAAACATATATTCAAGAACAGGTTGAGTAAATGCCTTGAACATTAAAGTTTTTTTCTGAGGTAAATATAACATTACGTGACATTGTTTACAAGCTGTTTTATTGACATCTTTGAGCAGTTGAAACGCTACAATGCTTTGTTCATTCATCAACTGAAAACAGCATGGACTGAAAGATTGATTCTTGGCATTTAAGAACCAATATTGGTTCAGAATGAGAATTGATTTAAATAAAACAAATCTGTATTTTTAACCCAGTTCCCACTACTGTTCTTCAGTACTAGTTACAGGAGTTATGAATCCTTCTCATTTTTTTGTTATTTGGACCAGACCAAGAACCAGTCCCTTGATGTTTTCCTTTTTATAGTTATTGAATATAATAAAATTATTTATGCAGCCTTTCAAAATATGAGTCAATAATTACACTTTCACTTCAGGCTCTCAGATGTGTTCTGAATGTTTAATATTGTACTGAAATTATCTGAAATGCACATCTTGACAGGGTCTCAATGTGTTTTAGCTCATTAGTGCCGTGGTGATGAAGGACTGGTCGGATATTTTGGAGACCTGTGACCTCCAGAACTGGAAGGAGGCTTTGGCTGCAGTGATGACATACGCCAAGCCAGATGAGTTCTCCTCACTGTGTGGTGAGTCTGCTGACTTTTACATAATGTTTTTACACGTTTACATAACAGTTCGACAGCATTAGACTTGCTGGTCTGATAAGGTCAAGCGTTATATAATGAACTGGTGCTACTGTAAGAGAACTACATGGCTATCTAGCAGGTCAATAAAATATTTTAAAACCTGTTGAGTATAGCCAAGTTCACACTGTACGATTTTGGCCACGATTTAGATGTCTGAGTCCTAAAAAAAGAATGATATCTACGTTTTTTTTTTTACCTTATTGTAATCGAATTTAATTAAGATTCAAACGATACCCAAGCCTAGACATGAATGACAACTGAGATCCTACAGTGTGACATGGCTAACAGTGGGAATCATGTTCATACAGTCTGACAAGCATCAGTCGTAAAGGACTATTATAAATCGTACAGTGTGAAGCACTGTGTGAGTGTGTGCCATTTCATAGCAAATACATTAAAGTCCCCCTGTAGTCAATAGTTTTATCCATTAAAACTCATCTTTGATCACCAAAATTACATATTTAAATGTTTTTTCCTTTCCTTATTTAAATAGCTTGAATGTAACTCTCCACCCTTGCCTCATTTAGTATGCGCGGTTCTATGAATATGCAAATGAGCCCCACCTCCACTCACTCACAGCAGCTCAGAGATCCACTCGTTGACAATCACACGTTGATCTGATTGGTTACAAGGTAGTTTGTGACGTCAGAAACACCAGCGATTTCAAACTGTGTTTTTGAGACTGTCTTTGGTTCACTGCAGTTTTAAGGAGAAAATACTCAGCAATGGTGTCGACTTATGAATTTACACATGGTTTGTCTTAAAAAATATTAAAAACATCACATAGACATATAAACAACATTTAAAGCTTAACTTTCACCACAGGGAGACTTTAATATCAGATTTTATATATATATATATATATATATATATATATACTGGATGTCATCAAAAGGCTTTTTGCTATATTGCCCAGCCTTAGTTTTGGTTTCTCCATTCACCTATAGTCATGGCCGTTTGTGTGTGTTTAATGTTAGACTGAATGTGAGTGTGTTCCTCCTGCAGGTCTGCTTGGCTCCAGGCTGGAGGCGTCTGAGGACTCGACGCTGCAAGATCAGGCCTGTCTCTGCTACATCTGCGCCGGCACAGTCGAGCAGCTCGTCGCCCACTGGGCCAAAGCTCAGGAGTCCACCGGCCCACTGTCACTGCAGGTCAGACCCGACTGCAGGAACACACTCACACAGGTCCATGTGTAATATATAGGAGGATCTGTTGATAGAAATGCAATAACTATGTTTTCAGTGGTGGCCTTACATAATGAGCCCTTACATTGAAATAGCCATTTTGCACCACCATGTTTCTCCAGTAGCCCTAAACGGACAAACTGCTCTACAGAGCGCGTTTCGTCACTGCTGTTCTTCGTGCAAAGAAGCTAGCTAAATTCAGCGAATAAAACACTGACACAATGATGAACAAGTAACAGTAATATTCGCAATGCCATATCGTTTTACTGAATAATTAAGTAAACAAAATTTCTTAATTTATCTTTGTAAAGAAACCTCATTGCTTAACTGGCTACTCTCAAGACGTACGACGACATCTTTCTCAGACTACGACATCTTTTCCTAACGGCCACCGTAACTTCTGTTGCTTGCAATTCACAACTTCACTAGATGCCGCTAAAAATCACACACTGCATTTTTAGTTAGTTAGTTTATTTAAGAGTTTGACAAGGCAGGATATTGAAGGACAAAACCCTGAAATGTATCAAACAGAACACATACTCAAGACAACCGTATATACCTAATTAAAAATAAAAAAAAAATAGAAGAAACAAACAGGAGGGGTAAAACAGATGCATACAAAAACCTGAAATACATCAGGCTTCATACAAGCAGAACCTGCAAGTTATTTATAAAACAGTTTAAGAGCACGTGGAATAAAAGAAAGTTCATGTCTTTTTGATTTACTCCTGGGCACAATAAGTTCTCTACGCTGCCGTAGTAGGTAAGTAGGTGTTGGAGCCAGAGACAGAAAACAATGCAGCGGTGATGAACTGTCCTTGAGTATAAACTGTCCTTGAGTAAATGCATGTTTTTATTGGGCTTGATAGTGAATCGTGTTGTTCTTGTGTACTGAGCACAGCATGAGCATTGGAGTATGGTTCAGTGGACTGATGTAGCTATATGGTGATCACCTGAATCTGTAGGAGCTGGTGGAGAAGGTGGTGGTCCTGCAGAGAGCAGTGGTGAAGACTCAGGCCGGGATTTCTCCTGATATGGGTGCGCTGCTGGCAGAGAAGATGAATCAATATGCCAGTCTGCTGGCATCTCAGGGCAGCTTACAGACGGCCATATCCTACCTGCCCACCAACACTCAGCAGGTAAGCATTTATTATGTGGGAAATGTTCCTTAAAGCGAAAGTTCACTCAAAAATGAAAATTAGCCCATTATTTACTCACCCTCAAGTCATGATAAGTGACATTCTTCTTTCAGACGAATACAGTCAGAGTTATATAAAAAAATGTCCTGGCTCTTCCAAGCGTTATATCACATATGCACAAAGTGCATCTATCCATGATAAAAGTGCATCTATCCATGATAAAAGTAATCCACACGGCTCAGGGGGGTTAATAAAGACCTTCTGAAGTGAGTTGATGTGTTCGTGTAAGAAAAATATTTAAAACTTTATAAAGTAAAATAACTAGCTTCCGGCCAAACATGCGTATATACAGATTCCACTTAAAATTTAACTTGTAATGCACAACTTATGCACGTAATGCGACGTACTACTGATATTTACGTTACGCTATGACACACTACGCTAATTCTGACATCACAAGATGCGCATTAGGCGTAAGTAGACTGCGATGGCCGTTTGGCCAGAAGCTAGAATGTACAATTTTTTAAAATCTCTTTTTAGAAATCGAATTCGTGACTGGTGTTTTGTTTTGCTCTATCCTCTGCTTTTCCGCGTTCGTCAGGTGTTACTCTACCACAGTAAATCGGTGCGTACGGCCGTCTGCTGGTAGCTAGATATTTTAGTCGATAAAGTTTTAAATGTTTTTTTTTCTTACATAAACGCATCGCTTCACTTCAGAAGGCCTTTATTAACCCCCCAGAGCCAGGAATTTTTTTTTTATATATAACTCCGATGGAATTTGTCTGAAAGAATGTCATATACACCTAGGAGGGCTTGAAGGCGAGTAAATCATGGACTAATGTTAATTTTTGGGTGAACTATCCCTTTAACTAATAATTAAAATTTGATTTTAAAGATGATGATTGAAACTGTGTTGAATGGAGAGACTCCATTCCACTCTAACACCGGGGTCTCGTGTTGTCCATAAGTTTTAATGTCAGCTTTGTGAATGTGATGTTTGTTTTGTGCCTGCAGGTTTCTGTTCAGAAGCTGCGAGATCGTTTAAGCAGAGCTCTGGGACAGCAGACGCCTGTGGCCACAATGACCGGCAACCAGAACACACACCAAACTCAGACACACACACAACCACAACCTCCACCTCCACAGCCCGCTGCGCCGCCTCAGTACTACCAACAGGTACGAGAGACACTCACATACAGCTGGGAAACACACGCACATGCTTTATTTGACTGCAGCGTGTGTCTTTGTTTTTGTTGTGTTCAGGGTAGATCCGCCACTACTGTAACGTCCTGGAGTAACCAAACCTCCACAGCTCTGTCCAGTGTCCCTCGCCAGCCTGTGCCCGCCGCTGACCCGCAGGTACACACTGACAGAGCTCACACTCACAGATACAGGCTCCATACACCACATGAGCAATACTCAATCTCCACAATGCTCCTTTTATGATGTTTTCTTTATTGTTCCATCTCTAGTGGAGTTGGCTCCATGTGAACTGTATTTAAGGAATAAACCGTAATGTACCTTTTTTTAGTTTATTCCAGTGGCCAGAAGAGACTCGTGAATTTTACCGTAGGCACAAACCTGTTTGTTTTCTAACCTCAAAAAACAAGTTTCATACTTTCAAGCTTGTGTGTCTCTCTCTGAAATGCAACTTTACGCACAACTGCCAGCCTGCATGAAGTGGTTCTTGAGAGTCCAGAGACACCAGCAGCGTTAAATACCTGTTTGCTGCTCTGTGTCCTTTTAATACAATTAAAAAAAAATTGACAGAAACTTTCCTTAATAAGCCTGACCGAGTTCTCTTGTGCTGTAAATTACTCACAAATCTTATGATAGTTCTTATGATAATCTCTATTCAGTTTTCACACGATATTAGTTGTTTTCGTGACTTTTGCATAACATTGCACCATTTAATGCTTTTCATCTTCAGAAAGATTTTTTTTCCTCCCCATATTGAATGACAACTGTGACTTGCTTAGTAATGTTAAACAACCTCTTTAAATAGGGTTTCCATTTACCTAAGTAGACCTATTTAAACTATTTAACAAAGCAGATTCTGCTTTGACCTTGAGGCGGAAGAGCATCTCTGAACGCTCAACACGTCTGACCTTGAGGCAGAAGAGCATCTCTGAACACTCAACATGTCCAACCTTGAGGCAGAAGAGCATCTCTGAACACTCAACACGTCCAACCTTGAAGCAGAAGATCATCTCTGAACGCTCAACATGTCTGACCTTGAGGCAGAAGAGCATGTCTGAACACTCAACACCTCCAACCTTGAGGCAGAAGAGCATCTCTGAACGCTCAACACGTCCAACCTTGAGGCAGAAGAGCATGTCTGAACACTCAACACGTCCAACCTTAAGGCAGAAGAGCATCTCTGAACACTCAACACGTCCAACCTTGAAGCAGAAGATTATCTCTGAAAGCTCAACACGTCCAACCTTGAGGCAGAAGAGCATCTCTGAACACTCAACACGTCCGACCTAGAGGCAGAATATCATCTCTGAACACTCAACATGTCCAACCTTGAGGCAGAAGAGCATCTCTGAACACTCAACACGTCCAACCTTGAAGCAGAAGATCATCTCTGAACGCTCAACACGTCCAACCTTGAGGCAGAAGAGCATGTCTGAACACTCAACACCTCCAACCTTGAGGCAGAAGAGCATCTCTGAACACTCAACACGTCCAACCTTGAGGCAGAAGAGCATGTCTGAACACTCAACACCTCCAACCTTAAGGCAGAAGAGCATCTCTGAACGCTCAACACGTCTGACCTTGAGGCAGAAGATCATCTCTGAACGCTCAACACGTCTGACCTTGAGGTAGAAGAGCATCTCTGAACGCTCAACACGTCTGACCTTGAGGTAGAAGAGCATCTCTAAACACTCAACATGTCTGACCATGAGGCAGAAGAGCATCTCTGAACGCTCAACACGTCTGACCTTGAGGCAGAAGAGCATCTCTGAACGCTCAACACGTCTGACCTTGAGGCAGAAGAGCATCTCTGAACGCTCAACACGTCTGACCTTGAGGCAGAAGAGCATCTCTGAACGCTCAACACGTCTGACCTTGAGGCAGAAGAGCATCTCTGAACGCTCAACACGTCTGACCTTGAGGCAGAAGAGCATCTCTGAACGCTCAACACGTCTGACCTTGAGGCAGAAGAGCATCTCTGAACGCTCAACACGTCTGACCTTGAGGCAGAAGAGCATCTCTGACCACTCAACACTTCAAGGTTGGACGTGTTGAGCGTTCAGAGATGCTCTTCTGCTTCAAGGTTGGATGTGTTAAGCAGAAGAGCATCTCTGAGCGTTGAACACTTCCAACCTTGAGGCAAACGGGCTACAGCAACTGAAGACACACACTGGTGCCATTGCTGTCAGCTGAGAACAGGAAACTGAGGCTACAAATTGACTCTGGCTCACCAAAACTGGACAATAGAAGATTGGACAAAAGTTGCCTGGTCTGACGAGTCTCGATTTCTACTCCGAATTTTAAATGGGAGGGTCAGAAATTGGTGTAAACCACATGGATCCATCCTGCCTTGTTTCAGCGGTTCAGGCTGTTGGTGGTGTAATGGTGTGTGGGATATTTTCTTGGCACACTTTGGTCCCCTTACTACCAATTGAGCATAATTTATACACCACAGCCGTCCTGAGTATTGTTGCTGACCGTGTCCATCCCTTTATGGCCACAGTGGACCATCTTCTGATGGCATCTTCCAGCAGGATAATAACACATGTCAGAAAGCTCAAATCTTCTCAAACTGGTTTCTTGAACATGACAGTGAGTTCACTAAACTCAAGTGATCTCCACAGTCTCCAGATCTCAATCCAATAGAGCAGATTTGGGATGTGCTGGAACGGGAGATTCACATCATGGATGTGCAGATGACAAATCTGATGCAATTATTAAATATATAATATATAATTTTAGATAATTATTAAATATTTTTATGAAAAAATAACTTATTTTTTATTTCCGTTTTTTATGATTTATAAGTACTGTAACAAATGTATTGCTCATTGTTAGTTAATGAACTTACTAATGTTAACTAATTGGAACTTATAAAGTGTTACCAAAAAATCTTGATGACCCCAAACTTTTGAGTGGTACTGTAGTATAATAACAACATTTAAATAGGAAAAAGAATATGTAGATTTGCACATCTAGTTTTGGTGTCAGCCTGGATCATTGGATCACGCTGTGACAGAAGGCTCTCTAACTTCACGTGTGTGTGTCTGTGTCTGTGTCTTTCTCTCTGTTCTCAGGCCGAGTCCACATCTCCAGTCTTCGGCCTTCAGTCTCCAGTGATGGCGTCAGTACCCGCCTCCACTCCATTCATGTACTCGCAGCAGTACCAGAGTAAGTGCACTGACACAGTGTGTGGTGTAAGATTTACTAACATAAAAATGTTTATGAATTACAATAAACAAATCACATAATTGATTTGGGCTATTTTCGATTCAAAGGTAATTAGTTTATGGCCATTAAAATTGTTCTATATAGTTTGAATCTAGGACAGTCTTATTTTAGTATTATCTATTAATATTTTGAATGTTTTTTCATATTAAGTAGATTTTTTCAAATATTTAGTTAGCTTTATTAATTTCATATCAGTTTTACATTTGGTAATGTTAGCTCTTCAGCTTAAACTTATTGAGCGCTTTAGTGATGACGTAAATTTGTAGGCCAGCCCGTAACTTCGCATCACACTTATTCCCTCCTTTTGGATTATTTACAAAAAAAAAGCTCTGTGATCAACAAAAGTTTTTGGTACTTGGCACGTTTTGTGCATCAAGATTATTTTCACAAATGAACAAGTCTAAATACAATCGGCAGAAGTTAAAGTTAGGCTTTAAATGAACTACAGCACAGTCACATGAAATCAATTTCACACCATTAAAGGGGTCATGACATGAGAAACCAAATTTGCCTTGATCTTTTGGTATATAAGAGGTCTTTGTACCATTGAAACTTCCTTTAAGTTTCATAGCTTAAGACGTCCTCCCCATTATAAACGAACAATTTATTTAATCAAGCTCTAAATACAGTTCGTTGTTGATCCATGGTATGAAGTGACGTCACGGTAGGAAGTGACGTAGCAGTCGTTTGCATATGACCGCTGCAAGCGCAAAACAACTATGCCTCATTTCGCATCATTGCAGTTGTTGCGCCCACATGTGTTCAGTCGACGTGCAGCGAGTGGGTCTGTTTACAAGAAGATTACGATGCCACGCAGATGTGCTGTTCCTGGCTGTGGACAAACAACATGTTTGAATACGCTGCCGAAAGATCCAGATGTCAGGGAAAAATGGATGCAGTTTATTTTTCGCGGACGTCCCAGTCACAGCAGTGTTAATTTAAGCGTGTGTTCTCTACATTTCAAGGATGACTATTTTGAGAAATAATCGCAGTATGATGCTGGCTTTACCAGAAAACTTTTGCTTAAAGATCAGGCCGTGCCGACTATTCTGGGCCCAACAATGACGCTGCAAACTGTAAGTAATGTATTTCATCTTAAAACTACTTTTTATGCATAAGCACTGTCGTTAGCCAATCCTAACAGTTGGCGTCAACACTGAACTCTTAAAGGGGAAAAAAAACCCAAAACAGACTTTGAATCAGAGGATGAGAAACAGGGTGGGAAAAGGTCATAAATCACTAAATTTTAAAATGTTTTTGTCCAAAAAACTAGCCTGGCAAGCCAGACCTACATCAAGATGTTAGGTCTGGGAACTCACAATTGGCAAACCTCAAACCGAGGGGCGGGATAAACTGTTGTCTTTCAAATTCCCTCTGCACGCAATAGGACAGCGCTACAACCAACCAGAGCAACGGACGGCTGTGGCTGAGTGAGTCCCATGCGTTTTTCCACCAGCTGAGCTAGTTGATATATTAAACTTTTGCCATATCCGTCCATCAAATCTCCGAACACATCTTCCTTTTTTAAGAATGACTTAAGTGACATTCTCTTAACTCCAAATCGTCCAGAGTCGCGGCCAAAGTCGATTGGAAAGACCGCTGTTCGCCAGCAGCATCTTCTTTGTTTTCAAGTAGCAGGGAGATCACCTATAAAAATCACGCGGAACCGTCACAACTCTACCGTCATTATGTTAAGCCCGCCCACCAACAACTCTATACACGATGTGATTGGCCTGACCAGAGTTTGGTTTTTCCAGCTCGAATGCCAACGGAGAGTTGCTAAACCACACTTTGCTGCAAAATAATTTTTGCTGTCGCTAGGGTGCGTCTAGATTTCTAGGCTACCAAAAAACTATAGTAATACTATAATTGCACCTAAGGGAACATAATAAAACAAAAACAAAAAAACATGTCATATGACCCCTTTAAGCTTCCAACTCTTTCTGTGTTTTTTCGCTGAGAGTTTGAGTTTTAAAAGTTTTCAAGAGCATGATAATAAACACAACGAGGCTGTGAAAGTGTTTAATGTCCCCAATCCCCATCAACTTCTGTAGTCTCATTTAGACACTTGTTAGCAACACGTAAAAGCTTAAAAAAATTATGAAAATGATCAGTTAATGGAAATTTAGAATAGTTTTTGTGAAAAATAACCACTGGTTTGGCGTGGATCGTTTCGTCTTGGTCAGTGAGCATCTGTCTGGAACCCCCTTGGAAATGCATGGGAAATCTGCTAAAAACACTTCAAATCGGCTAGATCAGCGAGCGACACTCCAGTCTTGTTATTTTTGGAGTTCTAACTTGAACTGCAAAGGTTAAACTTAAGCAGTGCATGTTTTTTTTTGTAAGAATGCTGTAAATTCTTTGCATGAACCTTATGCTTATGTATTCATATGTATGTTTATGGCTGAAGATAATTTCACCAGAGCGGTTTCAGATGTACTGAATTAATATTTGCACGCAGCTGTAATGTGAAATATCTCTATAAATGACTAACTGCATATGCCTGTTCTCTCCTCTTCCTCACGAACATCAGATTACCCCCCTGTTCAGCAGTTCACACCCGGCATCTATCAGCCTGTGCCGTACTCTTCCTCCACGGCCTCTCCTCTTCCTCCTCCTCCTCCTTCATCATCCTCCTCTTCTTCTGTCTATCCTCCACACTTCATGCACCCTGCCTCCTCTCAGCCAGCAGCTCCTGGTCTGGTGTCTGGGTCTTTCTCTCCTCCTGCTCTGTCTTCTGACGTGTGTTTCCAGCATGGCGGGCCAGGGTCGCCCTCAGCTTATCTTCCTCCTCCAGTAGCCAGAGCTCCAGGTACTCAGAACGAACCCGCACTGATTCCAGCCTCCCAGAGAACAGGTCTGCACACCAGCTCTAAAACATACCAGACATGCTCGATCAATCTCATCAATCAGTACACGTGTGTGTGTGTGTGTGTATATATATATATATATATATATATATATTAGGGGTGTGACGAGATCTCGCGATACTAAAATGTGATGAGATTTCTCGTCGAGTGAAAAGCTGTCTCGCGATATCTCAATGACGGAACGTGAGGGTGAAATTAGCATTGAATATGCTACTGCTACATTCACATTACATGCCTCCACTCATTTTGTTGTTTTATAAAAATAAAAACCATAGTAAACTATTGTAAACGTCTGCTCTGCTCATCCAGCACGAGTTGCAGTCGCACACAGTGCAACAGGAATCGCTGATTGCGTGACGATGGCGGGGGATTCGTTGCGCAACGGAGCCTAAACATCTGATAAATGTCTTATCTTGTAGAATGCGTTCCACACCGCCGCTCCCTATAACAGAGTACGTGAGATCATGAATTTAAAGTAAAACACGAGCTCCCTGATGCGCATAAATTAGGCTGCATAAATACAATAGCCTGTCTCCCAATATCAATCCTATCTTTGGACTGTGTAGTTTGTGGCTCTGGTCTCTGTTATCACTTTGAATATTGCAAGAGTACTTTCATTATGGTTACACTTGCACTTATTGTTTGCACTTAATAAGACCTTGATGATCGTTATTTATTTTTATTATTTATACTGTTTTTATTTCTATGTTCAATTTGTGAGAAGGAGTTCAATTATGAGGTCACACACAGCCTCAATCAGAAGTTCTGGAAGCTCATATTTCATGTACAGTATAAGATCTGAAGAGACTCATGTGAAATCATACAGGAGAAAAGCCAGTCAGTTGAGTTTGTGGCTAAACCTTTTACAGTGCTTGTATATTGTTGTCTTTCGATGCATTTGATAATTCATACCCATAAAGTAGAACTGAAGTTACATTCATTACAAGATTATTAATTAAAACATTTCAATATGCACCTTCAGACTACTTTTCTAGTCATTAATTTTGTCAGTGAGAATTTCTGTGCAAAAATCTCATCTAGTTCTCGTGAACCCAATCTCGTGTCTCGTCTCGTGAGAGAAGTGTCTCATCACACCCCTAATAAATATATTCTTCTCAATCTCAAAGAAGCATTTGGTATTTAGATCAAAATACTGCATCAGAATGCATTAATTAAAAACTGTCCGGTGGTGGTGTGACATGCTCCATTTAAACTATTTTTAGTATTTTGTTCATTTAAACTTTAATGACCAAATATTAATTAAAAGACTGCATGGACGTTTGTAGTGCAGGGCTATTTTTGAACAGACAGACCGGTGATTAAAAGTGGTGATCAGTTGAGTTGCACAGTTAAAAATGGTTACCAGTATTCACTTAAATGTTAAAGTAATATCTTCATGTTGATTAAAAATAAGTTCTTGGTAAAGTTATGCGTCAGCTACCTTGTTTATTTACAGGAGGATTAAACCAAGACGTCTGGTCTTTGGAAGGTGAATTATAAAGAGATTTTTAACTATTTAATATGGTGGACCATAATTGTCCAGCTCAAATTATTAATGAATAAGTCTAACAATCAGTGAGGCACAGATTATCTCTTTTTTTTTTCTCACATTGATGATTTTGTTTTTCTGAAGTGATTCTAAAATGTATTAATCACTAATTTTGAAGTATTTATATATGTAATGATCACGTAGTGGCTGAAAATAAGCAATGGTTTAGCTCTGCATTTGCATGGTAAGTAATGTAAGCCGGTGGAAACTTCCAGAACCTCACTCTGGCTTTAGCTTATCATTTACATTGCTTGTCCAAGACATTGATTGTTTTCTTGTGTTCATTGATGCCTGCAGAAAAAAAAATCCTTAACTAGTCCTACAGTAGCTGTGATTAAGAACCTGCTTGCGATCAGTATGTTGTGATAAACATAACAGGTCTATGCTGTGCATTTTGAAAATGAATTTGAGGTCCAGCTGGCATGAACCTCTCAGAGGTACAGCAGGTTGAAAGGTTTTGAAATCTAAACTGAGAAGATATGTTTTGTTCTGCTTCAGGACCTCAGAACGGCTGGAACGACCCCCCCACTCTCAACAGAGCAGCCAAAAAGAAGAAGGTGGGTTCGACTGAAGATCCTTTTGCTCATAACGTACATGGGTTTGCCTTGATTTGAAGAAAAAATGCTCTGTTTTTGGTCTCCAGATCCCAGAACACTTCACTCCACCAGCACCGATCACCGCTCCCATCATGGCCCCTGTAGGGGAACCTCAGGCCCCCGCTGTCCCAGGCATGCAGACCCTCCCACCGCAACAACAGGCCCCAGATCAGCACGTGGGCCCAACAACCTTCACCCCCATCCATCAGCAGCCACTGGGACCCCCATGCAGGAATCCCAACATGCCTCAGGTTAACATGGAAGGGGCGCCTGGAGCTCCAATTGGAGATGTGATAAAGGTATTAGTTTATGTAACATTAAAAAACCCTTAAGTGGTCATACTTTTTGTCTTTTCCCCATGTTATATGTTATTCTGTGTTCTCTCTCGTCCACATCAGTCCATACCCACTGAGAAGATCACCAAGAAGCCGATCCCTGAGGAACACATGGTCCTGAAGACCACATTTGAGGGACTGATACAGAAATGTTTGACTGCTGCTTCAGACCCGGTTTGTTTACTGTGAAATGACACTAATTAAAGCAATCTCATATTTCATGATTTAGGGCCCTATTAAATCCGTTTGATCTTTTCCCAAAAATGTTTTTGTTGTTTTATATATATATATATATATATATATATATATATATATAATAACAGCAACAGCGAAACAGATCTATTTTGCCAAGACCAAACATCAACATTGTCAACTCCTTTTACCCTCTGGTGCTCTTCGGTCATTTTTAACTGAAAAATTTTACTTTTTTTTATTTTTATTATTATAATATTTTTTTTACTTCATTGGAATGGTGCGAAACTTGGCAAATGTTTTGGCACTTGCTATGTGAACACACAAAAAGGTTTAATGGTTTGGAGTAAAACGTGAAAATATACATTTCATTAAAACATTTAAAATAGTATTTTTGTGCATTTTTCATAACAATACACATAAAAATGTTTACAAAAGTTTAAGTTAATTTTTTCCCCAACTTTTTTCACTTCAGCAATAATCTGCCAAGTGTCATCTTTGAAAAGAGATCAAACATCAGTCTGTGCGTTAAAGCATTTAAGATTTATGACAGTTTAAGTTGGAAATTAAATCTTTCAGGTCTATGCTCAAAAACTTAATAAAAGGATTATAAATATGGCGTAAATATCATTTAGTATTTAAAAAATCCCCTAAAAATACAAAATATTAAATAAAAAAACATGATCAAACTAAATGTAGTACATTCATTTCATTGACAAAAGACTGATATTTTTGACCGACACATGAAGAGAAAAACAGCTTTGGAAGTTATCAACAATAATGATAATGTTTGTTTGCCTATTCTTTTGCAACTTCTGTCTATCCATTTTCAAATTCCCCAGCATTTTAAATAACCAAGTTTTTCCCCTTCATCCTCACAGCAAACCAAGAGGAAGTTGGATGATGCTCATAAGAGGCTTGAGTATCTCTATGACAAGCTGAGAGAACAAACAGTGAGTAACACACATTTGCACAGTGATTTCCCAATTAGTTGTCTGAGACACACACTTAGAGGCGGTTTCTTCTCTCCAGCTGTCTCCAGCTATTGTCGGTGGTCTTCACAATATGGCCCGCAGCATCGAGTGCCGCTGCTACACCGACGGGCTCAACATCCACACACACATCGTGAGCAACAGCAACTTCAGCGAGACGTCGGCCTTCATGCCGGTCCTGAAGGTGGTGCTGACACAGGCCAACAGGCTGGGTGTTTGATGACCACCGTCTCAATGTGCACACACACCAACAAGTATTCTCACAAACCCTCAAGCCATCATTCCTCAAGGACCAGCTGTGCATTTCGCCAGTCTTAACAGATCTGGTTTACACTCACGTTTGTTTATTTTGTCTTCTTAATATTTTAATGTTATGTATTTGTAATCATGACAGAGCAGAGTGCAATAGGGCTTTCCCTTTTTATGTCTCGAATTGTAATGGTAAATTAGCTTCATTAAATGAAATGCGTGTTTTATGCTTTAAGTGAAGAGTAGTCTAAGCAGAGAGCTCATTGTTTCAGGTTCACCATGCATTATTCTTTAGTCACACCATTAATTTGGCATTATTTTTATTTTATCTTTCATGTTTGATTAGGATATTTGATGTTTACAATTATCACAACTCCTCTGCATTTCATCTTATTATAGAGTCTTCTCTGATATGATTTATGGCATTATTTCTGCAGATGAAACTTATGGCGGCAACAAAATGACATGCTAAGATGTTCAATAAATTTTTAATTGATTCAGTATTTGTCACTCGATTTGTACAATAGGAAATTTAGATTTATACCTTGACTCGTGCTTGTCTCATAATAATGCTGCCTGTCTTTATTGTACGCCACTAAAAAAGAAACAGGATCTGATGTGTAGAAAGGGAATAAAAGGTCAGGCTACAGTAAAGGGGAATATGCTATTTTTATAATCATCTTTTTTTATTTTTATCACGTCTCTGCTAGCTGTCATTCTGTTAGTAAGTCTGAAATGAGCAGTTTTGCATATGGCTGCACAAAAGCTTTGGAGGCTTGCTCTAAAATGTTGGGGTTTTTAATGCAATCCATGTACTGTCTCAATAATTGAGGTTGTACTGTAAATCTGATGACTGTTTTGCAGTTTTATTAAAAACAAATTGAGATTGCTGTTTTGAAGTTTCTTTTTATAGATGCTTTATTTAAAATGTTAAATTCATGTAGTAGGCTACCCATGTATTTAAAAATTAATTCGCTACAGTATTCACATTCTATACTATTATGCCAATTTATACCTAATACGGTAATTTTATTTGCTTATCTCTAATTCATTTGCTAATCCTTAACAAAACAGAACTTGATTGCTGTACTTTCAAAAACACAGACACATTTATTTCCATTTCAACTAATGATTACGTCCTTGGATGTTTGATTTAGCACACTTCTGGGGCCTGTTTCAGAAAGGAGGTTAAGTGAAAACTCTGAGTATGTTAACCCTGAAATGAGGCAAACTCTGGGTTTTCCGTTTCAGAATGGGAAGGTATGTCAAACCTGAGAAAGCAGAGTTAGTCAAACCTGTTTCTGAAAGAGGGGTAACTTGTACTCAGAGTCAGTTACCATGGTAACTAACTCTGAACCTAACCTGGTTGGGAGCCGGTTTACTTATGTAAACCCTTTCTTGATTGTGGGAGAGATAAGAATGTTTTTTTATACTTAGATATAAACTTAGTTTCTATAGGCTATACTCATAAAAATTTGAAGAAATGTGAATGTGTAGATTGTTTGATGTATAGACGCACAATATTAACATTACCCTATAGGCCTCTCTGTGGCATCAGAACCCGTTTCTTCACCCCCATCGTCCAGTGAAGAACCCTTTATAATACTATTTGTCATAATTTCTGGTGTATTGAGTAGGCTACTTCCAACTGCCTGGGGTTCTGTTGGGACACGAAGCTCTAAAAGACAGATATTACCATCAGAATCTGTTGGGAACAACGAAAAACCAAACCCAAAGTAAAATAAATGGAAATGTCAAAAATTACCTATATGAAAAAAAAATTTGTGAGCCTCTACCTTCTTTCTGTTGGCTGAGTAGAAGTCAAATTAAATTGTGTGAAAAAAGAATTAGACATATGTCAGAAATGCTGCAGCACTGCTAGACACTGGATGCTATTTAGTTATTTAATATGTCAAATGTCTGTAAAGTCATGTAGCCTACATCCATGAACCTTTTATGCTTAAAAGATCTGCTTTGGATTATGAATTTATTGTTAATTTTTAGTTGATGCCACGTTTTTTTCTTTGTTTTTTCTTCTTTTTTTGCCTGTGGGAAATCCATGAAAATGAGGATTACTTCAATAACTGACCTTTCTGTCAGTTTTCACCTGATAATATAACAATGAATAAGAATTACACTTGTGTATTGACTCGGAAGTATGTGGATGTCTTTTTGTCGGGTGCTGTTGCCATGGTGAATCGCAATTTCAGAGCTCCATTGATCATGGCTTTTCATAGTCGTGGTGCACGTGCTTAACTCAGAGTCAACCTACTCAGAGTTGATTGAACTAGCTCAATTCAGCTGTTCTGAAACCGAAAACTAAAAGTTTCCCATCTCAGGGTAAGTCAACTCAGAGTTCAAGTTTTAACTATACTGTAGTTTTAACTCAGAGTTGGTTGAACCTCCTTATTGAAACAGGGCCCTGGATACAAATTTGTCCCCAAATTATGATTGGCACACACGTTTTATACAAATTTACATCTGTAATGTTATTTTCTCCATATTTTGGTTCTCTCTCTTATAATTGGACAGTTGACGGTAGGTATGTTTTTGTATGACATTCAATGAATGAACAATCTGATGATCATTGGATCACATGCAGAAACAAGATTGTTACACTTAAAACGACAAAGAGCTTAAATATACTTAGTTTACATACATTTAAGAATGAATAGTCATATCTGGGGCCTATTTCAATAAGGAGGTTCAACCAACTCTGAGTTAAAACTTGAACTCTGAGTTGACTTACCCTGAGATGGGAAACTTTGAGTTTTCGGTTTCAGAACAGCTGAATTGAGCTAGTTCAATCAACTCTGAGTAGGTTGACTCTGAGTTAAGCACGTGCACCACGACTATCAAAAGCCATGATCAATGGAGCTCTGAAATTGCGATTCACCATGGCAACAGCACCCGACAAAAAGACATCCACATACTTCCGAGTCAATACACAAGTATAATTCTTATTCATTGTTATATTATCAGGTGAAAACTGACAGAAAGGTCAGTTATTGAACTAATCCTCATTTTCATGGATTTCCCACAGGCAAAAAAAGAAGAAAAAAACAAAGAAAAAAACGTGGCATCAACTAAAATGAACAATACATTCATAATTCAATCAGTTAAATCTTTAAGCATAAAAGGTTCATGGCTGTAGGCTATATGACTTTACAAACATTTGACATATTTAATAAATATAATTCAGTGTCTATTTCAATGTGCAGCAGCTGTTTCCACATAGTATAATGCTCTTTTCACATAATTAAATGTTCTCTAATACAACCTGTTACCTTTTTTTAATTAGGCTAATGAAATTAACATTTGACTTCTACTCCGCCAACAGAGGCTGGACCTGCACCACCACTGATAGATGAAGAGGAGATACACAATACTGGAAGAATATTCAAATCCAACAGGAAAAAGAATAACTGTTGCTTTTGTATTTGTAGGAAATAAAGATGAAGATAAATTGTGAATAATTTGTGTGTATTTAACAGCTGTGGTGGTTACGGCATATATCTCAGACTATCCTTCCATTCCATACAGTAATCTGTTTCATTTTCGGAAGGTGTGATGATGGGAATATGCATGTCATCAATGCATCCAACCACATTGGAAATCCTAAAGGAAAATCTCATTTTTAGGTTACTTTCAGAGGTCACAGCAAGATGTTATCAAGTGAACGTCATTTATCAGATTATCCTCATTTAAACCGATTTCTCCACCACTGTCCTGCAATCCTGTGAAACTTCTCTTTGATGGATCTCATGCGTTTGTGTCCAGGAAACAACACAAAAACTCTCAGAAAGAGCGTGAGAGATTGAGGCACATTTTCCTTCCCGCTCTGATACAGCAGCTTTACTAATGTGCTCTCTCTGATGTTATATAGAAAAATGTGCAATGAATGAATGTACTGCACCTCAAAAAATGCTTTTCTTACTAGGAAATTTTTGTCTTGTTGTTTCCAGTCAAAATATCTAAAGATTATTATATCAAATTGCATTTACTAAAAGAAAAATTCTGGTTTTATATAAGAAAACATGCTCCCGACCAGGTTATGTTCACAGAGTAAGTTACCATGGTAACTGACTCTGAGTATAAGTTACCCCTCTTTCAGAAACGGGTTTGACTAACTCTGCTTTCTCAGGTTTGACATACCTCCCATTCTGAAACAGAAAACTCAGAGTTTGCCTCATTTCAGGGTTAACATACTCAGAGTTTTCACTTAACCTCCTTTTTGAAACAGGCCCCTGGTGTTTTAAAACAGGGTTAACATACTCGTGTTTTAATTAATGCCCATCTTTAAGTCTTTTATTAAAGATTTAATGCATTTATACAGAAATATAAATTGTCCTATTTGTGCTAACGTCCTCCATGCTCTCAACATGTGCGACTACAGTGTCAACTCCCTCAACTTTATGTCCCACAAGCTTCAGTCTGTCAGACAGAGGACACTGTGGCACCTCAGTTGAGCCGGCAGCAGTATCAGACAATAACTATGGGTCAGTTTGCTAACCCAACACACACACACACACACACACACACACACACACACACACACACACACACACACACACACACACACACACACACACACACACACACACACACACACACACACACACACACACACACACACACACACAATCAGGAGTTTGATAGATAATTCGGTAACACTTTATTTAAAGTGTCCTTGTTACATGTACTTACCATAGTAATAACAGTAGGCTACTGGTTGTTGTTGACGTGACATGCCATTTTCACTGTCACACAAGATAAAAATAAATACAATAAGTATTATCATCATTTAAAAAGCAGTACATGATTAAAAATGTCTTTGTCTTACGTGGACCTGTTGTTATGAAAACTGCTTTGTTATTAGATTTTTTATTTTCTTTAGCCAAATCTTAACATTGTCCTATGGTGTGACTGTCTCAAGCATGGTTCAATAAATTACTTTTATAAATTAAAAAGAGAAGTAGAAAAATGTTAATAAATACCTCAGGCATAATTTTACACGTGTTTATTTTAGTAAATGTCAATCTTTTTTTTTATTCATATATTTCTAAAAGCTTAGGATCTTGATATATTTTGTCACTGAAAACTATGTCCTCCGGTGTGACGCCATATCCTGATATTAAATCGGGCAATTCAAGGTACAAATTTAATTAGTTGAAGGACCCCATTCAAGGTCATGATCTAAAGCCCCTTGTGAAGTCCATGACATGTACACATTGTAAGTTTTTGACACTACCATTTCTGTCCTTTAGTGTGACATAATGTCCTATGGTGTGACACGTAAAATAACCACAAATTAATTTTTATCTCAAAATATCTTAATAGAACAGTTGAGTATTGCAGTAGGGGAGATCAAATCATCACTCAACTTAAAATTGTATAATTTTCATCAGTTTTGAATGGATGAAAGCAAAGTTAGTCTCATATTTAACAAGTTATGGGGAAAAAATAATGTTATTCATAATTTCATATTAAAGATAAATGAAGATATCATCTTTCACATGATATTTGTATGTTATTAAGAGGTTTTTTTGTTATTGTATTTTTTTGCCGTCACAAGGACACATTTGCAGTAGCCTACAGTTCAGTAAAAATGTTAAGAAAACAGTGAAAGAATAGCTAAAGTTATTGACTCCTAATATTTTCTCAAACATCAGACTGCAGACTATATAAATATATGTATTTATTCTTAAAAAATGGTGTTTTACACAAAAAAAGTAAAAAAACATGTACTGCCTATTTGTCAACTACCCCGTAAATTATGCATAAATACATGCAACTAACGCTCAACTCAGATTAATGCAGTAATTGATGTCTGTTAAAAGAGAAATGAAATGTTAAGCAGTGCAGGGTAACATACTTCATCTAAAATGTTTGTGTAATTCATATATTGATTGAGCTACTACATTAAATATTTGGTCTTTAAGAAATTAATTTGTCACTACAGGACTATTTAAGTGAAATGTATATGGAGGACCAAACCTGCAGAAATTAAAAATGTAAAAAAAAAATTTTTTTTTTATAAATAAACAAATAAATATGAGGATAAATGTAAAAATAAATAGATAAATGACTATTTATACTTTTAATTCCTTATTTATGTATAATTATGTTTTTCCCACATTTATTTATTTTTTCATTTATTTATGTATGCATTTATTTATTTTAAATTGTATTTATTTTCACATTTATTTATGTATACATCTATTTATGTCTATATTTATTTATTTATTTATACATTTATTTATGCATGTATTGCTCTGTATGCTAATGAGGGGGCGTGTTTTACCTAAAACATAGCAATTGAACTCAGAGTAGCAGTGCTGAAGCATTGAGGCCACAGTGACACCTTGTGTGACCAAACAATACACAAGAAGTTTATTGAGGTTTTAAGTTATTGCAAGGGGTATATAGGAAAAATATATGGGAACACAAGGAGCCATTATCTCAGCCTGATTGCCTGTCCAAATGAGGGATACCTTGTTAAGTATTTGAAAGATCCTCAAAACCAAATTGGTCATGCAACCATTTTCATTCGTCCACTTCAATAAAACATAGTTACATACTTTCAAACAGGGAATGTTTTAACATTTACATAAAACATGTATGACATACTGTTTTCTTGCAGGCAAGTCGTCCTAGCAGAGATGAGTTGATTGAACCACCTCAGAAATGTATAATTTTATTCTTGACCACAACAAATCTTTATTTTATGAAAACTGGATTCAATATAATCTTTTTACCTATTGGACATGATGGACATGGTAATGTTCTAAATGACAATGATTTTTGTATAAACATGGATTTTTATGGGTTTTGTTTGTTTTGTTTGTTTGTTTATTGTAAATGCCATGCCAAAAACCATGCATTAGCCTACTGTAACGCGCGATGCGTGAAATGCAATACACCGCTCATGCAACAGGGGGTAGTAGATATTATAACATAATTTAAATTTAAATGTCCAAATTGAATGGATTTGAATACACACACACACACACACACACACACACACACACACACACACACACACACACACACACACACACACACACTTATTTCTCTCTCTCTCTCCTGCCGTAGGCTATTTCAGACTCTAGAAGGGCATTGTCACGAGAAGTCAGCATTGACTTCTAGATAGGCTATACACACGACATTGTTTACATCCCGAAAGATTTGACTCTGTATAATCTTATGCTTTATGAATAACTGTCACGATGCGCTCCACGACGCCTCCTCCTGGCCTCACCAGATCACTCTCTCCTGAGTTCTAGGACTTCACTTCCCATCACTCCCTTCACTAATCGCCTCCTTCCATCCCTGTCTCATCTCCATCATCTCAGCCACCTGTTCCCACTCAGCTCCCCTTTATCTGGACCTTGCTCCCCTTTGTTCTCTGTGAGGTCTTGTTACTGCCACGGCGTGCAACTCTGAGCAATCTTCTATATTTCTACGTATTCCTGGTTCCTTGATTCTCGCCTGTTTTCCCCATTACTCTGTGAACGTTTGCCGCCTGCCTTCGACCCTTGCCTGGTAACCACTCTGAGTTTGGACTGCCCCAGTATATATTCTACCCTGTGCTTTCTCTGTTTTCTGCCTGTTTGTGTTCATCATTAAAGTTATTGCACATGGATTCGAACGCCTCTGACTCTTCGTCACAGAAGACCTCACCAATACAGGATCCAGCAACCTTGCATCGTCTAGCCTCAGAAGTCACCAATCAAGCTTCCGTACTGGTCGTTCATCAACAGCAGCTTGAGAAATTAACTTCACTTACCGAAGAACTGGTGAGATCCATGCGGTCCCTCACGACGCAAACCGCCGACGCTGCTCAAACCACTGCACCTCCAGTTCAACCATCCTCCAGTGTGAGTAACATTCCAGCTTCCAATAATCCTCGTTTATCATTACCCGACAAGTACGACGGCTCGTCAGCAACATGCAAGGGTTTTCTTCTGCAAAGCACTCTGTATATTAACCAGCAATCCCAACCTCTTTTCAAACGACGACAGCCGGGTCTCTTTCATCTGCTCGCTGCTGACTGGGAAGGCACTGGAGTGGGCGACAGCGCTTTGGGCAGGTGGTCAGCTTACTTTCCCCTCTTATAACGACTTTCTCGCCCAATTCAGAGAGGTTTTCGAGCATCCAGCTGGCGGAAAGGAACCGGGCGAGCTGTTACTGTCTCTTCATCAAGGAGGATCTTCCGCGGCGGATTACACCCTCAACTTCCGCACACTCGCTGCACAGACAGGCTGGGAGGAGGATCCTCTGAAACTGCTTTACCACAAGGGTCTGAATTCCGATTTACAAGGAGAGCTGGCTTGTCGGGATGAGGATAAAACTCTCAGTCAGCTGATGAATCTAACCATTCGCCTTGATAATTTGATGCGAGCGCGGCGCACCCCGCTCAAACACACGTTGTAAATCCTTCCGTCAGTTCTGAGCCTGAACCCATGCAAATCGGCTTCACGCGCTTATCCACTGAGGAGCGTGAGCGAAGAATGCACAACAACCTTTGTCTTTACTGCGCCCGTACTGGTCACATGAGGTCAACATGTCCTGTAAGACCCACCTCGAGAGATTCTGCTGCGGTGAGTTCCCGTGTTCGTTCTCTCAACTCTCTTACTTTAGAGGTATCTTTCTGTTCTGATGAGGGTATTGTTAATGTAAGTACTTTGATTGATTCGGGGGCAGCAGGAAATTTTATTGACCTCACTTTTGCTAAAACTCATAATTTCTCTCTCAAACCATGTGAACCCCGGGTGTCAGTGGCAGCATTAGACGGACGACCCCTGGGATCAGGCAAGATACAGTATATCACTCAACAGTTAACCCTTAATGTCGGCACTCAGCACTCGGAGACCATCCAACTTTTCACCATAAATTCACCGCTGCACCCTGTGATTCTCGGTTTCCCCTGGCTGGAGAAGCACAACCCCTACATTTCGTGGTCCGAGAGGAAGGTAATTCAGTGGTCATCTTTTTGTTTAACAAACTGTTAACCTGCTGTCCTAGGTCCTGAAACTGTTTCCAGGCGCTCCGAGAATCCTGACCTGTTGGGGGTTCCCACTGAATACCATGATCTTGCTCTGGCCTTTAGTGAAGGAGAGGCCTCTCAACTTCCCCCACATCGACCATGGGATTGCGCCATTGAACTTCTTCCTGGAGCTAACCCGCCCCGTGGGAGAGTCTATCCGTTGTCCCAACCTGAGACCGACACGATGAAGTCTTACATTGAAGAACAACTCGCTAAGGGCTTCATTACTCCTTCCACTTCTCCCGCCTCAGCTGGGTTTTTCTTTGTCAAGAAGAAGGATGGAGGTCTCCGTCCTTGTATTGACTATCGCAGTCTAAACGAGATCACTGTGAAGTACCGCTATCCTCTGCCTCTGGTCCCCGCTGCACTGGAAATGCTCCGCACCGCCAAGTTCTTCACCAAACTGGACCTGCGCAACGCCTACAACCTGGTTCGTATTCGAGAGGGTGACGAGTGGAAGACGGCCTTCTCTACGACCACCGGGCACTACGAATACCGGGTTATGCCGTTCGGGCTTTCTAACAGTCCTTCTGTCTTTCAGGCCTTCGTAAATGAGATCTTCCGGGACATGCTCAACCAGAGTGTCATTGTCTACATTGACGACATCCTCATTTACTCTGATACCCTCGAAGCACATGTCCGGGATGTGC
The DNA here is from genome assembly GCF_051911475.1 of Siphateles boraxobius. NCBI lineage: Eukaryota > Metazoa > Chordata > Actinopteri > Cypriniformes > Leuciscidae > Siphateles > Siphateles boraxobius. Next base: position 25,009,534 of record NW_027508866.1, on the reverse strand, counting down.
GAGCCGTACTTCAACGCCTCATTGACAACCAGCTGTATGCCAAGGTCCAGAAGTGTGAGTTCCACCAGACCCGAATTGCGTTCCTGGGGTATGTCATCAGTGCTGAAGGAGTCATCATGGACGACAGTAAGGTCCGAGCAGTAGTCAATTGGCCCCAGACCCACCACCGTGAAAGAATTGCAGCGTTTCCTGGGCTTTGCCAATTTCTACCGTAGATTTATTCGTAATTTCAGCACCACGGCGGCACCTCTCACATCCCTCCTACAGGGGGGGAGGCAACATTTGAAGTGGTCTGCAGAATACTCTTCCGCGTTCGAATGACTCAAGGAGAAGTTCACTACGGCACCCATCCTTCATCATCCGGACCCCGGGCGTGAGTTCATCGTGGAGGTGGATGCTTCGAACTCAGGAATCGGCGCCATTCTATCCCAACGACACGGTAATCCAGCCAAGATGTTTCCATGCGCCTTCCACTCTCGTAAGCTCACTTCGGCTGAACGCAACTACGATGTGGGTGACAGGGAGCTTCTGGCCATGAAGGCCGCCTTCGAGGAATGGAGACATTGGCTGGAGGGTGCTCGTCTGCCTTTTACTGTCCTCACCGATCATCGCAACCTCGAGTACATCAGGTCAGCAAAACGTCTGAATGCCCGACAGGCCAGGTGGTCTCTCTACTTCTCGAGATTCCACTTTAAGATCACGTATCGTCCAGGTTCCAAGAACGGCAAAGCCGACGCCCTGTCTCGCCAATTTGACAGTAAATCCGATCATCCCGAGCCCAAGTACATTTTGCCATCTACCCTCATCGTAGCCCCTGTTCAGTGGGACATCTTGACTGAGATCTCTGCCACACAAGGGGATCATCCGACCCCTCCGGAATGCCCTCCTGACCGAGTCTTCGTACCACAGGATCTCCGCACTCGTGTTCTTCAGTGGGTACATTGTACTCCCAGCGCTGGTCACCCCGGGATTGCGGCCACACTTCTGCTAGTCACTAATCGTTTCTGGTGGTCCAATCTTCATGCAGACGTAGTCAAATTCATTCGTCAGTGTCCTACATGCAACATCTCAAAGGCCTCCCACTTAAGGCCGGCCGGACTTCTTCAGCCACTTCCCGTCCCTCAACGGCCATGGTCCCATATTACAGTGGATTTCGTCACTGATCTGCCTTCCTCTCAGGGTTTTACTACTATCCTCTCAGTAGTTGACCGATTCTCCAAGGCATGCAGGTTCGTTCCCCTGGCTGGTCTACCCACAGCACTCCAAACCGCTGAAGCTCTTCTTCACCATGTCTTCCGTTTGTATGGATTGCCGGAGGATATCGTTTCAGATAGAGGATCCCAGTTCACCTCCCGGGTATGGAGAGCTCTATGTAGTAAAATGAACATTAATGTCAGTCTCACTTCTGGTTACCACCCGCAGGCCAACGGACAGGTGGAGAGGCTAAACCAGGACCTCATCCGCTTCCTCCGAACTTACTGCCACCGTAATCAACAAGACTGGAGTCGTTTCCTTGTGTGGGCAGAATACGCCCAGAATTCTCTCCGCAAACCGTCAATAGGTCTCACGCCCTTCCAGTGCGTGCTCGGGTTCCAACCTCCATTGTTTCCCTGGTCTGGTGAGCCCACGGATCTTCTTGCGGTGGACGCATGGTTGCAGAGGAGTGAGGAGACCTGGAACACCGCCCACGTCCATCTCCAGCGTGCGGTACGTCAGTTCAGGCAGCAGGCTGACCGACGCAGAAGAGACGGCCCCATCTTCAGACCGGGCCAATGGGCATGGTTGTCCACTCGTGATCTCCGTCTCCGACTCCCTTGCAAGAAGTTGTCTCCACGTTTCATTGGTCCCTTCCGGATCCTGAGACAGATCACCCCTGTCTCCTACAGGTTAGCACTTCCTTCCACTTACCGCATCTCACCCACCTTTCATGTCTGTCTCCTCAGACCGGCTGCTGCACCCAGGAGGGAGGATAACCGGGAGGAGGTCGTGGCGAGGAATGCTCCCCCCATCGACATCGGAGGCGAGGAGGTTTACCGTGTGCGAGAGATCCTGGACTCCAGGCGCCATAGAGGGGTCCTCCAGTACCTAATTGACTGGGAGGGATGCGGTCCGGAGGAGCGCTCCTGGGAAAGGTCCCAAAAAATCCTTGACCCGGCTCTTCTCACCACCTTCCACCAGAATCACCCTGATCGTCCTGCTCCCAGACCCCGTGGAAGACCCCGTCGGCGTTCAGGTCGTCGCTTCAGGAGCCGCTCGCAGGGGGGGGGGGGGGCTCTGTCACGATGCGCTCCACGACGCCTCCTCCTGGCCTCACCAGATCACTCTCTCCTGAGTTCTAGGACTTCACTTCCCATCACTCCCTTCACTAATCGCCTCCTTCCATCCCTGTCTCATCTCCATCATCTCAGCCACCTGTTCCCACTCAGCTCCCCTTTATCTGTTGCAGATAAACCCTTTGTTCTGTGTGAGGTCTTGTTACTGCCACGGCGTGCAACTCTGAGCAATCTTCTGTATTTCTACGTATTCCTGGTTCCTTGATTCTCGCCTGTTTTCCCCATTACTCTGTGAAAGTTTGCCGCCTGCCTTCGACCCTTGCCTGGTAACCACTCTGAGTTTGGACTGCCCCAGAATATATTCTACCCTGTGCTTTCTCTGTTTTCTGCCTGTTTGTGTTCATCATTAAAGTTATTGCACATGGATTCGAACGCCTCTGACTCTTCGTCACAATAACCCAATGCATAAATACATGCAACTAACGCTCAACCAAATCCTAATCCTACTCTAATCCTATATTAAGTACATGTAGTTGCTTAATATTACTCAGTACTCAAATATATAAATACACCATAACAGTGTAAACGTTTATTCTTTAAATTTACTTTAATGTGCACTTTCTTTCAGGATAATTAATAACATTAACTTTTTTTTAACATTCAAGAAGATTTCATTTCCATTTGTATATATAAGTAGGCTATATATGGATAAATTGTGTTTTACTCAGACCACTTAATTTCACTTAAATAGGCCTGTAGTGACAAATTAATTTCTTAAAGTCAAAATATTTAATGTAGTAGCTCAATTATTATATGAATTACACAAACATTTTAGATGAAGTATGTTACACTGCACTGATTGATGTTTCATTTCTCTTTTAACAGACATCACTTACTGCATTAATCTGAGTGAAGGAGGCTTTGAAACTGTTTATTCAAGGATTCTCTTACATGAAGGCCTTCAGGTTTCAATTCTTGTTACTTCGATAATTTATATAGTAAATAATTTTTGCCATGTCTTATACTCTTATATGCACTTGAACTGTGAAAGTGTTTAAACGGACAGCAAGGGTGTCCATTTCTTCTCCTGGACGGCCTAAACTCTCCAGCAGAGTCCCTATTGAGCTGATTAAGGTCTTCAGGAGCTGATTAAGGAATTCAGGATTTCGACACTCAAAGCACCAGCTCTGAACCAGGAAAAGTGGTTTGTAAGTAGCACCAAAACATTGCTGGTCTAGAAGCAAGTGTGTTGGAGCTAAACAAAAATCTCTGAGAAGTGATTTTTCACAAGAAAGAAACCACAACAAACTGGTCCTCCAGGAGCAGCTGTGGTCACTCCTGCTCTCTATTCGCAGAATTGGCATGTCTATCTCCATCTAACATAATAAGACCTGTCTTTGTTTTGGAGGGTTATTATTCTGAGCCCCTTCCACTGGAGCGTGAACATCTGGATTATACATCAGACCGGATTCGACTCTGGTGTTCCTGAAGTTCCCGTTCCTGCCGATGAGGTTCTCAACACAGTCCTCTCGGGCCTTTCCTCGGGGTGAAAGAACTGGGTGATGACGGGGATCCTCACTCTGATCTCCTCCTTCCAGGAGATCCTCACCACGGGATACATCAGCCAGTTCACACTGAACCGACAGACGCAGACCAACATTCAGCAGATTGTATAAGAGTAAGGGTTTAAGGGTAAGGCTTTTAATAAAAAATTTTTTTTTTTAAAACATTTAAAAAAAGTATATTTTTCATTCATGGAGATAACATTGACAATGTGCCAATAATTGTATGGCTGTGGTCCGTTATACGAAGTGGCGGCTGGTGAAAAATATCTGAGGTGGGGCTGTGTCATATTCTGTCGGTTTCAATAGTCTGGTAACATGGTTGTTCGCCGTTCGAGGTTGTTCAATGCTCTTCCTCAAGACATCCGTCCAACATCCACCCTTCTCTCCTTCAAAAAACACATATTTTATCTGATTCTGTATATTACTCTTCAGCTCACAGTCTGTAAATTAAACATTGGTTATTGATATGCTATTTGTTTGAATCCCTCTATGTTTGTATCTTTAACCTAACTTTGTAAGTGACCTCTATTAGGCCTACTTTCTGCCCTTGGTATGTGTATTGTGCTTTGATGTTGATTGTTCTATTCCTTAACCCAGTCCCAGTGGTTCTCAATCTTTTTAGAATTGTACCCCATGAGACTTTTAACATCTTACTTCGTAGCCCCACTCTTCAGTCACACCTTTTTCAATAAGGACCTAATATTTGTCCCCTTAAATCGATTTAAATAAATAAAAAAAATCAATTGACAAATGCGCAATGATGGTAAAAACAAAGTGATGCTTTTAAATGTTAAATAGGCAAATAGGCCGTGAGTCATCGAGTCATTCATTCAGTAACGAAGCAAGTGGATGTATTTATGAATTAATAATTGAATCATTGACTCTAATGATTCGTTCAAAGCCGCAGATTTGTTCACAAACACTGCTGTGTGCTGCAGTTCTGCTGTGGCTTTCGTTGGAGCTATTATTTTGTTGTAAACAACTGTGTTGTAGCCTAAATGAACATCACTTATTAATATTTCGTTTGTTGAACTGCTGTATAAAAATCAATTTCACATTTGCAATCGTGTGGACCTTCATATAATGTGATCAACAGTAAACACAGGAACTCACACACAGAGCCGGACAGTAACGGAGTACATTTACTCGAGTACAGTACTTAAGGACAATTTTGAGGGATCTGTACTTTACTCGGGTATAATTTTTGGGGAGTACTCATGACTTTGCTCAAGTACATTTGAGAGGCAAATATTGTACTCTTTACTCCACTACATTTCTATCCATAACCGTGAGTACCCGTTACTTCTTCTAAAAAAAAAAAAAAAGGAAAAATAAATTCTCAGAAAAAACCCTCTATTAGTTGTTGCACTCTCAAACGTGATTGAGAAAATGTTAAATAAACATTTTGAAATGACATTGAGAAATGTTAAATAAAGCAACATGGTTAAAAGATGAAAATGACTTGATTTTACTTTCAATTCCTTTTACATTCTCCAAGGTATTAACATTAACATTTTTCATAACTCCATGTAGGACGTTTCTGTACATAAATGTAAGCACTGTGGCAGTAGTAATGCAATAGTTAGAAAATGTACTCTTGTACTCTTGATACTTGTACTTTTACTTAAGTAGACATCTGACTGTAGTACTTGTACTTGTACTTGAGTAAAATTTAGCAAGGTGTATCTGTACATGAAGTAATGTAGCTGTACTCTGTCCGCCTCTGCTCACACAGGGAATGTGTCTGTATCGAAGAGAGTTTGAATCTTATATCGATCTCCATGCACAGCCTGTGTCTATATTTGTTCTGCATACTAGTAAGTGAGTGCTAAATCCCTTATTTTACAAAGGTACATTGTCAAGAACGGTAGTAATAGTGCGATTTGCCAAGGCAGCAATCTGCACGAGGATGTCCAACGCGTTCTCATCCCAATGCGTCATACGACGCGTTTGCCAAAGCGTACATATCCTACGCACATGGCACCCTTTAGCGTAAATATAACACGCACAGAGTATGGGTAGGTTTAGGTCTGGGGTAGGGTTAGGGTTAGACCACTAGGAGGCGCCTTCTGTCCCATTTATATCTGCGTCTCATATAACGCTAAAGGGTGCCATGTGCGTAGGATATGTACGCTTTGGCAAAAGCGTCGTATATGACGCATTGGGATGTATTTACAGAATTTTACCTGATAGAATAACATGCTCAGTTTAAATCTTATTCTAAGGTGAGGTCGACTTAAAACAGTTTGAGAACCACTGCCTTACATATCTTTGTAAAGCGACCTTGGGTGTTGGAAAGACACTATATAAATACAAATAATAATAATTATTATTATTATTAATAACCAGCCAAACACATTTGAACACAAACTGAGATAAAGTCAGTAATTATTTAATGCCATATTACAAGGCTGAGGCATTCTTACACAAAAACAAACAAATTGCACAAACTTTCCATTTGCATTTGAAATTTAACTCAAACTGTTTACTGTCTCGCCCTAGCGCCCTCTATTGGCCAGCCACCCCTGGTTATACGAGTAAAGTATGAACAATTTCCTCAGCGTCCGAAATGTCATTGCGATTCATTGTTTTCCTGTTGTTTGAATCGACCGCTCTCCCGCCCGTTACGCCCATTTTCATATACGGAAGTAAAATTTTCTCACAAAAACGACCCCAGAAGCCAATGTGGCGTATTTACAAGTATATTTTAAAGAAAATCCAGTAACTAGGCCTACATTATTTTTCTAGTAGTTATACATTGACTCGTTGGGTCCACTAACCTGCAATATGCCCTTTAACTACTTTACTTTTAGAAGCAAAACAAATCAGATTTTATTTTAGAAATCATCACATCACACATCATGCTGTCTGCTGGTGGATCAGTGCTCCGTTATTAAACGGTGCAGATTCTGAGTGAAATCTGTGAGACAACGCTGCATCAGAGTGAAAATATTGTTAATAATAATTGTAATATATAACTTTTTTTAAACTAACGTTACCCTGACCGACATGAATCTGAAACGGTTTCTCAATATCATATCTGTTCCATTAGCGCAAATGACTTCATACATAATTTCATTTACGGTATACTATTAACGTTGATAAAAAGTGGACCATAGAAAAAAAAAAACGGAAAGCGTTTATGTTAGTAGGCCTAGATGTGGTTCGTTTAAAAGACAGCCCGTCAATTTTATACTTTTAGCTGTGTTGCTATGTGCCATGACTAATGACCAAATAACTCAGAGTAAATGCGAACATGTTTCTTAAAAAAAGACACGTACCTTAACCCTGGAGAACCCACGGGGTCAAATTTGGCCGCTGTTACCCAAAATAAAAATAAAATTAAAAAATTGTCAAATTTAACTTCAAAAGCCCACAGTGCCACTTCTGGACCCTGCATAGAGGCACCTAGTGGATGAATATTGAACTCACAAGTGCCAGAGTGGTAGTAACAAGATGGCTGACCACATGCTGTTTTGTTGAGCTGGAAACCTATCTGAACAAAATCGTCTTATCAGCAAACCAGCGGTTGGTAAAATGGTAATATTTTTTGTTAATCTATTAGGATTAGCTTGCAGAATTCCTAGAAGTACATTTTATATTCTTTTTGGATAAATTAGAGCTGAGCTAGTTCAAAAAACGAGGGGCGAAAAATTACCCTCTGGGTGTATGGGTTAAACAGATGTCGGGTCAAAAATGACCCTTTGGTTCTTTGAGTGACTTTGATGGAGAATGGTGACAGTCCTGTATTTGGCTAAAGCTTTGAAATAATTTAATTTGTATAATATATTTTACTAAGTTACCTCAGTAGTACAGGGCCAGAGACTAATAAAGTAGGATATCTTTTCAGGGAGTATGGCCGCTCCCTTTTCAGGACAGGGAAAGCAACAAAGATCACTGTCATACAAGTATTGGAGAAAATTGAAACTGATGATCGTGACTTTGGCCCTGAATTGGAAGGCGATAGCGATTCTGATTAATTGTTTCAACCGGATAAGTAAAGACCCATGGTGTTGCCTTGTGTTCTTGTTTCCATTGGCCAAAGTGTTTGTACATTTGAAATCCAGTTCTAACATGCAACAAATAAAGTAAAAAAATAAATAAAATAAAAACTTGTTAAATGTAGCTGTGTGGTTGACTTATTATTTTCCTAAATTTAAAATAGTTTGCATTGACAGTGTTTGTTGTTGTGATTCTTTGAAATTATACGCCTAAACCCCAATGGGTCAAATTTGGCCCTAATCCTAAATTAGGGAACAAAGGGTTAAAATTGAAAAAGTGGATATTTTGGTATTCAGTGAAATTATAGCAGTAATTGCATAGTTCATAATTTTCCAAAGAAGAAAAGTGTTCTTGGGTTCTCCAGGGTTAAAAGAAATTAAAAATGCCATTCGTGTGCTAAATTTACGCTCGCGCTACTGAACACGCACGCGACGTCATGTGTGCCTGCATATGAATTATTCGAATTATAGTTGCTATAGTGACGCATGTTATGAAATCTGACTTAATACATAAACACTCAAACCGATCGCTTTCTGTTGGGTTGGAGAATTCAGAGACTTTGGCAGATTATTTTCTATACGGATTGTGATTTCGAAGCTATTTTGACGATTTCTGAGAGGAGAATTTTATTCTCGAAGGAGCTCGAAGATATTTTCCCATACTTTGTTTAGAGTTTTATTTTTGAAAGAGTTCAGATTATTTCTGAGGAGACTTTCATTTTATTGTTCCTTTCTTATCGTAGGAGTTTGGTGTTTTGTTTTGTTTATTTTTTGTTTTTTGTTTTGAGAGTTGTATTTTATTCTTTTTTGTATTGTATTTTGTATTGTTTTATTGCAGGTTGGAGGAGGATGTCGATGGCTCACATGGGTGAAAGAGGTCAGTGTTTTAATTTTTTATTTGTATGTTATGGTATGATATTGTTGTACAATGATTTACTAAAATTGAAACGTGTTTTATTTCTTGCCACGATTCTAGCTCAATTGCAATTCAAGACCCAATAGAAAGTAATACATTTTATATATACACTGCCACTTATATATAATATATTTATTTCCCCCCAAAAAATTAAATAAAAATTCTTACTGACCCCAAAGTTTTGAAGGTAGGCTAGTGTTTAATGTTACAAAAGATTCCATTTCAGATAAATGCTGTTCTTTTGTACTTTCTATTCATCAAAGAATCCTGAAATAAAAATGTAAATAACTGTTTTCAACATTGATAATAATGAGAAATGTTTCTTGAGCATCAAATCATCATATCAGAATGATTTCTGAAGGATCATGTGAAACTGAAGACTGGAGTAATGATGCTGAAAATTCAGCTTTGATAACAGGAATAAATTACACTTTACTATATATTCACATAGAAAAGAGCTGTTTTACATTGAAATAATATTTCACAATATTACTTGGTTTTTTTTTTTATTTTTAATCAAATAAATGCAGCCTTGGTGAGCAGACGAGACTTCTTTTAAAACATTAAAAATCTTACCGACCCCATACTTTTGAACAGCAGTGTGTATATATATATATATATATATATATATATATATATATATATATAATTTGATGTGACCAATGACATTATTTATTTATTATTATTAAAACATTACTATGTGATGTCTGAAATATTCCAGCTTCAGGTCGCTCCAGATCCAGCGGAGCTGCTTCCACTCAGACGACTGGTCAGGAGAGACTCGGTTCTGATGATCGTGATCAGGATCCGCTGCCAGACCTGACGCAGACACTGAGCCAGGAGCTTCCCGGGTATTTAGCACCTCTGTCTTCTGTGTGGTCTGTTTCTGTTTCCACAGGTCAGGCTGACCGGAAGAGGAAGAGGCAGAGCGGCAGCCAGAAGAGCCAAGATGATGGACGACCGTCCACTTCATTTATAAGACCCGCTAAACGCTCTCGGAAAGGTCTGAATAAGCTTTTATTAAAAAAAGCTATGTCTCCGTTAATAAATGATTTGTCATTGAAAATAGAAAGTTGAAAATAATAAAGTAATAATTTGATGTGACTGCTGACATTATTTACTGATAAAATTTTTTTTTTTTTTATGTCTGAAATATTCCAGCTTCAGGCCGCTCCAGATCCAGCGGAGCTGCTTCCACTCAGACGACTGGTCAGGAGAGACTCGGTTCTGATGATCGTGATCAGGATCCGCTGCCAGACCTGACGCAGACACTGAGCCAGGAGCTTCCCGGGTATTTAGCACCTCTGTCTTCTGTGTTGTCTGTTTCTGTTTCCACAGGTCAGGCTGACCGGAAGAGGAAGAGGCAGAGCGGCAGCCAGAGGAGCCAAGATGATGGACGACCGTCCAATTCATTTAAAAGACCCGCTAAACGCTCTCGGAAAGGTCAGAATAAGCTTTTATTTAAAAGTTATGGCTCAATTATTAAATAATTTTTCATTAGATACATGTGTTCTCTTAAAGACATTTCTTATGATTGTATATGTTACAGAAGCATATGCGAAGGGCCCATTGCTGGGACGAGGTGGATTTGGCTCTGTGTATGCTGGGATCCGCAGGTCTGACAGACTGCCAGTAAGACATAATCTTCCGTCCTTTGTTCAGACAGCTTTTAGAAATGTTGATATCAGTAAATGTCATCTGTCACAATTAGGCAGGTGTGATTTACTGTGGTTTATCTGTCTACCCCTCTACAGGTTGCCATCAAGTACGTCTCTAAAGACAGGACCCAAGAGAGGCTGAAAGTTGTAAGTTTCAGTGTGAATCTGTTTCATCCGTTTCGTTCAGCCCTGGATATAATGGAGCATTTGTCCCTGCAGGAAGGTCAGGGTCTGCTGCCGCTGGAAGTGGCATTGATGACCCGGGTCAATGCAGCTCCTGCCTGCCCCAACGTCCTGCAGCTTGTGGAGTGGTTTGACCGTCGCAGTCGCTACAGCATGATCCTGGAACGGCCAGTTCCCTGCCAAGATCTGCTGAGTTTCTGCGAGGAGAACGGCTGTGTGGATGAGAGCTTGGCCAAGAAAGTGCTGGTGCAGCTGATCACCGCGCTGAAACACTGCGAGAGCCGCGGGGTCCTGCATCGGGACGTCAAGCCAGAGAACCTGCTGATTTCCACAGCGTCCCATGACATCAAGCTGCTGGACTTTGGTTGTGGAGACCTGATAAAGGACTCGGCCTACACATACTATGCAGGTTAGTTTTGCGTCACAGCAGGAAACGCTCTGTGGATGTTTGTGAACTTTTGATGATCAAACAAAGAGAGTTTGTTTGGACTGGAACCTTTTCAGTGGATGTTTCTGGTCTTCTTGGGTCTCTCAGGTAGTCTTGAATACGCTCCTCCTGAGTGGTTTGATCAGCACTGCTATCATGCAGGACCGGCTACTGTTTGGTCAGTCGGGGTGACGCTCTACAACATCCTGTGCTTTCCGTTCAGAGCCGCACGGAGGGTCTCCTTCAAAAGACGACTGCTCTTCCCTAGAGAACTGTCTATAGGCAAGAGATAGCAAACATTCAGAATTAGAAACCTATGATAATTTTGTTTTTTTGTGTTCCTGAAGACTGTGTTGTGTGTAACAGAGTGCCGTCAGTTGATTAGCTGGTGTCTCAGTGACGCGGCAGGAGATCGTCCCAGTTTAGATGACATTGAGCGCCATCCTTGGTTACACTGAACAGGTGGCCAGTGACTTACACTTATCTGAATCACAGCAGACATGGCTTGGATTGTAGTGTTAGGATTAGTGTAGATAAACGGTTTTGATTATGTGTATAGGGTGAGCAGGAGAGACACAGGAACTGCAGAGATCTTCCTGATCACCTACAGAAAGAGAAGTGGACTATGAACTACAGTTTACATCCTCTGCTCCGTTCTGTGTGGATGCTGGAGGAGCTGAACACACAGCGGCAGCTGAAACCGGAGCCCAGAGAAACTGGGCCAGAGATCAGCTAGTCGAAAGTAGCAAAGCATGTAGTTTTTACCCCAATTAGAAAAGAGCAAAGGGCAAAAAAGAAATTGGGACAGAGTGTAAAAAAACCTTAACAGGGTAGAGGCAGGGTGTAAAGTAGCATAATGTGTTTGTTTGTTTTATTTTTTTAAATGGGACAAGTAAAACTAAAATAAAAGTCCAGCAAGTGGAGATAGACAGAATGTATCTATAAACTAAAGAAATTTTTTATGCCAGGAACAATAACTAACATATTGTACGGTGAGGTAAAGGTTGTCGAGTGTAAACCAGCATAATGAGGTTTATTACAACAAGGAAAAGGAACAAGTAACAGAAATAGAATAAAGAAATAGAAAGAAAATAGATTAAACCCATCTTGCAAACCAAGAGAACCAGGATCAGTGAGTCGTAACTAGGGCTACAACTAATGATTATTTTGATAATCGATTATACTGTTGATTATGTCTTATTATTATGTCTTATTAAAAAAAATGTAAAACCTATTTATACAAATATAATGAATGTGACTGTAATGTTTATATTTTAACCCTTTTGCAATTAATGTTTAGCATTGCCTATATAATCTTAAACTTGCCCACCGTAACAGAAAAACTAAAGCACAGACTAAACACAAATTTACTTATTTGGAAATTATATTACTCTTATTTTTATATTACAACCCTTTTACTGCTCTCATAATAATACAAATGTAGTATTTTATTTGCTAACAGTCTCTAAAAGGCATGTTTAATGTATTAAAATTTATATTTTAGTTGCGCTCCATCAGTTTGACACATTGTCATGTTCCAAAAAGAAAAGTAAAGAGAAAAAAAATAGCCTAACATAACCAAGTGTCTACTTTGTCTGGTGTACAGGGATATTCATAGAAGTCAAATGCAAGTCATCTAGGGTTTTTCTGGAAAGAAATCAAGCTGCTATTATTCATTATATTGGTCATAACATGCGTTTATATTTATTTTAGGGATGCACCAATATGAAAATTTTGGCCGATACCGATAACCGATAATTCTTTACATTATTGAAAGGCGACAACTGATATATCAGCCGATAAATCTAAATTCAAATTTTGATATACTTTGATAGCTTGAATACAAAAACAAAAGGCTCACTGTAACAGCTTTCCATTAAGCCACTGTGGTATTGGTAATAGGAGTAATTAAGAGGTATAAACTCCATTAAGACAGATAAGTAAGATGCAAACAATGTATTTTATTTATTGTGCTCTAATTAATAAACGTTGCTTCCAATTAGCTTCTTGTGGTGTCTCATTCTTTGTAGTTCAAAGCATACTAATGTTAAGTCCATACCTTGCAAATAAAGCGCACAAACATTGTCCATATTCCATATCACTCTTTATCAGTGAAGCATGGTTAAAGGGTTAGTTCACCCAAAAATGAAAATTCTGTCAGTAATTACTCACCCTCATGTTGTTCCAACCCCGTAAGACCTTTGTTCATCTTTGGAACACGAATTAAGATATTTTTCATTAAATCTGAGAGCTGGATCACTCCTCCATAGGCTTCTAAGGGATTGAAACTTGCCGGCCCCCGAAAATAAATACGCTACATTGGTTTCTGGGGTCGTTTTTGTGAGAAAATTTTACTTCCGCTTCTGAAAATGGGCGTAACGGGCGGGAGAGCGGTCGATTCAAACAACAGGGAAACAATGGATCGCAATGACATTTCGGAAGCTGAAGAAATTGTTCATATTTACTCGTATGACGGACCACTGCCATACAATTATTAGCCTGCTATGCTGCCAAGAGAGCAGGGACAGGCCAGGATTAATGTTACAGATTTGAGTTGTGGTTTGAGGAGAACCAGTGGAGAACAGGACAGGTGTCTTGGTGAGAGACCAGTGTCCAGGCCGTTACATAATCAACGCATCGGTACGCATCCGCAAGGCTACGCATCTCAATGCTTCGGCCGCCATTATGCGTCGATGCTTAGCCAAATGTGTCAAGTTTTTGATACGCTATACACGCAATACTATGCGTTGTCAGTGGGGGCGACATTGCAAGTATTGTACATTAATTCAAGTATATTATGTTTACAGAAGAAGGTTTGAATACAATGGCGGACGAAGAGGAAAAATTATACGAGCTTATACGTATACACCCTCATTTATATGACAGTTCATCGCAATTACACTCCAATAAAATAGCATTGGAAAATGCCTGGAGAGAGGTTGCAACCGCTATAGGAAAGACCGTAGATAAGGTGAAGACGGACTGGAAAAAAAATGGCGCACAAAAAGTGGATGGTGGCGTGCAGAAGTGGTGCGGTGCAGCTAAGTTTCGGCTACCCAAAAGTATTGACTCAACTTAGCTGGTTGAGTGAATTCATAAAGCATAGGACTACAGAGCCAAATCTTTCGGTATGTAAACAATGTCGTGTGTGTAGCCTATCTAGAAGTAGGGCTGGGACGGTTACCGCATTACCGGAATACCACGGTCACATGACTCCAACCACGGGTCTGAGCTCGTTATCGTCATCACCGCAAAAAAAAAATATTGGCCTGCACATGTTTGCATGTTGCGTCTAATGACATGGATTCATTGATTCTAATGACATGGATTATGTCCAATGATATAGTGGCTTACATGGATTCAAGGTTTTCTAAACAAAACTTATCATCAAAAGATTGAGCAAATCCGATCTTTCGCGAGTTGAGGAGCGCAATGTTCCATGACACATAATAACATTCCATTCGTATTAGAGAGTCGCGGATGGGCTATTATTATTTCATCCGCAACTGCATCACAAAACTCATCTGTCCGCCATCCACCCGCACCAATGTTTTTTGATCAATTTTAGAAACAGCATCCGCAGGACTGACTATGAGCAATGCGAGGCGCTGCTGCCGCGAGGCTAGAAAGCTCTTGGCTGTTCTAGAAAGAACACTGATCCAATGCAGCAAAGATCTCTAAAGGCTAAAGTCCCTAGCATATTGGCTATGTTGTATTCCCAGAATATCAGCAGTGAACTCTGTCTCCGATCGGCGCACAGGGATAAATATAAATAAGTAAATAGCCTATAACGCACATCGGCAAACCTGACCTTACCTGACTAGGCTACTGTAGACTAAAATTTTATCATTTCGTTTTGAATTTTGTTTAAAAGTAGACATTTAGGCCAAGCCTATGCCGGGTTTTTTTTAAAAGCGGTTTACCGCCATACCGCGGGAAAATCTTGCTTTTCAACCGCGGATAGAAAAAATCCATACCGCCCCAGCCCTATCTAGAAGTCAATGCTGACTTCTCTTGACAATGCCCTTCTCGAGAGGCTGAAATAGCCTACGGCAGGAGAGAGAGATATGAGTGTGTGTGTGTATATTCAAATTCATTCAATTTGTACATTTAAATTTAAGTTATGTTATAATATCTACTACTCCCTGTTGCGCGAGCGGTTTATTGCATTTCACGCATCGCCCGTGACGGTCGCGTCTGCTTGCGTCCACTGTTTCAGCCCAAAACTTCTGCGTCGAACTCACACCGTAGCTACGTCGTAGGCTGTGTGTAGCGTGCGTACCCTGACGCGCACCTCTCCAAAAATGTAACAACGCGTCAATTCTACATGGACGCAGGCCTGTGATTGTTCTGCTAGAGCCCCTCCCTCGGGTTCACATGCTCCCTCTGCATGTGTAATTGCACGTCAACGTGGACAACGAAGCAGAAGTATAAATGAAAACCAATGCGTAGTCTATAGCGTAGAGGCTCCGGCGTAGGTCTGCGTCGCTCGCGTTGCTTGCTCGCGTTGACTATGTAACGGTCCTTAGCTTATAGATATTTACACGTTCGCTAACGATATACACTATGCTCACAATATTGTAGGCTATATTACCATCGTATATCAGTTAATAGCAAAGCTATTATTGGTCATCTAGGAGTATTGGAACTTACCAATAACAGAAACTAATAAGCTTTGTATAAGTATGTAAACTAATAAGTATGTCATGCTCATTAATATCCGTCCAGACTAACGTTACGTGATATAATTTAGCGGTTTCTCATCGAGAGACAGAGGGATGTTTTTATTCTTGATACACGATTTTGTTCCTCTTGATATGTGCTTGTGTGGGAAATGTGAGGCAATGTTCACAGCTGAGGAAAGTCAGTGCTGCAGAGAGGTGGATGCATACTGGGCTTTAGTGGAGAAATCCTGTCTCTACACCTGCACAAAGGCATGAAAGATAGCACCGTCCTTTTTCTTGTTAGCAAACCTGTGGACTTGATGTCCTGAGAGGCCGGAGTTTTTGCAACCTCCACAAACACAATAATTTACCATGACGACGATAAATTAAAATACAAAAACTACCGAAAACACAATGGCCGTTTCTCAATATGCGTTCTTGTCTGTACTTGTGTTCTTGTGGACTTGTGATACGTCATCAGTCGCTGCCCAAGTACTGTTCCAATGCAAAGTTCACATCTAGCCAAGTCCAGGTCAAATCCCCGGATGTGTTCATGATCCGCCCCTTTTACCGAGGATGCCACGAGAGGTGACTTGCGCTGACTTGAGACAAACAGGTATCCCAGAATGCATCTTGCACCAACCAGCAAGCGTCAATTGCAGATGAGAAAACCCACGTAATATCAAAATACTACTGTTATTGTGTCACGAAATGTAATTCTGAATGTAGTTGTTTAAAGCTCAAATCTGTGGTTTATTTATAAAGATAGCGCCTATTTGAAAAATGTATCTGACGTTTTCGGAGTTGTGAGATTCAGGTGATCACCGGGAGTTCAGCGCTCATTAACCCCGACTGGAACAGCTTTTTCTCAGATAGTCCTTCTGATGGTTGCCGCTGGCTCTGATGTTTCTAGTCTAGTGGTTAAACATGAGATATAATTTGTCTTGTGTATAAGTCGATATTTGGTCTCATTGTTCCATGGCAAATCGTTTTGGCCGAGGGCAAAGTGAAGTTCCATTTCCGGAAAAGCCGGTCTTGCGTCCTCTCGTCCTCGGAACTTCGTTCTCCTGAGTCGAACTTGGCAAGTCCGAACTACCAAGGTTGCAAGTCCGAAGTTTGCGTACTTGGTATTGAGAAACGGCCAATGACTCACAACCGCTCTTACTGAATAATCTACTCTGCACTGAGCTGAGGCTCCCTTTCGTGACGTAAAATGATGCGATGTTGAAAAAAAGGGGTTTTTACGAGCAGTCAAAGAAACACTCACTTTATCTACTAAATTGGTGCCCTTATGTTGTTTTAAAACATTTTAAATCCTGCATTATCTTTTCATATGGTATTTTCATACAAGGTTATATATATATATATATATATATATATATATATATATATATATATATATATACACAGTGGTTAAAGTGGGATTTGGTAGGTGGGGGAACCTTCAAATTTTGTGTAGGTGCAACAGGGAAAAATTACTCACCGTGGGACAACATATTCAGTATCGTGGTATAGCAATACTTTTTGGGACAAGAGTGTGACTGTGGCACCACATATCACAATACTTATTTACTTGATATTTTAATTGTTTTATTTTGGTCCATCAACACTGATATGATGACGATACTATGTTAAAATTGCTGAACACTGGGACAAAAATTGAGCCCCGGCACTGTAGCCACATCAGCCCACGTTACCCCCCACAGCCATATGCATTTAAATGTGAGGTAGTTAGGGGGGTTGGCGGGCATGCTCCCCCGAGAAAATTTTGATCCTACATATGTGCAATTTAATACTTTTGAAGGCCAAAAAAAATGGATAGTAAATAGCTTTAAAACATGACAGTGGGCATTAGATTATTTGTCAATACCTGCTCTCTCATCTTAATCTTTCTTTTTCTCTCAGTCTCGTTATCCTGCCGTATTTCTTTCCCTCCTAAAGCTGAACTTTGACTGATAGTCTTTTCATTTTCGTCTGTGTCTGTGAAGAAATTAAACACAGGCTCAACTAATGAGTTTTATGAATCACTTTCTTAGATAAATTAATTTACTCAAGGCTACCAGATCAGCATTACCAATAGGAACCTTCTACAAGCTTTGGAATTTGAAAAGTAATTTTAAATAATACAAATTATAGGCTACGTTTAATGCAATTAGTGGAATTGTCAGACGTTCCCTTAGGCATGCGTTGTGGAAACATGTCAAAGCATTCAGGTATAAATATGCAGCATTAATGCACGTAGGTGATTTTGAACGAAAATTTAATGTCGATAATGGTTACGTTAAAACTAATCCTGCTATTGATATCTTTGTAAGAACCTGCCAAACCTATAAGTTAGAACAGTGGCAAGGGAAAACAAATGTCCGGGGAAATATCGAATCTAAAACTAACTTTACCGCGCTCAACCACCGTGAGTGAATTTCACGCATTTATAATCACTCGCGTTCAGCGGGGAGGTTGATCTCGGCACCAGCTAGATTCGTTGAGATTAATGAATCTATTTATTTATTAATTTATCTGAGGTGCCGGAACGCAGTTCCGGACCGTTCCGGCCCACTTTAACCACTTTTTAACCCACTTTTTTATATATATGCGCAGAAGCCCCACCCACATCGCAAAACGGACCAATCACGTAGCAACTTCTCTGCATCTTTGAAACGTCATGAAGAACGTGACGTCTGTATATAAATGCGTAGTTTGCATAATCTGCATAACATGCAGTTAGTTGCTCATTTTAGTGTTTCTTACTTGATCCGCGCTTGAGTTACAACAACTTGCTTTTTAAATACATAATTTATAACGCAATATTCTTGCCAATATTACACTATTGTTATTTGTACAGCCCCGATAAATAACAAACCGTTGATCTCACTGCATATCTTCTACGGTAGCCGAGTTAAGGCTTTACTGGGACTTTATGCTTTCCTTCAGAGAGAAAGGAAAAAAGTCAACAACACCCACTCAGGTCAAGATGAAAACATGGACCAGAGTGGTGATGATGATGTCCCATCTGTGGAGAGTAATGATGGTAAATGAGATGTTCATGTTAGGAGAATATGTCACTCTTCTTGATTAATGGAGTCTGCACTGGCTCTACACTCGTTTTTGTGTTTAAAGGTTTTTTTTTTTTAGAGCTGAAGCTCAGTTTTGTAAAGTCTGTAACTGTCACAATACAACATAGGCCTACATATTACCAGTCAAAGTTTTGGATCAGTAAGGTTTTTAATGTTTTTAAAATAAATAAGTCTCTTCTGCTCACCAAGTCTGCATTTATTTGATTAAAAATACAACAAAAAAAAACCTGTAATATTGTAAAATATTAGTACACATTTAAAACGGCTGTTTCGTTAATTATTTCTGTGATCAAAGCTGAATTTTCAGCATCATTACTCCAGTCTTCAGTGTTACATGATCCTTCAGAAATCATTCTAATATGATGATTTGATGCTCAAGAAACATTTCTCATTATTATCAATGTTGAAAACAGTAAGCCTATTTACATTTATTTCAGGATTCTTTGATGAATAGAAAGTTCAAAAGAACAACATTTATCTGAAATAGAAAGCTTTTGTAACATTAAACACTACCGTTCAAAAGTTTGGGGTCAGTAAGAATTTTTATTTCGTTTTTTGGGGGAAAGAAATAAAATAAATCAATACTTATATTCATCAAGGATGAATTAAATTGATCAAAAGTTACATTTATAATGTTATAATGTTACAAAAGATTCTATTTCAAATAAATGCTGGGGCCTGTTTCAGAAAGGAGGTTAAGTGAAAACTCTGAGTATGTTAACCCTGAAATGAGGCAAACTCTGGGTTTTCTGTTTCAGAATGGGAAGGTATGTCAAACCTGAGAAAGCAGAGTTAGTCAAACCTGTTTCTGAAAGAGGGGTAACTTATACTCAGAGTCAGTTTCCATGGTAACTTACTCTGTGAACATAACCTGGTCGGGAGCATGTTTTCTTATATAAAACCAGAATTTTTCTTTTAGTAAATGTAATTTGATTTAATAATCTTTAGATATTTTGACTGGAAACAACAAGTTAATCCCTCAATCTCTCACGCTCTTTCTGAGAGTTTTTGTGTTGTTTCCTGGACACAAACGCATGAGATCCATCAAAGAGAAGTTTCACAGGATTGCAGGACAGTGGTGGAGAAATCGGTTTAAATGAGGATAATCTGATAAATGACGTTCACTTGATAACATCTTGCTGTGACCTCTGAAAGTAACCTAAAAATGAGATTTTCCTTTAGGATTTCCAATGTGGTTGGATGCATTGATGACATGCATATTCCCATCATCACACCTTCCGAAAATGAAACAGATTACTGTATGGAATGGAAGGATAGTCTGAGATATATGCCGTAACCACCACAGCTGTTAAATACACACAAATTATTCACAATTTATCTTCATCTTTATTTCCTACAAATACAAAAGCAACAGTAATTCTTTTTCCTGTTGGATTTGAATATTCTTCCAGTATTGTGTATCTCCTCTTCATCTATAAGTGATGGTGCAGGTCCAGTCTCTGTTGGCGGAGTAGAAGTCAAATGTTAATTTCATTAGCCTAATTAAAAAAAGGTAACAGGTTGGATTAGAGAACATTTAATTATGTGAAAAGAGCATTATACTATGTGGAAACAGCTGCTGCACATTGAAATAGACACTGAATTATATTTATTAAATATGTCAAATGTTTGTAAAGTCATATAGCCTACAGCCATGAAACTTTTATGCTTAAAGATTTAACTGATTGAATTATGAATGTATTGTTCATTTTTAGTTGCTGCCACATTTTTTGTTTGTTTTGTTTTTTTGCCTGTGGGATACCATGAAAATGAGTATTAGTTCAATAAATTACCTTTCTGTCAGTTTTCACCTGATAATATAACAGTGAATAAGAATTATACTGACTCGGAACATGTGGACGTCTTTTTGTCGGGTGCTGTTGCCATGGTGAATCGTAATTTCGGAGCTCCATTGATCATGGCTTTTCATAGTCGTAGTCTCTATAATATCTATGGTCGTGGTGCACATGCTTAACGCAGAGTCAACCTACTCTGAGTTGATTGAACTAGCTCAATTCAGCTGTTCTGAAACCGAAAACTCAGAGTTTCCCATCTCAGGGTAAGTCAACTCAGAGTTCAAGTTTTAACTCCGAGTTGGTTGAGCCTCCGTATTGAAACAGGCCCATGTTCTTTTGAACTTTGACGATGTCTTCCATGTTTTCAACCGTGTCATGTGCAAATTTAACGAGCAGATGACACTGTGGCCCCTCAGTTGAGCCCGCAGCAGAATAATAAGAGGATAATTATGGGAACAAGCAGTTCCATGGTTTATACTTTAAATATGTAGATATGTATGGGTTAAGTTGTATATTTTACACTGTTTACACTACAGTTCACTGAAATTGTCTGTAGTGTGACAAAATAATTTTTTAAAAGTGCTTATATTTAATGAACTGTCTATGAATCATAAAAATCTTGTTGAAATAGTTTTAGATAAAGTAGGTGCTGTTATTGCTTGACATTTCATGTCAACAACACCTCTTATTTTTCTTTTAACAGAAATCAATTTCTGCTTTTATGAAATCGGCATTCGACTGGGTGTAGGAGGATTTGGAACCGTTTATGCAGCGACTCGTTTGGAAGATGGATTTCAGGTATTAATCGTCAATAATTACAATATCTATCTAGATAATTAAATTTTGTCTTGTATTATACTTGTCTGATTTAGGGCTGGGCAATATGGCCAAAAAATTATATCGGTATTTTTTGGTTAAATGGTTATATATGATATATATCTTGGTACTTTCTACGTTTTTCTACTTGGATAAAGAAAAGCTGTATTTTTTTTTTTTAAGTATTTCACATCCTGCTCAATGATATCCAAACAATGTTGATATTGAAGGATATGGAAACAAATATAGTGAATGTAATGTAGGCTATGCAATATATGATGTGCAAAATGGTGGTTAAAATCACATTACATTCTAACATTGTAACATTACATACGGAGCCCCCCTAGTCCCACTTTGTCAAAAAATTTTATTATAACTCTCGTGGCCTCCAGATAGTATCTCGTGGCCTCCAGATAGTATCTCGTGGCCTCAGGATAAGACAGTAACTTGTGGCCTCAAGACAGTATCTCGTGGCCTCAAGATAGTATCTCGTGGCCTCAAGATAGTATCTCGTGGCCTCAAGAAAGTATCTCGTGGCTTCAAGATAGTATCTCGTGGCTTCAAGATAGTATCTCGTGGCCTCAAGATAGTATCTCGTGGCTTCAAGATAGTATCTCGTGGCCTCAAGATAGTATCTCGTGGCTTCAAGATAGTATCTCGTGGCCTCAAGATAGTATCTCGTGGCCTCAAGATAGTATCTCGTGGCTTCAAGATAGTATCTCGTGGCCTCAAGATAGTAACTCGTGGCCTCAAGATAAGTGTACCGTATTTTCCGCACTATAAGGCACACTTAAAAGCCTTTAATTTTCTCAAAAAACGACAGTGCGCCTTATAATCCGGGGCGTCTTATATATGGATCAATTGGTTAATAACGTCGAATAAATCAGGTTATGTGCCCGCTCACGAGCGCTCACTCTTACTAACAGACATACGAACAGACACACTCTCCCCGGCGCTGCTTGCGTGTCACAGAATGTTCATAAAGCGTTCCCCGTTCACAGTAACCGGGTCGTCTCATTCAAAACAGCCAGCTGTTGCTGTCAGCGAGCCGCTGCACATGAATACTCATACGAGTCAGGCTGCGAATGTAAGTTACGTGCCCGCCCCAGCGCGCTCACGCTTACTAATAAACGCCTCGCTTCCGGCGCCGCGCACTCACTACATTCCCTTTTAGCACATCTAGTGGATGCATAACGCAAACCCAGTCAAACGTTTGACTGCAGTATCTTATGCGGCTTATAATCCGGTGCGCCCTATATACAGTAAATGTTCTAAAATAGGTCATTCATTGAAGGTGTGCCTTATAATCCGGTGCGCCTTATAGTGCGGAAAATACGGTATATAAAAGGAGAATGCACAATGGAGCAGCTTTTGATTGATTTGGGACTATATGGGGGGGGGGAAGCACAGGAGAAGCACTGATACTTGGGCGCAGAGATATCACGCAACACCTGAAATAAAGCTTGCCACAAAGAACAGGCAAAAGTAATGATTATGCATGAAACATTTTAATTGTTTATTAATAAACTAGTGTTTTCTATGTCAGTGGCTGCAAAGATAATGTTGACGATGCAGACTCGCCATCTTCGTAGTATTAACGCGCGTGGGTCAGTGACGTATAAGGATTTTCAACAGGCCGATTTTAAAATACAAAAAATAATAATACCTGTTGCAATTGTTCAAACATTAAGGATGTTGTGTACACAGAAATTCATATAAAATTTTTAATTTAAGTGATTTTAGTGTTTCTTCATCTAGATGAAGGCCATAGCCTTAAAAAATGTCATGTGGTGTGACCGTGATTTATCTTAAAATTAATTAATTTCCTTAACATGCTTAACATTTGTTTTTACAAGTTCTTAGTAGTTAAAGTGTTTAGAAACAAAGTATTTGCATTTCTTTTAAGTTTTTGTAAATAATGATAACATTTTTTGTTCTATAGTTGCCGCCTTAAATCTAGTTAACAGACTTATTTTTCCTGTAAATCACATAAAACTGATAAAAATGTTTTAAAAATATCATTCACTTAAGCATACTTTATCAGTGATTAATATTTCAGCCACAGAAATAAGATATTTTATTTTAAATTTAATACAGACATTGCTTTTATTGGTCGCACCACATGATGAGTGGTCGCTCCAAATGACAACGAAGACCTTATATAGTTAAAAATCTATTTAAAGAGATCAATGAACAATGCATTTTATACAAAAAATATATTTAAACCAATTTTTTTACAAAATTCACAATTTTCCTGAACCCAAACATTTTATAAACATTTTTATTTTATAAAAATCACATCGCAAACATAAGTGCACCATTTCATTTAACTTGACTTAGAATTTCTTTCTAACAAATAATTATGTTATATATATATGAATACAAATATTGTATATAGGTTACATTTGGGGTCAATAGTTTTTTTGGGGTCAATTATTACTTTTATTAATCAAGGACAAATTAAATTGATAAAAAAGTGACAGTAAAGATATTTAGGCTTAAATGTTACAAAAGATTCTATTTAAAATAAATGTTGTACTTTTGAACTTTCTATTCATCAAATAATCCTGACATATAAAATGTATCAGTTTCCACAATTTCCAGTAGTAACAAAAATAGTATAACTAAAATCCTCAATCCGAAAATTGAGCGTTAGATCTAGAGCATAGATCAGCATCGATAATAATCAAGTTTCTTGAGCAGCAAATCATTATTTTAGAATGATTTCTGAAGGATCATGTGACACTGAAGACTGGAGTAAAGATGCTGAAAATTTAGCTTTGATCACAGGAATAAATTACAGTTTACTATATATATTCACATAGAACCCAGCTATTTTAAACTGTAAATAATATTTCACTCTTATCCTAGCAAGGTAGTCCACTCTTCCTGCAGGGTCAGAATTTCTACTTCACTTGGCAATGGCATCTGGTAAAATAGATTAAAATAGTTTTAAATAAATAAATAGGCAATAATAAATGCATTACTAATAAATGCATAATTACTAAACTAAAATTACATGCTATAACTTTTTTGTTGCATTTTTCTCATGTTGTACAAAGAGTAAACATAAACCGTTTGAAATATAAAAAAAAAAAATCCCAAATTGCATAAAAATCTATTCCAAAATATACTAAATTAAAGTACTTTTTGTATATAAACTATCAATTGAATATAAAATCACAAAACCTGCCAATCTAGGACATATATCTATCATGAAAAACAGTCTGCAGTGGTCACACCACATGATATTTGGTCACACCACATGATATTTTCAAATTCAGTCAAAATTTACAGGCACAGAATTGGTCACCTAAACAAAACAAGCTAGCTTTCCACAAAAGGTCAATATAAAATTTAGAATAAAAATATATATTTGTAGGAATAACTTTAATATAATTTTTTTTAAGGTCATACCACATGACATCCAACTTTGGTAACTGCATACCAACCATTACAAAGGTTTATTTTTTTTCCTATGTGAAAGAATTACAAACCTGCTTGTGGCTTCCATGGGTCCTTGGTAAATTGGTATATGATTTAACTTCCTGTGTTTGAATAGTTTTCAACATAAAAGTCCCAAAATGGTAGTTCCTTGATGGTCGCACCACATGATATTTCATAAAATGGACATCATCGGACAAAGTTTGTTTGTATGTTATGATGGAAATATAACTACAAATGCTTTGATTAGTTTTACAGAATTACAAAATCATGAATTGGAAATCATGCCAAAGAGTGCAGAATTTTTTTTTAAATAAATTTAGAGTAATTTCAAAGACGTTTTCAAAACAGAAGTTAGGGCCGGACAGTCGCATCACATGATATTTTGACACTTAAAATATCAAAAAAACGTACAAATAACTATGTTTTTTTAAAAGTTAAGTGAGTACATACATGGGAGAGGTACTACAAATATACAGTATCTTTTTATGCATTTAAACCCGTTTTTACCTGAACAAATGCAATCGGACAGAAAATGTAGGCGTCACAGCATTTACCCGCCCATAGAGAGAAATGCACACTTCATATGAATTAGCCTACATAAGCAGAGAGTAGCCAATTTCTTTTAGTTTTTAATTGTTTTGTTTACAGTTTTTCTGAATTGCTAAAACACATTTCTTGAAACCCTCACTCACTTTCTCAAAACCTTAAACACAAAACCACATTTTCAAACCACATTCACAGAACCTCTGACTCTTCTGGCAAAATCAAACAATTGCCTCAAAACTATTTTATCTGTGCTCAAAATCAAACAATGCTCTCAGATCATACACACAGCGAGTCTAAATTATAAACACTACAGAGCATTCATTAGACTCTACATCAAAAAATGGAGAACACAGAATCCAAAGCATGCAGTTACAGAAAAAAGTAGGCCTATATTGTAACAAAGTAAACAAATTTTGCAATTACATAAAAAAGTATAGTAATGACAACTTTCAGTAGTATGGTGAATAAATTGTATACTGTATCCACTGTATGTATAGTATAGTATAGTACTGGATATTGAATAGCAGGACTATTGAATGTCTGTATCACCACTTGCATACTGTGAAAATAGAGGTCCTTCTCAAAAATGTAGCATATTGTGAAAAAGTTAATTATTTTCCATAATGTAATGATAAAAATTAAACTTTCATATATTTTAGATTCATTGCACACCAACTGAATTATTTCAGGTCTTTTATTGTTTTAATACTGATGATTTTGGCATACAGCTCATGAAAACCCAAAATTCCTATCTCAAAAAATTAGCATATCATGAAAAGGGTCTCTAAACGAGCTATTAAACTAATCATCTGAATCAACTAATTAACTCTAAACACCTGCAAAAGATTCCTGAGGCTTTTAAAAACTCCCAGCCTGTTTCATTACTCAAAACCGCAATCATGGGTAAGACTGCCGACCTGACTGCTGTCCACAAGGCCATCATTGACACCCTCAAGCAAGAGGGTAAGACACAGAAAGAAATTTCTGAACAAATAGGCTGTTCCCAGAGTGCTGTATCAAGGCACCTCAGTGGGAAGTCTGTGGGAAGGAAAAAGTGTGTCAAAAAACGCTGCACAACGAGAAGAGGTGACCGGACCCTGAGGCAGATTGTGGAGAAGGACCGATTCCAGACCTTGGGGGACCTGCGGAAGCAGTGGACTGAGTCTGGAGTAGAAACATCCAGAGCCACCGTGCACAGGCGTGTGCAGGAAATGGGCTACAGGTGCCGCATTCCCTAGGTCAAGCCACTTTTGAACCAGAAACAGCGGCAGAAGCGCCTGACCCGGGCTACAGAGAAGCAGCACTGGACTGTTGCTCAGTGGTCCAAAGTACTTTTTTCGGATGAAAGCAAATTTTGCATGTCATTCGGAAATCAAGGTGCCAGAGTCTGGAGGAAGACTGGGGTCCATCAGTGATGGTCTGGGGTGCCATGTCAGCTGCTGGTGTTGGTCCACTGTGTTTTATCAAGGGCAGGGTCAATGCAGCTAGCTATCAGGAGATTTTGGTGCACTTCATGCTTCCATCTGCTGAAAAGCTTTATGGAGATTAAGATTTCATTTTTCAGCACGACCTGGCACCTGCTCACAGTGCCAAAACCACTGGTAAATGGTTTACTGACCATGGTATTACTGTGCTCAATTGGCCTGCCAACTCTCCTGACCTGAACCCCATAGAGAATCTGTGGGATATTGTGAAGAGAAAGTTGAGAGACGCAAGACCCAACACTCTGGATGAGCTTATGGCCGCTATCGAAGCATCCTGGGCCTCCATAACACCTCAGCAGTGCCACAGGCTGATTGCCTCCATGCCACGCCGCATTGAAGCAGTCACTTCTGCAAAAGGATTCCCGACCAAGTATTGAGTGCATAACTGAACATAATTATTTGAAGGTTGACTTTTTTTGTATTAAAAACACTTATTTTATTGGTCGGATGAAATATGCTAATTTTTTGAGAGAACCGAAAAAAGTACTTTGGACCACTGAGCAACAGTCCAGTGCTGCTTCTCTGTAGCCCGGGTCAGGCGCTTCTGCCGCTGTTTCTGGTTCAAAAGTGGCTTGACCTGGGGAATGCGGCACCTGTAGCCCATTTCCTGCACACGCCTGTGCACGGTGGCTCTGGATGTTTCTACTCCAGACTCAGTCCACTGCTTCCGCAGGTCCCCCAAGGTCTGGAATCGGTCCTTCTCCACAATCTGCCTCAGGGTCCGGTCACCTCTTCTCGTTGTGCAGCGTTTTTTGACACACTTTTTCCTTCCCACAGACTTCCCACTGAGGTGCCTTGATACAGCACTCTGGGAACAGCCTATTTGTTCAGAAATTTCTTTCTGTGTCTTACCCTCTTGCTTGAGGGTGTCAATGATGGCCTTCTGGACAGCAGTCAGGTCGGCAGTCTTACCCATGATTGCGGTTTTGAGTAATGAAACAGGCTGGGAGTTTTTAAAAGCCTCAGGAATCTTTTGCAGGTGTTTAGAGTTAATTAGTTGATTCAGATGATTAGTTTAATAGCTCGTTTAGAGACCCTTTTCATGATATGCTAATTTTTTGAGATAGGAATTTTGGGTTTTCATGAGCTGTATGCCAAAATCATCAGTATTAAAACAATAAAAGACCTGAAATATTTCAGTTAGTGTGCAATGAATCTAAAATATATGAAAGTTTATTTTTTATCATTACATTATGGAAAATAATGAACTTTATCACAATATGCTAATTTTTTTAGAAGGACCTGTACAGTGACCCAACTGCAAAAGCCCAAAAGGTTACAGTAAAAAACTCTGTCTAAACATGTTACAGTAAAGTACATTCAGAAGAGTTGTGCAACTGCAGAATCAAGGTCAGTGAGAGAGATTTTATTCTGCTTCAGCATCATGTCTTCATGTTGGTCAGGCCGGAGGAATTTCTCCACATCTCAAACATATCTTTGCAGGAAAAGAGAAAAACCCTAAAGCAGATCCAGCCTTGACAACATTCTCCACACCTGCTCTTCCTCGTCCTCCTCCTCCTTGTTCACCACCTCTTACTCATCCTCTTCCTCCTCTCCCTCTTATATTGTTTCCATCCATTGTTGGTATCAACATTCAGTGCAACATTTTGAGTAAATTTTGGGACTCTGAACTGACTTGTATTATGTACAGTTGGTTTGGTCACATCATTAGAAATAAGTGTGAACAATTTTGAGTCGTTGTGTAAACGATGACAACTGTGTTGTAGTTGTGTTTAACTTGCGCCTACCTGTGTTTAGCATTTTGAAACATAAGTGCATCACAGTGCAAAGTTTGTTTTAGTGAGTGAGAATGTGTTTAGAGTTTTGAAAAAAGAGTGCATGAGATTTGCAAACAGTGTTTTAACTACCTGAACTTGTTTAATGTTTTACAGAAAGAGTGATTTATTCGACAGATTGGTTTAGACTATTCAGAATTTGGTTCAGAGAATGGGGTTTAGTGTTTTAGCGATTCAGAAAAACTGTAAAAGTAGACATTTCGAGCTTTCTATAGATATACTTCTCAGGTCTGTGAGGCAAGTATCGTATACGCTGAGTTTTGGTTCATTTATGAGACGCGCTCCAGTTTACGCGCCGACGCCTCCGTGTCCTGATTATATTGTCTACTATATATTTGCTTCTTATTTATTAATCCAGGCAAATTTGTTGATGAAACATTGATTAAAATGAAGATACACTATACAAAACGAAATTTTGGAGAAAAGCTGTTCCATTGTGCATTCTCCTTTTATATATACTTGTCTTGAGGCCACGAGATACTATCTTGGGGCCACGAGTTACTATCTTGAGGCCACGAGTTGCTATCTTGAGGCCACGAGATACTATCTTAAGGCCACGAGTATATCTTGAGGCCACGAGATACTATCTTATAGTAATAATTAATTTTTTGGACAAAGTGGGACTAGGGGGGCTACGTAATTACAATCTAAAAACAAAAATAATGCTTTTGTTTTTAAAATGACTAATGGCTAAACCAAAAATGAAAATAAAAACAAAAGCACAAACTAATTATATTAGCCAGCATTTGATTACCCCATTATAATGGTCACTTTCATAAAAATATACTTGTAGGTTTAAAATTCCACATATGGCACATTTATTGTCTCCAACAACAAATATTTTAGCAATAATATGTATATTTAGTCAGAATTATTGAGCTACTATTCTATTGTGCTCGTTTGTTTGGTGCGCATGCGCGCGGCGGCGGCGCTCATTAAAGGAAGCTTGAATTTTAGCGGAGATTCACTTGCAGAAGCTCGTCCTCTCCTGACAGTGAAATGGACATATTTGTTTGGCTTTCTAACATTTACAGATGGAGAATATACCTGTGAAATGTAAGTTAAGCACTGAGGAAAGCACCACATCTCAAACGCATTAAACAGCGGCAGTATCTGTCAGTCAGCAACAGTGTCTGTCAGAAAATCTGACAGGGCAAGCTGCTTTAAACTTAACTATATCTTACCAGTTATTTTGAAGCGCTTAATGAGCTTACCAGTTATTTTGAAGCGCTTAATAATCAATAATAACTTATGTTATGATTAATTATGAATATTTGGGTCAGTTAATTGTATTAACTTGATGTAGCTAACTTAATATTACAATCAATGAATCAGTTCGTCCAACGAACTCTTTTGATTATTCATTTATTCTAAGAAAAGGGTATCCAAGGAAGAATAATTATTTCTTAGCATGTACAGCGCTTTGAGCATGTAACAAGATCATAAATCATATAAGAGACTTTGTTTTGCAAGCAGTGAAGTCAAATCAAATACATATTTTGCACAAGTTTTATTAACTAAATCACCAACATAACTAAACTAAACAAACATACATGCATGTATACATAAATAGGTGAGTGATAGGAGGAAATTGGAAACCGGAAATGGAACTATGGAGAAGATCCATGTAACTATGAAAAGAACCATCAGCTTATAATTTTCAAGGTACCTCAGTAAATGTAAATACTTGCATGGCATTTGCAGCGGACACATTTCTTGAAGAACGTGGAAAAGGATGAAGATGTTTCTTTTGAATGTCAAACATTGAAGATGCAATCGTATTCTTCTCCCCGTTGGATAAAGATAAGATGAACTTGCATGGGTAGTTCGACTCAGTTCTGGTTGAAGGTCCAGAAACTATGCATGAAGGTCCAGAAACTTAACCCATGCTGAGAGGACATGCAGAGCAAATGGTGGGAGTTGCGATGGACTTCTTCTGCGTTGGATGAAGACGTTAGCCAAACTCCTGAGGTTGTCCTTGACGCTGTTGTGGTTGAGAGAGTCATCTCTCTTTTGAATGAGCACATAGCTGGTTGTGAGTCAAGGCCTGCTGCCCTGGAGCCTGGGGCCTGGTCGGGCCCCGCAGTACAGCAACCTGAACGTACAAGAGAAGGCCAAGAGAGCAAATGTTGGGTGTAGTTGCAATATAAACCCTTAGGCATGTCCCACCTCTCTGGGTTGGCTCGGCCAATAAGAACGTTGGACGTTTCAGGCAGCAGAATTTGGTTTATGGCTCTTTGTTTCAATCGTGCTCATTTGCATGTGCACCCTGGATTGTTGGTAGCTGTGAAGAACTATGAAAGACTCTTGTAAGACTAATATGTTGTTTTTATCGACATATCATGTACACAGTCATTTCTATCTTCAAAGTACCAAGTTATAGAGATCAAACATGCCACCATATGATTTTGGTTAACCATGGTTGCAAAGCCTGAAACATTAACCCATTAGAGTTTACAAGGAAACAACAAAAGGAAAATCATGAGATGTGTAAATTAGATACATGTTTATACTTTTCTCAAGTGGTTATATATTTAGAATATATAGGATTAACAGGGCTTCAATCTCATTCTCTCCTACTCTCAGTAAGATTTAAGTAAGAGTCACATCTCTAAGGAATTCCAGGGTCGTAAAATTCTTATCAATGTAATCGGACACTGAGCCAGTGGTGTTCGTGTCAGGGGAAGTTGGCCACATGTCTGAATTGGGAGAGTGAGTTTGCCGGACTATTCATTAAATATGAATAATTTGTGTGTGATTGGTCCAGACGCTACAGCTACTATGCACTTTCACTGCAGGAGCTCACACTGCGTCGTCCGCTATTTTAGTATCAAACTACTGTATCGATATAAATGGTATTGCCTCATTCCACATCGTTTAAAAAAAAAATCTATATATTGTACAAACTCGATATACCACCCAGCCCTAGTCTGACTCTCTTATCCAAGCACTCTGAAGTACGTCTAATATTCACCATTTAGTGCTCTTGACATGTCAGTCCTAACTTAAATAGTCAGACATGCTCTACATGTTTGTAAAATTCATGTAATAAATTAACTTTTGTACAAATTAATTTTAAATAATTCTAAAACGGATCCATTTTTGTTTTTTTCATCAGGTGGCAGTGAAATTTGCCTACAATGACGAAGCGTTGTAAGTAGGCTGTGCTCTCTCTGTTTTCCCTATCAGTCACTGTTTTTAATTTCATACATCTCATATTAACATTATTCACAGACTATAAATGGTTTTTGAATAGACAATCTGCCACAGTCAACAGTTAATCCACGACTGGCCTACAGTAAATCCTAGGGCTGGGTATTGACACAAATTTCACAATTCGATTTGATTTTGATTCACAAGCTTGCAATTCGATTCGATTTCGATTCGATTCAATATTGATTATTTTGGATATCAGGTAGGCTACAATACGTGGCAAATTCTCAAGGAAAACAAATCTCTTAACTAATGCTGTAAACTATGGGAGTCAGTTGTAGCCTACTAGGCTTCATTAGCCTACTATAATTATGAAGGTAAAAATTAACTGATTTGTGTACAAACACTTAAATTACACTTTTATTTATTTTTATAATAAGAAAGTTATATGAAAAATAAACATTTAAATGGAGGCTGTCATAAAAACTTGCCAGATTTATTCAAACATGCATCAAATATTGAAGAACATTAAAAATTATAATGAATATGTAATATGGTGCATATATGTAGCAAAATGCTTCTCTTTGGAGTTAATTTTTCTAGCTGACTAACAAATTCATGGTCACTGGATATGTTTTTCTGAGGTAAATGTGACTACATGACATTGTTTGCAAGCTGTTTTACTGACGTCTTTCCACTGTTGAAACACTGATTGAGCGATTCCATGTAACATGATACGGATTTCAATAAGTTGTACTCTATATTTTAACAGACTTTCAGATGCTCATTCAACTGGTATTATTAAGGCGGAAGAGAAGATCATGTGCTTCCCTTGAGCTGAGCTGAGCCAGAGCGATCTCACGCCACATCGCCGAAAAGGTATTTATGTTTTTAAATTTCATAAGAAAATGTACGTAATTTGAAATCTGAGACTTTGTTTCATATCAATAGTAACAAAACACAAAGATTATTGCGATTTGTTGAATGGGATGCGCTCTACAATGTTTTATTAATTCATCAACTGAAAACAGGATGAATAGCCTAATCGATTCGTAAAAATGAGAATCGATTAATATAGAGAAATCAATATTTTTTACCCAGCCCTAGTAAATCCTATATCCATCTACTCATCATAGCAACTGTCTTTCTTCCAGTACGGTGATTCCAAGCCCGTTCCACTGGAGGTCGCTCTGCACGATCATGCGAACCACGAGCCCCGGGTTCCTCAGATCAACCAGCTTCTGGACTGGCAGGTGGAGCCTGACCACTACATTATGGCCCTCGAGAGGCACCATTGATGAGGATTTGGCATGGGTTATCATGCGCCAGGCAACATACGTAGCTCAGATATGCTGTCATCGCGGGGTGTTGCACAGCGACATTAACCTGAAAAGCTTGCTGAATACACTGGACACCCTCAAAGTCAAACTGATTGACTTTGGATGTGGTGAAATGCTTACCAGCGCATGTTACACGTCCTTTGCTGGTATGTGTGATTTCTCAAAGCTGTAAGGCGGGTCTCAAACTCTGGGGATGAAGAGTTGAGAGCCGTTCACATGGGACTCTGAGGGAGTCAAGCTCTCATCAAGCATCGTGGAATGGGATCCACCGTCGTGAATCAATTGGCATAAAATAATTTCATGTTTGATCATGGATATCTAGTCAAAATGCTGTATTAATGGAAACTTACAAATCAGACATCTTTTTCCTTCAAGAACTGTGTAAGATGACTGATAATACCTGGACCAAAGATGTGTTGTCACAAGGTGAGATCTTCATTCCAAAGGACAATTTTAATAGTGAATCTTCTTAGATAGTGCAATGCAGGAAAAGGAACATCTGAGTCTAGTGGCCTTGTGGCCTTGTGGACTTTTGTCTCTCCCATCTTTCTGCACAGAATGCTGCATTTTTATTTGCTGTTGTCTGCAGAATGACCCAGAGAAGTGGATTGAACTGGAGAAAGTCAGTCTGGTTTAAGGTATTAATTACATTATTAAGATTTTCAAGTCTTTTTGATTTGGTTCAATTTAGGGATGCACAATATATCCACCATATTGGTATCGGCCGATATGTTAATTTTTAATGTTATGGTTATCAGCCTGATAAGAAAATTTGGCCGATATATAAAATTTGGCCGATAAATAATGTATTATTTCCTTCTGCTGAGACACTTCAGATGCGCACCGTTCACAATGATGATTTTAAATTGCTTGAAATATGATTGGAATCACTTAAAAAAGGTATAAATACAGTTAAGTGCAGCGCAAGTCTGTCATTTAGGCTACATAAAATTATAATGAGATATAAATATAATTGTGTCCTTAGGACATTGCTTTTAATGGTGAGACTTGTTTTTGTAATCAGGCTCTCAAAAATTGATTTAGATTTATCGGCCAATATATCGGTTATCGGCTTCATATCAGTGCATCCCTAGTTCAATTATCAGACTGTAGACATTAGCTTTCAATACAGGCTGCAACTCATCTAGTCAGTACGCTGCACAGATGACGAGTAGCGCTGTATGTTTAGCCCTTCTGAGGTATTTTACCTGTGCTCCTCCAGGAGCAGTTGTGGACACCCCTGCTCTCCATGCTTACATTTGCCATGTCTAAAAGGCCGTTCACACCAAGAACAATATCTATAAAGATAACTATAACGATAACTATATTTGCACCCACTCCAACGAACAATAACGCTCCGTTTATTCTAAACTTGCACGCTGCAGTTACAAAGTGTGTACAAGGTTTTTGCTGTTTGCTTGTTGCATTTACACGGCTTTAACCAGCAGATGTCCTCAGCGTGCTGTGTGTTTTGAGTGAAGCCAGTGTAATCGATCAAATAATATTACAGATAATTTAGCTGACGCAGTCAATATAGTGAAATAAAAACAACACCTAGTCTTTTTCACCGCAACTTCAAAGGAAGCAAGACAATGTTGTCAAAACAAGCGCTGGATACCTGAGGTAATACTTCACACCATTTATTCAGAGGGTATGTTTTCCATATCCATTTTCTTGAAAGTGGCTTGACTTGTCAAACAGTGCTGGATTTTTCTGGACCTCGGCGATTAACTTCTCCACAATGTCGTCTACGATTTTAAATCCACAAGCCCTTAAATTAGAATGGATTCTGATTGGCTGTCAATGTTTTATCATTCAACAGCTGGAAAACAATTCGTTCCGAAAGTGATCCCAGCGATATCATTCCTCTATCGTCATAGCTGTTGTCAGGCTTTGTCATGGCAGTCTTATGGAGAAGGTGAAGTAGACATCAGAGATACTTTGCTACAAGCTGTAGGAACTACACTAACTGTGGTGATGCGCATCTTCTTCCGAGATGGTACTCCTTGGAGCATCCACGTTGTCGTAACCCTTCCGCATCGTCAGCAGGGATCTCAGGTGCTTCGCCCCTTAACCTGAACACCTCATCTGAGTGGGGCAGCAAAGACTGACTAGCAGAAGGGTTCCAACTGTGGGCTCTCTTCAGCCACAGCCATCTTGAGCTGGACTCGGTTGCTGCAACTATGTCCCTGCTGGCTTTCTTCAGCGGTTTAGACTCTAGGCCCACCCTCTGGAGGAAGTAGCGCACCGATTTTGCTGGGAACCCGCGGCAGCCTACTTCAATGGGGGGGCTGGTTGCATGCCAGCCCTTTAAAACAGCTTCATCGACCAGGTCTTGGTACTTGGCTTTTTTCAGTTGGTGGGACGTGGCTAGCCTCTCTTCCCAGGGCACCGTGAGCTCAACAACTATGATGATTTTCGTGCTCCTGGATAGCAGGACCATATCTGGTCGGCGGGAGGTCACTACCAAGTCCTGTGGGAAGACAAGCTTCCTCTTCAGGTCCACTCTCAACTCCCAGTCGAAGGCTCGTTTCAAGATAGAGGATGGGTTCTTGGCCTCTATGCCAGTCTTATGAGCCTTGTCTCCTTCCCTCACGAAGGTTATAGCTTCGGGCGGATGGGCCTGCTTGTTGTTGGCTTTGACTCGCTGCTGTTCCACCCTTGGCAATTTCCGTGAGGACCTTGTCGTGCCTCTATCTGTACCGCCCTTCTGCCAATGCCTTTGGACAACCGTTCAGGATGTGGTTCAGTGTAAAGGAGGCTGCTCCACATTGGTTGCAAGATGGGTCTTCCTCTCCGCCCCAGATCTCTTTCTTGGTGTTGGCAGCAGGTCAGTCACAGAGCGCAGGAGAAAGCTCAACTTCCCTTGGTCGGTCTGCTACAGTTCCTTCCACGACAGCCGTCGCTCCTGTGCCTGGTCCCACTGCGTCCATCGACTCTGAGAGGCAAGTCCGATCACTTTCACCTGGCTCTCCTCCTCTGTTGGCCCACAAGGCCTCTTCTGGCTCTGGCATCTGTTACTGTTGCTTTCGTCAACGAAAATTATGACTAAATATCATCGTCAACGAACCTTTATCATGTGACGAAAACAAGACAAGACGCAACATGAATGCTGGTCGTGACGATGGCTATAATTAAATGTATAATGCAATATTGTTGACGAATAAAAGCAAGACTAAATGTGGTTTACAAAATAAAAACTATGCTAAAAGGTCTCTTCATTTTCGTTGACCAAAACGAGACAAAATGTTATAATAATTTTATAATGATATTTCGTCTCGTTTAGTCACGTTATTATTATTATTATTTTGCAGTATTTCTGTTTCCTGTGTCTCACTTCAGGGGCTGCATTAGGTCGCACTGCGCAGATGCAGGCGACGTCTCTTCCTCAAGCCCCACTCGTGGCTGCTGCGGTGAGTTAGCGTAAACGACAACAAACAAAGTTAAGTCTGACAAAGAGAAAGGGACCGATGGCCGGCCTTCTGGGGTTCGTCTTTGGGAGAAAAAGAAGAAACGACATTTGTAAAAACTTTCATTTCATCATGTGTGTACTTCTAACATGTTTGGTTAGTAAAATAAATATGTTGTAAATTCAAATCAGAGCGTCTTCCATGACTGGAATGGACGTATTCTTGAGTCTATAAGGTGACAATAATATAATTAGATAACCTTGTTTGAAATGGGTTTGGCTAAAAGAAAAATTTAGTTTTGTCTATACTACTAGGTGCTTATACTATATGGACTGGGTTAAATAGAATTGCATTAATAAAAAGAGACTAAAATACAATTTTCATTGACTAAAACTAGACTAAAATATCATCAGTTTACTTTGACTAAAACTAGACGAAAATATTCATGGATAATTCTGACTAAAATAAGACTAAAAAAATGCTCAGACGGAACCTTGACTAGTCTAAAAAGAGTATGAACTTGACTAAAACTAATAAAAACTAAAATGACAGCTTGACACAAAGACAAGACTAAAACTAAAACAGGCCGCCAAAAACAACACTAGCATCAGCCCTGCTCCACATCTTCTCAACTGTAGTGTCCAAGGCCCAGGCATCCCTGGCATACCACACCCATGATTTCCTGGTGTTTCCAGTGGGATTCTGCTTCCATCACGGCTTGCTGGGGCTTCCACTTTCTGCTGCATTTGAGAAAGAGGACCCAAATGCAGAACAACCAAGGGATTGCATTTTATTGACACGACAAAGCACAATAGGGATGGAAGGAGTGAGGATAATCCAAACAGTAGGACAGGCCAGTCAACAGGAGAAAGGGAAGACGGATGAGATCCGACCCAGGCAAAGCTAGGCAGGAGAACCGAGGAGATGGAGGAGCACAATGACCACACTGGAAATCAGGCAGTAGTTTGAGGAACCAGAGACTGGAAAGTTAACTAAAAAGTTAGAAAGTTAGGGAGCAGCAGCCAGGATGGATCAGGATGGAGGACAGAGAGAGAGACAGAGAGAGAGAGAGAGACTCAGCACAGCAACTAGAGAAAATAAATGCTAATTTAACTGCAGATAGAAAATAATAAAACAATGATAAACAAAAAGACAAAAACAAATCAAAATAGAAACCAAAAATAAGGCTTGAGAAAACTAGAGCTAAAGACTGGAACTAGACTACAGCAAACAGATTTTACAGTAGACAAGCAGAAATCTCACACACTACATACACAACGAACCAGCAAAGACATGAAGGAAAGGAGCACAATATAAAGGGATCAGAGCACATGAGGATCAGGTGAGCACAATTAGTGAAACGAGGAACAAGGGGGTGTGTTAAAGGGAAACAAGCAGGAGGTACAA
The DNA here is from genome assembly GCF_051911475.1 of Siphateles boraxobius. NCBI lineage: Eukaryota > Metazoa > Chordata > Actinopteri > Cypriniformes > Leuciscidae > Siphateles > Siphateles boraxobius. The sequence goes on along the minus strand of NW_027508866.1, from coordinate 24,971,578 downwards.
GAGGAGCAAATGGCCAACACAAACAAAGACAAAGCCATGTGCTCAGGCACAAGACAAACAGAAACACTGAACAGAGACAAGACTTTCAGAGCAGAACCCTGACAGCTATTCTTTAATATTGAGAACGATTTTTAGATCTTTATCGTCCTTGGTGTGAACGGGCCTTAATTCCATCTAACATCACCTGTCTTTCTTTAGGATGGTTTTTATTCTGAGCCTCTGAGTGTGAGTTGGCCTTAAAACTGTTACCTGCTGTGGTTTAGAAGCCTAACTGTGTGTTCACACCGCCACCGACGAGAGCGTCAAAGTGGCCGGAAGTCATTCATTTCTAATGTGAGCCGGTGGTGAGTCTTGGATGGTGAGGGCGTCAAGAAGAGTTGAAGTCAGGTCAAGAAGTCCTCTGCTTAAGAGGAGTCCAGAGAATGCAGTCCTGTAAACTTTGGTTGCGACCACATTAGTTACCAAGCAAAATGGAGGAGAGGCTGATCATTGCTGGTGTTCCTGTTGAGTTGCTGATGTGCACTAATGTTATATATTTTCTGAAAATAAGCGGGAATTGCATGCTAACTTAAGTGCCATAGCATGCAAAACAGTGTTGCTGCTGTAAATCAGTCAGTAAAGTTAACGTTACAAATTTTTACAACATCAGTGTTTGTCTCCACATTAAATAGACTGAGATCCATGATGGGCCAAAACCGATTGAATCACCGGTCTCTGATGTCCATTGAAAATTACGTTGTGCTCAAATTGGATTTTACTGGCCTCATTATGGACTTATCTAAAAAAAAAAAATCTTTCTTGATTTTCTGGCAAAGTTCATTCGTTTTTTCAATTTAAAATTGAAAGTAGAAAATGAGAAAACGACTCATTTATTCGTTTTAAAAAGAAAAAAAATCGAGAATTCGGCTTGGTTTTATATTTTTTATATTCAGGGGTAAACACCCCTTTCCGTTGATTGGCCCACCAATGATCAAGCTGTGCCGCATTAGTTCTTCCACAGTTCAGTGCAACAGAATAAAAGTCTGTCCTGTTGCTTTGCTGTTTATAGTTACATATTTCCTTTGTAATTGTTTTGTGGCTGTGGTAGCAGAGGGAAATATTTGGTGTTCTTTCCACTTATATCTGTTGATGAAAAAATTCAAAAAGCTGCTTCTAAGCACTGGGCCTTGTGCTTCTATTTGTGTTTAGTTTGTAATTTTCTTACTGTGGTGGTCCACCCATTAAAGGGATGTAGAGGAAACACTGTAGTATTGGCTGTCTCAGTGTGTGTGTGTGTGTATGCCAGTTCACCTTACAATTTTTGCGTGTGGACCATGTGTGGCACTAAATAAAATTTTCCAGGGAAGCATAATGATTAAGGGGGGCCTCACTCAAAGAGCAGCCTAGGGGCCCCTGACCACCTTAATCTGTCCCTGGTTGTATCGACCAGAGTGAATGCTGCGGCCAACATTTGTGACATCCGATGGAGACGAGAGATGTATGTCGCACATTTTAAAATAAAAGCAGACACTTCTAGGGTTGAGTATCGTTTGAATTTTAACAATTCCGATTCCTATTTAGATTCTTCTTATCGATTCCTAATTTCGATTTCTATAAGGAAAAAAATACCTTAGATATCACTCACATTTAGTCTTATTGCAAACATTTAATTGTAGCTGAATATCATGAACGAAAATCAACAGGCTAAAGAACACTTTGTCTGTGGATTAAAAATACCATAGAAAAATAACCAGCTTAACTAATATACATTTCAAGCATTACTTAAGACAAGTAAACACAGTAATAAAAAAAATAGGAATTGCAACAAATAGATACAGCTGAAAAAGGTATTATTGAAATAAACTGTTTTAAGATTTTCAGGTATTGGGACACAGAACTGGCAGACTAAGAAAATGCATGCACAGAGACAAAAATGTTTGCCCACCTACCTAAATGTAGTGGAGATGGTGAATAACCCCTATTTCAAAAAACGTTGGTGTATTCCTTTAATGATTTGTAGGGGTGTCCCAACATTTTTGGCAATATAGTGTATATGTCTGTGATTCATTGCCTACAATGATCAACAATGACAACATGTTTTTGAAGCATTGATCATTGTAGCCAATCACAGACATATATGTTGAGCGCGTGAACACAATGGCCACTCAGAGGTGTTTGAGAATCAGGGCTCAAAATGGGCTCAAACAGGACTCAAAATGCTAGAGGGAAATGCTGGTATCGTCACATTTTTAAAATTTCAGTACCGACTTGGTACTAAAGTCGGTACTTTTGACAACTCTAGTTTAAACTCTTTATTACATACAGAAATGGACCATGGTGAACATTCTTAGACAGGTTGTGAACCCTGTTTTGTTTTCAGACAGTTTAATGTAATTTTAAACTGCCGCTCGTCAACGGGAGCTGTCACAGTTGCAAGGCCACAAGAATCAATCCTCCGTAGGCTAGACCGTCCCATTTAACAACACTCGTTCCAACCTTTGTGGCCTTCGAATGTGTGTCCTTTGAAGGATCCAGAGGAACCCAGCCCAGAGGAAAATAGCACAATTGACTCTAGAATGAATAATATATAATATATTGCACCAGTGTCAAGCAAGATTTTATCAGGGACTCACAGTCATCTACATTTAAAGACAAGTGAGAAATGAAAGAACCAACAGCAGGTTTTTGGTTTTCACAAATTTCAGAACCTAAAGATTGGACTGCAGACTTCAACTGTGCATTTACTGCGTTCTGCTTTTAGTTTATTTTTGAGCAACACCCTGTCCTGCAGAGTTTGGCTCCAAATCTAATCCAAAGTCACACCTGCATGTAATCTTCAAATATTCGGAAGACTTTGGTTCAATTTTTCAAGTGTGTTTGATTAGCGATATAGCTAAAACTTTGTAGCTAAAAATATTCTTGTCATTTTCTCCAAAACCATTTTATTTAATTTCAGTCATTCAATTGAAAATGTTTTAAACAGACTTAATTCGCACATCTCTGTGATAAGCATATTTGGATGTTCATCAAGCAATAGATGTCAGGATTAAAGCACATGCAAATATTGTTGATCAATGATTACATGTGAATAAAAGCCTACATTTTGTGTGAACTATCGTTGTAATGTATAGCCAATTAATTAAAGATGATGGGTATGAAAATAAAGCAATTTCATTCAGTCACCTTGTTTTTATTAACATATATCACAAATCATGATATCACACAGAACCTTCCCAACTGAAAAATCCAGCATAAACCAGCATGAATGAATTCCATGTTGGTCCAGACTGGTTTATGCTGGTTAGTGCTGGTGAACCTGCATAGTCATGTAGCTTCTCCACCAGCACTCCCACATCATCCCTTATGCTGGATTTTTCAAAAGGGTTCATTAGATTCAGATCTGTGACTTTAATATGGGCAATAATATCGTTGTTTTTTGTTATTTTTGCAATGTTGAGTGATAGACCTGCAGTCTTAAGAGTGATGATTCAGGCGTAACTGTAAAACACAAGAGAGACAGATCACATTTACTTTTGCTTTTCATCTTAAATACAAGCCCAAATTGTAGTTATTATATAAAATAATAACACTTCACATAATTCATAAAGGCATCATCTTAATTAGCAGAATTACAATGAACATGGAAAAGCTGCAAATATCAGGTTGTCATCACACTTTTTTTTTATCATATAATGTCATCATTATGTTTATGTAATCTCATTTTTATCAGTGTGCAACATAAGTAACCAAAACGTTTTCTGCACAAGTTAATTTGGAGCCAGATTTACCCTCATTGGATTTTATTTATTTTTAATGATTGCTGCTTAATGCTAAAACCCTCAACTTGGTTTACTAACTGGATTGCAAATGTTTGGTATGGGGTTAATTGCGCCACTGACTAGTGTTTGTTGGTTCTTTCAGGGACTATAAGGTCACTAACACAGGACTAAAGACAAACACAGCTGTTGATTTATATGTAGAAAAAAAATTATTGATTGATGATTTTTTTTGTTTTTGGATTATTTCAAATCCACCATAAAATAACACTATCAGGATGTTAATGCCAGATGTAAAAGGGGCCCAAGATTTCTGAAGAATTCTTAGCAGAATTAGAAAGCTTATCACATGCCTCGTGTGTTGAGTGTTTACACGCTTTACTGTTGAATTCTTCAGGTCCCCCCCAAATCATTGCAGAAAGTGGAAATAAACAGCAGTTTCCAAATTCTATTTAACTGGGATGACTAAGACTAACTTTTCTTTTGCCGTTTTTCTGTAGTGCTTACCGGAAAAAAGGATTTTTTAAATCCAGTGTGTTCCCAGATTTAAATCCAGACTGATCGACCACAGCAGTGATGTGAATGTCATAGCTTTGTCTATAAAAGAAGACGTTTGCAGTTAGATAAACTGTTGTTTCAGAGTTATATACCACCAATCTGTATATAGTCCAGTTGTGGACGTTCCTGAATCCTGTCTCTAAAGGTTTAGACATTAACAAATCAAATTAGTATGTAAGCAAATACAAAAAGGGGGGATTACTTTGAAAATGCTGCAATATAAAACATTTGTGATTAAACATTTTCCCCTTATATAATTCCCATGCCCAATTCTATTCTATTCTACCCTGCTATATTTTGCTTCCATGTTCCAGACCCAGAAATGTTATGCTTCCCAAAGCCCCTTTCACACAGCGCGTTGATCCCGGGAAATTGCCGTAAAATTGCTAGAGTGCCTTCTATGTGAACGCCAACACATTCTGGGATCGATGCCGGGATGGGGGCCAATGAAATTGCCGGGATCAGTCCCGGAACGCGCCCTGTGTGAACAAATTCCAGGACCAATGCCGTAAGGGGTGTGTCGTAGTGATCGTGCCATTGCGCGACTCTGTTGCTCTTAGAAGAAAGTTTGTGTTCGTCATCAACAAAGAAAGAACGAAAAAAATTCTGCTAACTGGAATGAAGCAGAGACCAGGAGCTCCTCACTATCCACGCTGAAGCTGAGAGCGTTTGCCAGCTTTGTGGAACGGGTACGTGATGCGTTAGTGCACATGTTTTTGATGCGTACGTTATACATCACATCCTGACGTCACTTGTCTTTACGGGATGTGTGTGAACGCACACACAGATTCCGGAAAATCCCTGGCAGTGTGAATGAACCAAAATCAAATGATCCCGAGACACATTATCCGTGTATTTTCCGGAATCTCTGTGTGAAATGGGCGCTAGTCATATAACAAAGTTAGGCGTACCTCCTGTTGGCTATTAGTTGAACTTGTCCAGATAATGTCTGTCCTATTTTGGCAAACAGGGGGGTTTGCAGAAGACAGCGCACCTGATACCAGTGAGTCAAAGGTTCATTAGGAGCAGTGGACAGCCATACTGTCATTCTGTACAAAAGGAGAAAATAACATAATTATTAATACTTTCAAGCATGTCATCCTCAGAATCTTTTCCTCTCGTATTTTAGATTCTCACCTTGAACCAACAAAGGCCACATCGAACCAAAAAGCAAGTCCATGAATGAGCCCTGACTGCAGCAGTTTGAAGACAAATGGGATTTCCAACCTGTAAATTACATAAGCTACAAATATTAAGACAATGCTCTAGGTTTTCATAACATTTTTGAAACGTACTTTTTCAAATGCATCCTTCATGTTTTTTAACAGATTGTCCCTAAATTTGCACAAATCATCTCAAAACCACGCTGGTGGAAAATGATTGTTCTCCAGAAATGCATAGTACATTTAAGTTTGATGGTAAGGATGTCAAACGGCAAGGCTGTATCCTTGTATTGTCTTTTTTATTGGCATTATTCTCTAAGCAAACAAGACAAGTTTAGTGACACAATCACACCATAAGTTTTTCTAACCTGAAATCAACCACGACTCTCCAGAAAAAGCATATTTGCTAGAACAGCTACCAAACAGAGGTGACATTTTGTCACTTTTATCTATTGACACGAAAGGTTGCACTTATCATTGGCATTTGATAATGCCCTGAAAATGGCAAATAAATTTACAGTGACGCACACTGACTTACAAATTAAAACCTGTAAAATTAAAAGTAAAATGTGTGCATGCTTTCAATTTTACCGATGTAAATCTTCCTCTTTTGCCTCCAGAAAGTTGATTGAGTATTTCACAGACCTGGCCATGAGAATCTGCACATCAAATGTGTCCTGAAATGCACCGACATAATGACAACATTATGAAGTAATCTGAGATCCAGATTCATGAAAGCTTTACATCTGGATATATGTGACAAACATGGACTCACGACTATTGGCTGTCTGAAGAACTCATCCAACGCAGAAGAATGAAGGCCGCTCAAGTTCACGCCATAGAAACCCCTCTGATTCCTGAATTAAAATCAAATTACAACTGATTATGTGTACGTGTCTAACCAAATTCATCAGTGAACAGTGATTTCTGATAAATGATTCATGTACAGTCAGAACTTAACATCATTTACAGCTGTTTGTGTCAGTAAATCAAACCAGTGACTAAATAGTCAACTACATTTTGTTCTTTTAGTAGGATGAAAATAATCTGTTATTTAAAGTGATTAAATTATATATAGAAAGCTCCCTTTACAATCGCTGGAGCTGTCAATCAAACAGCGCTAGTTAATCATTGACTGAGTTCTGGACTCTCGCCAAAGCTCCTGTTATAATCAATGACGCAGTCTACACTGCACAATGAATGTCTTACTGTATTCACATCGTATATGCACCATGGTTTGCTCTGTTAGTTATTGTTAAAGCATTCGTGACAGTGCAGAAATCGAGTTGTGATGATGAGATCACTGCATTCATGCGCTCAGCATGTCTGTGATCGGCTACATGCTCATCACTGCAACTTTCATGCCACGATAAATATAATGCTATAATAAACACTTTTCATGATTAGTTAACCTTGAGAGCTGTAATAGTACAAACTAGGGCTGCCCCCTAATAGTCGACTAACCGTTAGTCGCGCAGAAAAAAAAAAAAAAGTGGCGAAATCACGTCGCAGGCTGTAACGGACAGATCGTTAACGGCAGGAAATCCAAGCATTCGCCTATCATTTATCGGCCTCAAATATGGCTTATCACTTGAAACATGTAAGTAGTAGCACTTTATACATCCGCTCGCTCTAATGCTAACCTAGAAAAATATGCGTTATTATTAGGTGCAAATACAGGCGGAAGTTCATCACTTGTATTTAACTTAAAATTCTCTCTCATTTTTGGTCATACAGATAAAAGTAATGCAAACTGTAACGGGTCTACTTTTATTTTTGTAAACTCACAAAACATAGTGTTTTTGTAAAATAATGGCGCTTTCTGTTGATTCGAACTTGAGCGCATCACATTAATGATCCAGAACTAAGCGTATACTTGCCTCACAGACATGAGAAATACATCTATAGAAAGCTTGACATTTTTACATTTGATTGAACATAAATATTCTCAGATTATGTAGAATCCGTATGAAACGTGCATATAGGGGCGTCCACTACTGCGGAGATGATGACGAGTCAGCATCGTCGACTTAATCTCTGCAGTCGAAAACACAGAAAACATGAACAATAAATGAGTCTCATTCTGTTTTTTTTTTCACAACACATTCATAATCATTACGTTTTCTGGTGCGCTGTAGCAGACTTTATATTTAAATCTGTGCGCTGATGACGCTATACGTTTTTTTACATAGGCAATTAAAGGTGCATTATTATGATTCATGGCTTATTAATATAAATGCGAGATTAGTCGAGTAATGGCTTAAATTAACTACTAGTCGACTAGAAAAATCTTTAGTCGAGTGCAGCCTTAGTAAAAACGTGCTTAAAATTTTAGAGAGGGTTCCACATGTAATACTAGCTATTTAATAAGCAATTTTTATATTTTACAACATTTTAATATTTAATATGCATGCTAGCCAACCACAGCAGTGGGGGTTTACAATGAAGTCTCACAGAGACAAAAACAGAGCGTTCAAATCAGATTATTTCTAAATTATGACAATTTTAGATGTAAAAATCATAATAACATTAAAAGTGCACCACAGGAAACATTTTAAAATAATAAAAGAATGCAGTTCATGACCCCTTTAAAGCCCTTCAGATGAACATTTCAGCACGTACCCACTGCAAAGCACGAGCCAAATTTCTGCTCTAACGTAACAATAGGTGTTAAACTTGACATGACACTTGGTTATATTATATTATCTGTAAAAAATCAGTGTGAGACAATGATTTCATTGTCTGAAGTATGCCACTCCTTCAGTAGTTGTGAAGTATGGTCACACCACACATATGAAACTCCTCACAGTTGGTCTGGTTGAATAGCACAGGCAGAGAGAAGAGAACGATGAAACATGAGTCTGGGTTGGACTGAACCACAGCGTTTTACAGCGCCGGGAAGCTGCTGGCTTCGGCTCGGTCACGGCACGTTGCAAGAACTGCGTGGGCGGTGGGACGATGCTAGCAAACCACAACCCCCTGTGGGCCAATGCAAAATAAACCATCATGGATGAGGCTGTAAACATGCAGTGTATGACTGTAGGGTTGAGAGTGGTTTGCTCATGTATACTATTGAAGAAAAGTTATAGATTCTATACAAGCTAAGTTTTCTCAACACCATTTGTGTAATAATTTCCATCCACAGAAAATAATAATTTTGGTTCATCAAATGTTTACAGTAATACAGTGCATGTGCAATGGAGCAAAACAGGGATTGAAAGAAGGGATTAAATGCAAAAACTGTTAACTTTGGAGCTGTAAAGTCAAAATCATTATGTTTATCATATGTTTGAGGTAGTGCTTTTTTAGGTGGATGAACTTATGGTTATGCGTTATCAACATTTGACCCTCAACTATGTGAAAGAAGGATCTTACTTTTCTGAAAGAAGTCTTATGCTCACCAAGACTGCATTTATTTGATCACAAATACAGGAAAAACAGTGATATTGTGAAATACTACAAATAACTATAATCATGCTAATTTGTCTTCTGATTTACAGATATCGTGGGTGGAGCTGCTTTGTGTAAATAATCTCTTTCTGGTATCCTTGCACGTGTTATGTTAAGGTTTACCAATGAAACGGATCTGGCTGGCCCGGTTCTCAACTCACTGACTTATCCATGAAGTGAATAAAACATTACATTTCGGTTTCTCAAACAGAGCAATAATATGGCCTCAGATGACATGGAATATAGTGCATTAGCCGTATGAACCACTTATAACATACAAGTGGCTTTTTCAGAGTCTCCATTCATTGTATTTGCATGGGAAACAGTGAAGAGCAGTCTTCAGAATTTCTCATTTTGTGTTGTACAGAAGACATGAAGGTAAACAGGTTTGTAATGTTATGAGGGTGAATAAGGGGAGACTGGGATAATGGTCGGAGTAATGAAACTAACCCCTAACACTAGGCCTACCCCGCCAAGACCTTTCGGCTTGCCCATTACTCTGAACTGCAAATAGCCACACTTGAGTAAGGGTGCTTTCACACTTGGTTCAAATGCCCAAACCGCTGTATTGTGGTCTCATTAAATTATTTGTGTCAAAACCATGGTGCGTTTGCATCATCAAAACAGTAGTCGTTTACCCCTGTTGTTAGTTGGTAATGACGATGCAGGAGAAGGTGGCAAAATGCATAGTGTTGCTCACCACACTTTTACTTTGGTTTTTGAAACTTTGGTTTTGTTTTCAAAGAATCATCACATAACGTTTTACCGATTTGTGCTGAAGGCGAGCAGAAATGAGAAATAAATTCTGTCTGCTTGCAGTGCGTCCGTCACGCTTGTCTGCAAAGTGAGTGAGACACACACAAACACAGTTTTATCCAATCATACGTCATCAACAGCGGTTCACTTCTGTGATTTAGTATGATTGCGTTCATATCAGCAGCGAACCGTAGTACCGTACCACCACTGTTTTTACGTGGACTGGGGTACGGTTCACGGGTGTGTTCGCATCATCCAAACGAACCAAACTCTTATGTCAATCAAACCTGGGGGAGCAACAAAAGCGCTAGTGTGAAAGCAACCCTGTGTGTGTTCACACTTGTAGTTCAGTTTGCTTGGTTCGTTTGGTCTGGAAAAAAATAACATTTAGTTGTCAGCTTAGTGCAATTTAAATTTGCGGGTAATGTAACAATTTGAAGGGTAATGGAAACGCAGCTTATAACGAGAAAAAACATATACACCAGAACATTTTGTGCTTTTTAGGGTCCCATCACGTCCCGGTTTTGGTTGGTTTAGACGTCTTTGGACCATGTTGCGTTCATATTTCAGTTGAACCGCACTAAATTTTGTGTGGAAGTGGAGCAAGACCCATCTTTTCAGCGTCTCGATCCGGTTGTTCAAATGGTTGCGTTCACACTTATTTAAATGATCCGCACTAACAGAGCAATCGCACCAGAGTTCGTTTTAATCCAACCCAACATGCCAAGTGTGCACACATCCTAAATGATGACCGGATTTTCATTTTCTCTGTGAACTACTGCATTACGAGACTGGTAGTTCTCTTCAATCCAATGCACAGGGAAGAAAACTGAAGAAAAAGCCCTTCAAAAACACATTTCCTACATCCCAGAGGATGTCCCACTATAAATGTAAATTGCAGGTTTTTGCAGGTAGATTGTAAGCAAAAGATGGCATTACCAGAAGTTGGTGCGGGCATGATGCTCCATGTACAGTTGTTCGTCAGTGAAAGGAGCCAGGTGAATGTCACTCTGCGTAGGGAACATCATTCCTGGACAGTCAAAGAAGAAGATTTTCCCAATTAATAAAATTAGCCATTGTTCTTTGTGGTTTTACATTTGCTGCTGCAAAAACATTTTTGGTTTGTAATCTAGACATGTCCTGAGACTCTTATGTTGACTTTGAGTACAATGACACCAACAATAAAACCCAATATAGCATTGACAAGTACTTGATCTTAAATAAACCATCACATTTGAACACATGACATATATAAATTAGCGTGTAGTGGCGTTTATTGTTGCACTTGTTGTTTGCGATGTACAGACCTTTGGGTTTTAACCAGTATTTGGCGTGTAGAAAGCTCTCCAGCATCCTCTCGTTGAGGAGCATGTAGCCAATGGGCTCTGAGATGATCACATCCACCTTCTCCGGGCAGGACACTTCCTCGATCTTTCCCGACAAAACCGTGATTTTGTCAGACAAGCTATTGCTTTTCACTAGAATCTGAAGAGATAAGAATGACAAAACAGATTAAGCTCCATCAGCATCTTTTGTCTCGTTCCTCAGTTAGTAAAAACGAACAAAAATCACTTCTAGTGATGCACTTATAATGGAATACTATTTCTTGCACAATAATAAACGTTAACATACACACTATTTTGAAAGTATAACCACAAGATTGTGTTAAATGATCGCTGGTAGCTGTCCAGTTGTAAAGATATATTAGTTTTTGCATTTCATTTTGTTAATTGCAATGTTAAACTAAAATATACTTTGATGTAATTAAAAACTGAATGTCATGTATTTAAATATATTTGTAATTACACATTTGTAATGATGTTGCAATTTAGTACATTTGAAATATATTGACTTTAAAGTCACCATGAAATTATAATGGACAATTCTTATGGAATATTGCAGTATTTATCATAAATGATTTATCCGGACACATCTTTTTTTTTTTATTCACGTGCCTCATAATATTGTCAATCAAATCTTAATCTTAATCTTGAATTAACTTCCCCTCCCTCTTGCAGCCCATCTCTTCTCTTCTCTGATGACGAGGGCGGGGCAATAACCTGTCAATCACATGAGATCCACCAATCGCAGACCACAATTATCCAATAATTCCTCATGGACAAAATCAAGCCCCGCCCACATTTGATCTTGTTCCAGAAGCGTTTCACAGATATACGTCACAATAGGGAAGAAAAGACTACTGCAACTTCCGTTTTATGCGGATTTAACAGCTCCACTAAAAATGGACTTTAAATGGAAAATTCCTTACACTTTAAGCATTGAGGCAAGTTAAAATATGGGTTTGATTATCACCCTTGCAAAATAACACAAAAATGCATCCGTAATCTCTTTTCTAAAAAACGGAAACCATTTCGAGATTAAGAGTTAAAGGCTCTGTTTTATATTTGGATCATTGGTTGTATAAATCAGATGTGTCATTAGAAACACAAACACATATGGTTGTATTCTACAAAGAGTAACAAGACCTTTCCATTAAATGTGAAAAAGTGAGCTATTAGTACTAAGCTTGTCGGTTAAGAAAGCAGTCTTTATCCATGAAAACATGTGTCCTTTCCCACTATGCAAGTTTCCGGGCCAAATCTGTCCTCAAGTCATTTAGCAGCCATAATGTCATGCATTCCTGACACGCAGGAAAGATCCTTCTGAAGGTGTTGTCCTGTGAAAATGTGCCAGAAAAGTTGGCTCGGCCTGGGTATTTTTCCACAAAACCCATAGCCCCGAACTTCAGGCCAAAGGGGTGTGACAAACATAGATAGTGATAAGTGATTTATCCTCCTAGCACATCCAACAGTTGGCCAAGAAATACATATGTCCTCACTACACCTTAAAAGCTCTTTGTGATAGCTTGACTAGTGGAAATATATGATTTGCTTTTATTGCCACACTGTAAGAAAAAAAAAAACCATAGACAAACAGAAAGTTACTGGTAATTTTCTGTTAAGTTCATGGACATTTCCTTTAACCGTAAAGCACAATACAATGCAATTAAAAATTGATCAGATTTCCCAATGTTATGATTAAGTGGTTAATTCACCCACAAAATAAAAGTTTGTCTTGATTTCATTCTTACAATAAAGTCTATGGAAATGTATGCTGTAAGAAAGGACATTAAAGTATAGAAGTATCCGTGTGCTATGATCCAAGTCTAAAGGTCAAAATAAAGCCCAAATTCAAGCCAAACCTAAAAATTCCCTTTCAGAAAAACACTCAAATCTCATTTGCATTGTGTATATTCAAATCAAGACCTGTCACATATTAATGTTGTCAAATGCCATTGTTTTGTGCGCCTCAAAGCCAACATTTGAATATGCAGAAGTGAGAATGAAATATGAGAGCTACAGTGTAAGAAAAGATTTTAAGCACAAGAATCATATTTCAGCCTGTTCCTCACACAAAGATATCATGTGACTCAAGAAGACCTGAAATATAGTGCATGTGTCACAGAGACTTCTTAGACATTTGAACTGCATGGAAAACAGCGGTGTGAAATTTCTGCTGAACATGCAAAGCATCTTTTGTGCTCCAGAAGAAACTCGTATGGGTCTGAAATGAGAGTGGAGGGTAAATCATAAATAGTTTGCGTGTACTTCTGCATATTTGGCCACAGAGCTGGCCTCCACCGCGTAAACTCTCTTCGCCCCGGCCTGGACGGCGAAGAAGGACAATATCCCTGTCCCGCAGCCCACATCAAGAACCACCTATAACAGATGCAGTGCACACCATCAGAACACATCTGAGGAAAATGGTTTGGTGCCAAAGAAAATTATCAACACAGTATACTAAGACTTTTATGTTTAGAAATCTTAATGGTGCACTCAGTAAATTTTATTTTAATTAATTGTATTATTTTTAATCAGTATGTGTGTTGGAATCAAACCCGTGACATCGGTGTTGCTACTTAATCAGTGTGAGAAATAAGAAATAATTTCCATATTCTACTGTTGTCTATGAGCAGGACACTGAGGTATATAAATAGGGTGTTTCTACGAAGAAATCAGTTGAACACCCTTGTTTGTGTGATGCTGTATCTGGTAACAGGTGATATGACAATATCGGAGCAACTATATAAGTGTCTTTCGTCAAAGATTTTGCTAAATCGTTTATATCGTGGTATGTAAATAAATCCATGCAGTGTACCATTTAAAGTTACTGATTGATAAAGAAATTAAATCACAATAATTCATTATAGTAACTCTATGGGCTAATCGAGGGCTGTCCGACACATATGGCCATGGACACAGAAAGCTGTGAGGACTTTATTTAGTTCTTTTTCACAGCTTAATATGGAATTTAAACGGTCAAAATAAATACACACAAATATGTCAAAAAAAAAATCTGTTGTGGAGAGTATGCATGTGAACATAGTTGGTTATATCTTAAGGGTGTGTTCACACTTGTAATTCGGTTCACTTGGTTGGTACACTCAGGCCGGTTTCACAGACAGGGCTTAGATTAAGCCAGGATTAGTGTTAATAAATTTAAAAAAAAAAAAAAAAAAAATAAAGAAAAAAAAGTTCTGGACTGTATTGACTGGTTCTGATTTAATAGGGATCATTAATCATCACGGGGCATCAGGATGCACAAAAGTCCAATCACTGTTGTTTTTGATAGTAGGTTCAAGCCATCTGACATACTCAATGCAGTGCATTAACAGATGTATGTGATATTAAGTGTGTGGTTTTTCAAAGTTCTATGGCCTATCATATATCTATGGCTTGAATACCCATGACCACTCCACAGCTTTCAAGCAGAACATAACAAGTTGTCAAACTCTGCTACGACTGTCAAAAATTCACAACCCACCAATAAGTAAGTACTGGTTCGCTTAGTGTTCACACTGTCATTTTTAACACCAAACCTAAAGATACAAAACAAAAAAATGATTTTATGACGTATATTTTGCAACTGAACTTACCAAACATCCAAAACAATGCTGCGTTCAGGGCTAAATGTGCTTGTTGCATGTGCGTAGCTACATATGACGGTATTTTGACCTGCTAAGAACTCATGAAGAGCTTATAAAATGAGATAAGGAGTCAAAACAGCGGCAGGAATCCCTCCTTTACACACAAACTAAGAACTTCTGCACAAAATGGAATAAACATTGCGACTACAATGAGAAAAAACAGGTATGATTGAGCATTCTGTCCTTCTTAGGGTCGCATCTTGTGACATCATGTCCTGTTTTTGGTTCGTTTAGATGTCTTTGGTCCGTGTTGCGTTCACATTTCAGTCGAACCGCAGCAGAGTTCGTTTGGACAGATCGAGACCCATCTTTTCAGGGGTCTAGATTAATGAATAAAGTCTCAGGGTTCGGATGGCAGCGTTCACACTTAAGGCACTTTCACACTGGGCACGTTTGCTTCGGTTCGAGCGTGATTGTTCCCGGCGCTCACTCACAGCTTTGGTCTGGTTTCCACATACGCAGTTACTTTACTTCCTGAACAATTGTGCACCGAGTCCGAGTTGCTTTCACATTCATGTGAATCGCGCCACAGTTTCAGAGTAACCGAACTCAGATCTCTCAGGTCCACATGACGGCTTTCACATGATCAATTTTTCATGTGAACCGGGCCACGTTTCGAACATTTTAATTGGACCAAACCTGCCAAGTGTGAACACACCCTAAGTGATTATAAACGCAGGAGCCGCCTAATATTCCTGCTGCTCATTATTGTCAATCAAACAGCAAAAGAAAAAGAGGAAATCTCTCACTGTTCTTGACTGAATAACTTTGGTAGCTTTAATAAGAATCAGTGTGTATGTTGTTCTTGTCCTAGTGTTTGTAATTTGCTCCTTGGTTCTTATTTTTAATGACAAAAAATAAAATAACTATATTGTGATGTATATTATTACTGTGAAATAAAATTAATGAAAAAAGATTTTGGTCATATTGTCAACCCCTAGTAACAGGTTTCAGCACAAGTCCAAAAACATTGCCACATTGGCCAACGAAGCATAAAGTAAAACAAATACTGAGTACACCTTTAAAGACTAGCAGGATAAAGTTTGATGAAACTAGTTGACAACACATACTTTATCTTTGAAGTCGACATCATTGAGCAAAATGGCTTTTTGGTACGTTGCAGTCCTGAGGTAATCCTGAAGCATGTTCTGCTGCTGGGACAGACAGCCATAAAACTGAGAGAAAACTGAAAATGTCTCAGAGAGGTAAATCATGAACACTGATCACATACAAGGCAACTGAATAAAGTTATAGGTTTGCATGGGGTAATTGTCTACTTTACCTGGAAGTACTGCAGTGCAGAGGATTCATCGGTCCTCTGCTGAAACACAGACGGATCTGTCCTGAGGTCCGTCCACGAGCTCAGCAGTCTGTGGAAGCCCTGAAACTCTGAGCAAAACACACTCCTTCACTATCATGTAATAACACAACCAAAGCAGTAATGGACTATGGTAGTTATTATTCTGATACATCAGTATCATATTTCTCAGTCCTCTTAATGATCCACATGATCAAAACTTTCTTGAAGTCGACTGATGCCTTTTTCACATTTGTTGCCATTGGCTTGCTTAGTTGGGGACATTAAATTTAAAATTTAATTTAATATTCAACAATAATATTGATCTGCCTGAATTGACAATATTGTAAGAGAACTGAACTGAGCTGGAAGATGACATCACGGTTTTCTCCAGAGCGGCTTTATATATAAATTAACTAAATAACTTTTTTTACAACAAAAATCAAACATCACTGAACTTACTTAAGCTGGACTATGATGCTATTTTCTTCTGGAAACAAACTTTGTTGCCTTATTTTCCTATTATCACTGTAAAGCTGCTTTGAAACAATCTTTATTATAAAAGCGCTATATAAATAAAGGTGACTTGACTTGAAAAGCCTGTTTCACACGATACTAGAGTCCTTCTCGTCATCAGATTGATAGTTTAGACTTTTCAGCAAGTAAAGATCGTGGTCAGTTCGTTCTTCACGGCCAGAGGTAATACTGTAAGTATATTTTTTCTGCACAACAGTAATTGAATGTTTGATGCCTGAATAAGTGCAATTCACCTTTATTCCACAAGGTGGCAATGATGAAGTGATGTTTCAATCATAGTTACCGCAGGCAGAAAACAAAAGAATAGGAAGTATCATCAGCAAAAACGATTTACCAATACTGAATGTGATCAAATATGACTGTCACTTGATGTTGGATCTGGTGAAGAAGCTGTCAGCGATCTAACTTTTGATTTTGAAGATGTTGAAAATTACTGTTTTGAGAATATGTTTGGGATCGCGGATATGAGCCAGATGTTGAATATACTGGGGAAATTAGCTCTGAGGAAGACAGTGATGATGATATAAAACATCTGCTCAAACTGAGCCCTTCCAAGCTCCAAAGGGTAACAAAATATGCTTTATTTTATTCTTCTGTAATTGTTACTCTAATATCAGGAGAGTTTTATATTATCACGACAGGTAGAGATATATATCCGGGTCGCTAAAGACCCGAATACGTAATAATGATTGGCGAAACATTCACGCATTTAAGGGTTAACTTGAAATGTTAAAAAATTTGTACTTATATGTAAAAACCTACATTAACCTTGATGAAAATTATAGTTAACTGTTATTATCAGTATCAGTGTATCATCAGTATATAGTATATCATATTACAGTATTTAGAGGCACTGCCAAAATTAAAGAGATTAAAGGTTGAAACATTTGTTCTGGATGCTAAATGTTATTATATAAATCTTTGCTAGATATTATATTCAATTACATGGACTTTTTTTTTTTTTTTACAGATTTTAGGTTAAAGTACATATAAATATTGGAGCTGTAATTAGTTATTTTCTGTTACAAAATATTAACGCAATCAACGCAGCATTAGTTTTTTTCCTGCCATTCATTGGTGTCACATTATATAATCATTCATTCAAATGCTTTTAAACCATTTAAGCACGTTAAGACGAAGTGCCAACCTTCTGGTCTCTCTCGTGAAACCAACGGAAGTGACTTAAACTGCAATTCATCGACTGGCGGCTAGAGACTGGATGCAAAAGAGAGTCAAACCCATAAACCCCCATTTTTATAACTCGTCCGTTTAAATTATATTAAGCCTTAAAGTTGTGCATAATTAAGGGCGTGGCCACTTGAGTGACAGGTGGATTGCTGCTGATGTCACTACTAGCCGTTTGTCTGCTGTTTGTTAGCTTCACGTCACCTCAGCTAATCCGCCCCGCTGGCAATTTTCGTTTATCAGAGAGTGATGCGCGGACAAGATGGCAACAGCTGACTCTGCCCACTTTGGGCTTCAAAAATGCTCTTCAGAAACCTATGCGTGACGTCACAGACACAATGTCCATTGTTTTATACAGTCTATGGTTGAGACAGAAAAGACAACTCAAATTGATACTGGCGCGTGTCTGTGAAGCGGCTCTATATATACACACTCGACACACATGAAAGACGCTTCTCAGACAGCGCGCCAGTAGCGATTTGAGTTCTCTTTCAAACTTGAACAGACAAAAAAATGATGTCAAATTCCCATTATTGGCGAGTATCCTGGTTATCACATTCCTAAATGAGTTAAAAAGTTGAGAGAGCTTCATATGTGTGTCAGATCGGTGTCATGTGCATCAGATCTTATAAAGATCTATGTGCATTAGCCTAATAAACCTGCTGCGATTAATGTTGATCAGAGAACAATAGAAAATCACTCACTGCTCTTGACTGAATAACTTTTGTAGCTTTAACAAGGATTAATCTATATTTAACTTACAGCGTTATTTTACATTTGAGTACTTTATTCAGTTTTTATATTTTTTCCTTTAATATTACTGTTAGAGCCATACCTGAAAATCTTAAAGCACTGGTGGTCAGTGAAAACTTTGGCTGATGATGGCTTTCAATTAGACTGTAAGGTATTAGTAATAGTTATATTTACTCATTTCATCCCTAGAAATTGATAAAATCATGGTAGTAAAAAAAATCATAGTACTCAGTAAAAAGATGCCATTAAAAAAATATTTAAAATATACTATCTTTATGTAGTTTCTACATGAATTTGGAGATTTAATGTGAAATTATTACAATATAAAAATATAATAAACATTTCTGTTACATGCAATTAAACATGATTAATTACAGAAAAAAGTGTGATTAATATTTTTTTTGACAGCACTTATATATATTCACAAACATACACATCCATATCCAGTTTATAAGTCTGTATTTAATACATGTGATGTTGAGAGTGTCTCCACAGGGTTTGCAATTTAGTGATATTTCTATCATGTTTGATTCAGTTACCAATGGATTTATCCAAAATCTCCTCCATGAGCCGTTAAACACAAATGTACAACAGATGTGCTGGAAAAACGTAATGCTTCTCAGAGGAAAAAGACAAAACAATTCCATATTTTGATCTTGAATTAGTAATACTAGAAAAATATTGAAGAAATAAGACTGAAAAGCAATAAAGAATCATTCATGCTACGAGACTGGAACAGGTTTGATGCCCTAAGTAACATTTGGCTTCTAAAGGGCATTAATGTTGCATGACATCAATACATTTCTGTCACTTATGGAAGACTGATCAGGCAGCCGCAGATGTCTTACTTAAATATGAGATAAAGAGTGATGAAAGAGTAGATAACTGACCTGACTGAGTGTTGAAGCGCATGAGGAGGCTGAAACAGCCCAGTGTGACGAGGAATGAGCGGCTGGCCACCCGACAACACTCGGTCTCCCTCGTGATCGAAAACTTAAAAACACAGACCCCAGCATCTGAAAGCATAACAATAAACAGGGTAAATGAATGAGGTATATGAATGCTGATAAAAAAAAATATGAAAGGATTAGGACACCCCAAAATTTTGTCATCAGTCACGCTCATGTCATTCCCATATGACTTCCATGGAATACAAAAGGAGATGTTCGAAAAATCACATACCTCTTTTACATAAAATTTAAGTGTTTCATCGTAACATAACTACGTGTATAATCATGTAATCACTTGCAGAGGTCACTCTTCCGCTGGAACTAGACTCGCGTACGGCCGTTACCGGAAGCCCGTGATTATAGTTTATAAAGTTAAAAATATGAATATTTTTCTTACACAAACGTATGGCTTCACTTCACTACAGGCCTTTATTAACCCACAGGAGTCGTGTGGATTACTTTTATGATGGATGGATGTGCTTTTTTGGGCTTCAAAAACTCCCATTGTAAAGCTGGGATGAGCCAGGATATTTTTTATATAACTCTGATTGAGTTCAGCTGAGAAAAAAAAGTCATATACATCTAGGATGGCATGAGGGTGCGTAAATTATGGGATAATTTTCATTTCATTTCACCAAATGCTCACCAAAAACATTTTGCTAAACATCTCCTTCAGTGCAGAAGAAAGTAAGACATATGTGTCAGCCAGAAGCTGGCATCAGAAATGTGTATGTCCTGCTCTGTGAGGGAGACATGATCCAGAGAGAAGCCGCTATCTGATGTTGTGTGTCGGGAGGCAGAAAGCGCAGGCGTCCAGGGCCAGTGTACCGTGTCCAAGAAAACAGAGTCCAGTGCAGGCCATCCGGAGCGGCTCATGGTGTGTGTCTGTGTGTGTGTGTGTGTGTGTGTGTGTGTGTGTGTGTGTGTGTGTGTGTGTGTGTGTGTGTGTGTGTGTGTGTGTGTGTGTGTGTGCACAGTAAGTCCCAGAGATCTGTCCGTGCGGCAGGACCACACAATGAGACCCGGGAAATGTGTGGCACACCTGAATAAAGACTCTTCACTTGTCCTTTAACCAATAAACAAGACGCTACAAAGAGCCAGAAATTATTTGGTATGACGTTATTTACAGTGTAAATTCTTCCATGTGGTTCTTCACTTCCTTTACTCCTCATATTTTTTAAACAGGAGCAGATAGGCCTATTGGCATAACATGATACTTGAAAAAAAAATTGGAAAAAATACGGAAAAACAATTAACTGAAAAGAGCATAGTGATGCACAATTACGAATGAGATCTCCTTTTATAAATATTTTTCAGCAAATAGAATCTACTGAGTTCACAAAGAGAGTTTAAAAAATGATTGTTATTAAAATAAGTGATTAATATTAATTAACATGTACCTGATGAATATTGTTACCCCCCCCCCCCCCCCCCCCCCCCCATTTGTATAATTTGGGAAGGTTAATTGTTGTTATTGTTATTTGTATAATTTTTCTTCATTCATTTCTATGTATGTTAAAAAAAAAGAAAACACCAGGTTGTAATGCTTTCCAAGTATGTCATGCATACGTAAGTTATATAGCCTAGTCATTTCAGAATCTGCTTAATAAAAACATTTTATTAGTGTTTTTACTATGGGTTAAGGGTTTAGTTGCATGTAATTATGCAAAATTTGAAGTTATTACTACAGTAACTACTACATAACGTGGAATAAGAGCACTGTCAAATAAATTGTTACCACAAAACTACTCTACATACAAGTCGAAGACATGTTATTAATGTGTATACCTCCAGAACATGGATTGGGAAGAATTTTATGATAAATAGTCTAACGTTACTTGAGTTTATATTGAAATCTCTTTTGACTTCAATATCAGACTTTAGTACCTTAGCTTCCGAAACACCGAGAAGACAGGCTACGTTAGGCTAACAGCATGTATTTCCTATAGAAATAACAGCCTTATTCATAATTACAAGCAGCTAAAGATAAACCAAACCCTTACCCTAAACCTAACCCTATGTAACGTTAGTTCATTACTATTTTCAGTACTAAGATGTATAATTACACTGTAACACAGACACCTTAAATTGAAGTGTTTTGTTTACCGTCAATAATGGTGAGAGAGACGTCATCGTCCAGCTGTTTGTGCGCGTGAAGCGTTAGTTCCTGATGTTGATCTCTCTTTATGTCGCTCTCGTTGAGAAAGATCACAGTCACAGAGAAACGGCTCTGTAACTGATTATCGCCCATGACTGAACCCAGGACTAGCAAAACTCTTGTGTCCTTCTTGTACACGCATTTTGACAGAGAGGTTGTGAATAGGTTCAAATAAGAGGAGGGCCTAAAGCGGCCTTGACGTCAGAGGGCGGAGTTAAACTTCAAGATGAAAAATGACAGCCAGTGAGTGGAGTGACAAAAAAGTAATTTTTATTTCTACACTTTATTTCTAAAACAAAAGCAACACCGCAAGCAACAGACACGTGAGTAAAATTAAACTATGTCTCATTAGTGATCTGTTTATTACAAATCTTATGGAGTAGTGCAACTCTCATTTTCAGTTTCATTTTCATAAACCTGATTATTTATGTTGGCATATGGTGAATGGGAGTACAAGAATAAGTCAGACTAAGTTTTAGTATTTTAAACCGTTTCAAACATGTAAGTGTTCTTGTCTGCATGTGTTATATAGAGCGGAGTGTTGATGGTTTGTTGATTTGCACCTGTAGGTGTCATGGTCGTCAATATAGGACAGAAGCAATTGCAGGTAAAACTCAGTTCTTTATTGCTGGTCAGACAACACAAAGCAGGGACACGGTTGTGGACAGATGACGCAGGGACTTCGATGGTCGAAGACGAACTCGTGAAGTGAAGTGGAGACCCAAACGACAATCCAACACAGAGACAATGAACCCACGGGAACACGAACACAGGAACAGGCAAGGGAACTGGACTGGAACACCACACGGGGAAACATCAACCAACGATCTGACAACGGGGATGAGAAAACTGTGAGAATATGTAGTGTGATGAGATCGGCTGCAGCTGGTGATGAAATGATGATCAGCTGGAGCGGATCAAGGAATGACACACATTCACGCCCACTAAACACGTGCTCTCATACAACAACATAAACACGAGACGAGAAGGAAGCAATGAACTTG
The DNA here is from genome assembly GCF_051911475.1 of Siphateles boraxobius. Taxonomy (NCBI): domain Eukaryota; kingdom Metazoa; phylum Chordata; class Actinopteri; order Cypriniformes; family Leuciscidae; genus Siphateles; species Siphateles boraxobius. The sequence goes on along the minus strand of NW_027508866.1, from coordinate 24,949,025 downwards.
TATACCGTGACAGTACCCCCTCTCCTAGGAACGCCTCCTGGCGTTCCCAGACTCCCTTACCTGTCGATTGAAATCATCGATCAGAGAGTGATCCAGAATGTCTCTAGCAGGTACCCAACTTCTCTCCTCCGGACAGTAAACTTCCCAGTCCACCAAGTACTGAAATCCACGTCCCCTCCGCCTAGAATCCAGAATACGATTTACCGAATAGGTGGTCTCCCCATTTACGAGACGCGGCGGGGGGGGGGGGGGAACCGGGACTGGCGGATTAATGCGAGCATGAAACACGGGCTTAATCTTTGAAACATGAAAAACGGAATGAACCCTCCTGTACGCCGGAGGTAAACTAAGGCGGACTGTCACCGGACTAATGATCTTAGTGACAGTAAACGGGCCAATGAATTTGGGAGCAAGTTTATTAGAAACGGATCGGAGAGGAATGTTCTTAGTAGAAAGCCACACTTTTTGACCAACGACGTATACGGGAGGCTTTGACCGGTGGCGATCGGCCTTAGCCTTGGTGCGCGCCCCCACTCGGAGTAGAGTCTCACGGGCTCTAGTCCAAGTGCGGTGACACCTCTGGATTAAGGCGTGGGCGGAGGGGACCGCGACCTCGGATTCCAGACTAGGAAAAATAGGTGGCTGGTAACCTAAACTACACTCAAACGGAGATAGGCCCGTAGCCGACACTGGTAACGTATTGTGGGCGTACTCCACCATGGAACGCTGTTGACTCCAAGAGGAAGGATTCTTGGAAACCAAACATCGCAACACCCTTTCCAGATCTTGGTTGGCTCTCTCGGTCTGGCCATTGCTCTGGGGATGAAACCCTGAGGACAGACTAACCGTCGCCCCCAGTAATTTAAAAAATTCTTGCCAAAATTTGGACACAAACTGGGGTCCTCTGTCAGAGACCACGTCCATCGGGAGGCCAAGTAAGCGAAAGACGTGGTCAATGACTGTCAACGCTGTCTCCTTAGCTGAGGGTAATTTGGGTAAGGGAATAAAGTGAGCCGCCTTCGAGAACCGGTCCACCACGGTCAAAACGACTGTGTTACCCTGGGAGGGTGGGAGGGCGGTGATAAAGTCTAGGGCGATATGGGACCAGGGTCTCGAGGGGACAGGCAGCGGTTGAAGGAGCCCATCAGGAGGTCGATTGGAAGTCTTACCAGTGGCACAGACCGAGCAAGCCAAAACAAAACTGTGAATGTCACGAGCCATGAGTGGCCACCAAAATCGTTGCTTGACTAAAAACTTAGTACGATTAACTCCTGGATGACAAGCCACATTGGAGCAATGACCCCACTGTATGACGTCGGACCGTAATCCCTCCGGCACGAATAAGCGATTCGGTGGGCAACCGGGCGGAGGCATTACCCCTTCTTAGGCCGTCTTGACCTTCGATTCGACCTCCCATATGAGTCTGGAAACAAATAGGGTCTCCGGTAAAATGGACTCGGGAGTAGACGGGCGTTCGGAACGATCAAAAATGCGAGATAAAGAGTCGGGTTTGATGTTTTTAGAACCCGGGCGGTACGAGAGAGAAAAATCAAAACGACCGAAAAAAAGTGCCCACTGAGCCTGCCTGGAGTTCAATCTTTTGGCGGTTCTAATGTATTCTAGGTTCTTGTGATCGGTCCAGACGATAAAAGGAACCCCCGAACCTTCCAACCAGTGACGCCATTCCTCCAATGCTAACTTGACTGCCAACAACTCCCTGTTACCAATGTCGTAATTGCGTTCGGCTGGGGACAAACGATGAGAAAAAAACGCGCAAGGATGCATCTTATTGTCTGTGGGCAAACGGTGGGACAGAACTGCTCCTACCCCCACCTCTGACGCGTCGACCTCCACCACGAACTGACGTGAAGAATCAGGGGCAACGAGGATGGGAGCTGAAACAAAGCGGCTCTTGAGTTTGGAAAACACAGCCTCGGCTGTATCTGACCACCTGAACGGAGTTCTGGGGGAGGTCAAAGCAGTCAGAGGTGCGGCTAGTTGGCTGAAGTTGCGAATGAAACGCCGATAGAAATTGGCGAACCCCAGAAACCTCTGTAGGGCCTTATGGGAATCTGGACTTGGCCACTCTACCACAGCCTTAACCTTCTCAGGGTCCACACGCATTCCCTCAGACGAAATGATGTACCCTAGAAAAGGAACAGACTGTGCATGAAAATCGCATTTCTCCGCCTTGACAAAAAGCCCATTCTCTAGCAACCTCTGAAGCACTCGTCGGACGTGTTGCACATGTTCCTGGAGAGACGAGGAAAATATCAATATGTCATCCAGGTAAACATATATGAACTGATCTATCATGTCTCGCAACACGTCATTGATCAGTGCCTGGAAGACTGCTGGGGAGTTGGACAGCCCGAAAGGCATGACCAAGTATTCAAAGTGCCCCCTGGGGGTGTTAAAAGCAGTCTTCCATTGATCCCCCTCCCTAATGCGAACCAAATGATAAGCGTTACGCAAGTCCAATTTCGTGAAAACGGACGCTCCCTGCAACCTCTCGAAGGCTCAAGACATCAACGGCAAAGGATAAGTATTCTTTACCGTGATGTTATTCAGCCCCCGGTAATCAATACAAGGTCGCAGAGACCCGTCCTTCTTCCCCACAAAAAAGAACCCCGCCCCCGCTGGAGAAGAGGAAGGACGGATGAACCTGGTTGCTAGAGAATCAGAAATATATTTCTCCATGGCCTCCCTCTCCGGGGTGGAAAGCGAATGTACCTTGCCCTTAGGCGGAGACTTACCTGGCAGTAAATCTATGGCACAGTCATAGGGACGATGCGGAGGAAGAGAAGCAGCTCGAGACTTACTGAACACTTCCTTCAGATCGTGGTACTCCTCGGGCACGTTAGACAAGTCCCCCGCTTCCTCCTGTAACACAAAAACAGGGACAGACGGACAAGCAGACACCAAACAAGACTTATGACATTCCTTGCTCCACTCCAGAATGGCTCTTTGCTGCCAGTCCACACGAGGGTTGTGACGGATGAGCCAGGGGTGTCCAAGGACGACAGGTGCCAGGGGTGAATCCAATATATAAAAAAAAATAGTTTCTGAATGATTGCCTGAGGTGATGAGTGTGATGTCTTCAGTGGTGAACGAGATGATGGGAAGTTCTTGACCATTTAATGCGTGAACTGCAATCCTCTGTGTGAGTGGTTTAAGGTGAATCTGAAGTCTGTGTGCAAAAGTGCTGTCCATAAAATTACCTTCAGCCCCGGAGTCCAGAAGTGCTTGACAGTCGTGCTGGTGAATTGACCATCTCAGTCTTACCGGAAGGAGGGTAGATGTGGATGAGGTCTTCTCGGCGGAGATCCCACCCGATAGTAGCCTCATACTTACTATCGGGCTTGGCCTTTTACCGGGCAGTTGTAGGCAAAGTGTCCCGAACCTCCACAGTATAGGCAGAGGCCCTGGGACCTCCGCCTTTCCCTCTCCTCCCGGGAAAGCCGAGCTCGACCCACCTGCATGGGTTCGTGATCGAAGACTGGGCTTACCACGTCCCTGCCACTGGACCGCTGACCCTCGGCTCCTCCTGGAGACCGAATGGACGATGTTCTTTTAACATACTCACTACAACATGTGCTTGAATCATGTTTTAATATACTCATATAACCTGTGCTCGTGCCGTGTTTTAATATACTCACATAACCTTTGCTTGTGCCGTGTTTAAATATACTCACATAACCTGTGCTCGTGCCATGTTTTAATATAATCACATAACCTGTGCTCATGCCATGTTTTAATATACTCACATAACCTGTGCTCGTGTCGTGTTTTAATATACTCACATAACCTGTGCTCATGCCGTGTTTAAATATACTCACATAACCGGTGCTCGTGCCATGTTTTAATATACTCACATAACCTGTGCTTGTGCCGTGTTTTAATATACTCACATAACCTGTGCTCGTGCCGTGTTTTAATATACTCACATAACCTGTGCTCATGCCATGTTTTAATATTCTCACTAACCTGTGCTTTTGCCGTGTTTTAATATACTCACATAACCTGGGCTCGTGCCGTGTTTTAATATTCTCAGATAACCTGTGCTCGTGCGGTGTTTTAATATACTCACATAACATGTGCTTGTGCCGTGTTTTAATATACTCACTACAACATGTGCTTGTGTCATGTTTTAATATACTCATATAACCTGTGCTCGTGCCCTTGTTTTAATATACTCACATAACCTGTGCTCGTGCCATGTTTTAATATACTCACATAACCTGTGCTCGTGCCGTGTTTTAATATACACACATAACCTGTGCTTGTGCCGTGTTCAAATATACTCGCATAACCTGTGCTCGTGCCATGTTTTAATATAATCACATAACCTGTGTTCATGCCATGTTTTAATATACTTACCTAACCTGTGCTCGTGTCGTGTTTTAATATAATCACATAACCTGTGCTTGTGCCGTGTTTAAATATACTCACATAACCTGTGCTCGTGCCATGTTTTAATATAATCACATAACCTGTGTTCATGCCATGTTTTAATATACTCACATAACCTGTGCTTGTGCCATGTTTTAATATACTCACCTAACCTGTGCTCGTGTCGTGTTTTAATATACTCACATAACCTGTGCTTGTGCCATGTTTAAATATACTCACATAACCTGTGCTCGTGCCATGTTTTAATATAATCACATAACCTGTGTTCATGCCATGTTTTAATATACTCACATAACCTGTGCTTGTGCTGTGTTTAAATATACTCACATAACCTGTGCTCGTGCCATGTATTACTATAATCACATAACCTGTGTTCATGCCATGTTTTAATATACTCACATAACCTGTGCTCGTGTCGTGTTTTAATATACTCACATAACCTGTGCTCATGCCGTGTTTTAATATGCTCACATAAACGGTGCTCGTGCCATGTTTTAATATACTCACATAACCTGTGCTCGTGCTGTGTTTTAATATACTGCCGTGTTTTAATATATTCACATAACCTGTGCCTGTGCCATGTTTTAATATACTCACATAACCTGTGCTCATGCCGTGTTTAAATATACTCACATAAAATGTGCTCCTGCCATGTTTTAATGTACTCACATAACCTGTGCTCGTGCCATGTTTTAATACACTCACATAATCTGTGCTCGTGCCGTGTTTAAATACACACAAAAATTTTTGCTCGTGCCATGTTTAAATATACTCACATAGCCTGTGCTCGTGCCATGTTTTAATCTAATCACATAACCTGTGTTCATGCCATGTTTTAATATACTCACATAACCTGTGCTTGTGCTGTGTTTAAATATACTCACATAACCTGTGCTCGTGCCATGTATTACTATAATCACATAACCTGTGTTCATGCCATGTTTTAATATACTCACATAACCTGTGCTCGTGTCGTGTTTTAATATACTCACAAAACCTGTGCTCATGCCGTGTTTTAATATATACACACAAAATGATGGAGTGACACCACAACACATCCATGATGGAGAACAAATGCAAACACACACAACATACACACATATAACACACATAAAACACGTGTAACACTATGTTTAAGTTTGACTGTAATAATGTCATAAATTGCAAGAATATGATACTTCAATAAAAAAAGCTAAACTTTGAAAAATACTTATTGTTATAATACTTATTTTATAATGTCTAAACATAAATCCAAATAAAAAAACCTTGTGACAAGATATACGAGACATGAAATAATAATTGTCTATTTTGATTTCATGGTGACTTTAAAATCCCCTTGTGGGTAACAATGCCATTTTTTATGTTTTTAATCAATAAGTTTTAACGAAAACCCATACAACCCATTTAGATTCAGATCGCACATATCTTTAGGGATCCTGTTTCTATTCTATTCTATTCTATTCTATTCTTCCACTCTGTGTCCGCTGTGGAGTGATGTACAGATGCTTTGCGAATCGGTTCGTATGAATCCCCTAAAAAGAACCTGTTCAAACGAACCACTCGTTTGCGAACCGAACACGACTACTCGTCACATCTATGGCGCGCGGTGTCTGTGTGAGAAACATCAGACCGAGTCCGTCGGGCCCAATACAAGCTGTAAAGACTTCACATCGCTTCTGACAGAGCCAAACCCTTCACACACACATCTCACACACACACTACCGAAGCCAAACATGTCTGTCTCTGAGTCCTACTGAAATGAAGAGGACACGGGGTTTGGACGCGACAGAATTAAGAGTGCGCTGCCTACAAGGTATGGGTTTATACTCACCGTTCGCAATAAAGTCATTATTATACGACGTGCTAATTGCGAACACAATACGGACTCGCTTTTTGACAGAAATGTCTAGTAATATTTCCGTCCAGCGATTAGATTCAGTTTCAGACAATCGAGGCTGTGTATTTCTCTTCAAAGTGAACATAGTCATGCCTTGGTTTTGAATTTATTGTCCAGTTATTGTCCTCCAAACCAAGGTATTGTTTTATTAATAGTAAGTCCATCTGTGCGATGTCTGCAGCTGTATTTGTGAATGTGAGATCAGGGAAGAGAAATTAATCCTGATTCAGCACCAATGCGCTGTCCACTGAAACACCAATGACTGATCAATACACATAACCATAACTGGATTATGGAAGCATTCAATGGGCCATGCAAGAGAAATTACTGCATTTTTGTTTTGTCTCTCAATAGACTGAAACCTTTCGACGCATCAGGCAATCTCAAAGACATCTTGAGACTGGTCAGTTGTTTGATTCATGTCTTATTCACAACAAAGTGCAACCGCAAGATTCTGGCAGTAAAATGGACCTCATTACCCATAATGCATGAAGAGAGATCCACCAATCAGAGTGTTTCTGTGGAAATGCAATGCCATGAATCTCGACCATCCTGTATTCTGACACTTATTTGCATGCTTAATGAAAATCAAGTTTTTAATGTTGGACATATCTCTATGTGGTGTTTTTAATATGCTTTAAGACAAACCATGTGTAAATTCATGAGTCAACACCATTGCTGAGTATTTTCTCCTTAAAACTGCAGTGAACCAAAGACAGTCTCAAAAACAGTCTTGAAATCGCTGGTGTTTCTGACGTCACAAACTACCTTGTTACCAATCAGATCAATGTGTGATCGTCAACGATTGGATCTCTGAGCTGATTGAGTGAGTGGAGGCGGGGCTCATTTGCATACTCATAGAGCCACGTTTACTAAATGAAGCAAGGGTGTAGAGTTACATTCAAGTTATTTTAAGAAAGAAAGAATGTTTCAAGGAAAACACTTTTAAATATTTAATTTTGGTGATCAAAGAGGAGTTTTAAGGGATCAAATGATTGACTACAGGGGGACTTTAAGAACAAGTGCCTATACTGTATTATTAAGCGCACTTATTTTCACAAGGCTATATCTGAATAGTTTGCAATAAAATATATTGCTTTCATACTTTAATCAGTTATTGTACTGTGATTTTTGGTTCAATTACATGAGGTCAGTAGTTCATTCCCACAGATTGCCATAGCTGATTAGTTTGGTTTGTTATTTTTCAAATCTTTGTGGAGAAAAATACGTCCAGAATAAAGTCCGCTAAAGAAATGCACACACTTTTGGCACTCAGAACGTGATGTATTAGTTAGCGTATAAATGTGGGCTGTTTGTTAGACTGTGGTGTTTGTTTTACGGCAGGGTGGTTTGATAGACGCTCATGATGAGGAAGTGCAGTCCATGGATGTTCCTGCCCGTGATGTTCTCTCTCTTCACAGCCGCCGGCCTCTGGGTCGTGTGAGTAAAAACCTGCTCTACCCAATCCACGTCACTGATTTAAGCTGCTGTTCAGATAAACATCATATCAGTTCATTAATGCACAGGTATTTCATTGCTGTGGAGGATGAGAAAATCACGCCACTCAGTTCAGAGTACAAGTAAGGGAAACCGACCTCTATTGCATGTCAATCTTTTAAGGAATCAGAATATTAATTCCTTCTTCTGTTCATAGGAGGTCAGAATCAAAATCTCCTCCATATATCAGGTAGATCTTTACGAATTTTATTATCTATATCTCACATATTTGTTTCTTTGTTTGGAGGCCTGATGAAAGTTCTCATACCGTTTAGCATTGCAGGCAATGCACCTCCTGCCAGCTGCGTGTTTAGTCAAGTCATGAACATGGCGGCCTTTGTAGGTATGAATGGAGTTGGTTTTCTTTTTATTCATGCAGTTGAAGATCTTACAACTAATACAATCATTATTTATTAAGCACCGAAATTGCAGCCCATTTAAACTGTTGCAGTGTTCAGCAGCATTACATCACAATATGTGAACATCAGTTTAGGTGGCGTTTACACAACACTGTTTTCAACTAAAAACTGAAAACTTCAACTTCATGTCCATTTACACGACAACAGCGTTCTGGGGGCCTGAAAACGCACATTTTGAAAACGACTTTAAACGTGAAAGTTTGTCAATTACAAAAACGTGAACTTGTGAAAACAGTAATGTCATGCGCATGTGTATTATGTGTTCAGTCCATAGTAGGGGTGTGACGATACCCTCACGTCACGATTCGATACAGATCACGATACTGAACGCACTATACGATATTATTGCAATACTCCAAGACATATGTTAAAAGGTTAACACTAAATGTACTGTTGTTTAAAATGCTAAATTCAGTGTTACATTGTGTGTGTAAATGAATAGGCTTGGACTTGGTGCTGGAAACCCAAAGCACAGGACAAATAGAGACACCAGAATAAAAATATTGATTCTGGAGCTGAAAATACTGACTTATTTTAGACGAATATGTCTAATACTCTGTCACTGACTAGATTTATTTAAAATAATGTAGGGCAATTTTTACTGATAACATCAGACATTTGGCATTATCAGGACCCACAAATATTCCCCCATTGCATTATTATACATTATATTCAACATCATATATAGTAGTTTAATGTAGTACTGACACTAAAACTCTGAAAACTTGGGTGAACTATCCACGATACATATTGTTGCATTTTTGTATGGCAATATGTTGTGACCTATGGTTGTGACACGATAAATTGTTACATCCCTAGTGTTTCTTTATCGCCATCTACTGGCCTGGCATGCATAATACGGCGTTTTTAGTCGTTTTCACGGATCCGTGTGAACGGGATCGTTTTGACGTCTGGGAAAAAGGAAAATCTTTTGTTATTAGTACATCGTTGTCGTGTAAACGCACCCGCAGTTATCAAATTGCATGTTTGTGAGATACACACAGCTGACAGTAATGTAGCCTATAATTGTCTGAATTGAGTTGTGTCGTGGTGTCCAGGCTTTATCCTGGGAGTGCTGAGATACCTGCAGCTGAAGCCGAGAGTGCAGAAACCCTGGCTCAACATCGGCAGTCTGGCGGCGCTCTCGCTCGCCTGCTTCGGCATGACTTTAGTTGGCAATTTCCAGGTATGAATCATACCCTTTTTGTGGAACCATAACATTGAACCATTTAAGCCGGGTGCACACTGTGCGACAAATTTAGCAAATCCTAAAAGATTCCTCTGATCCTATAGGCTAAAATCTGAAGTCTTTGAATGTTACACATGTTCTCCGACAGCCGATTAATGACCAAATTTGATCTCAGACAAAATTCGGGCAGTGTCAGAAGATTTGACTCAGTCACCGAAACGCGTCATTGATTGATGTAGTAAAACTCCAGGTGAGTTTTCTTGCGTGTCTGTGTTTAACGTGTCTTGACTGCCGAACAGTCTGACATTAATGACAACTGAGATTTTACAGTGTGACACGACTTACAGCGAGGATCATGATCGTACAGTCTGACAAGCAACAATCGTAAAGGCCAAAAAACTTATCGCACAGTGTGCACCCAATAACAGAAAAATATTATTTCGTGCCAGTGAAACATTTCAACAAATTGAATAAAATGTATTAGTGTCATGTCACTTGTTTGGACTTTTATCAATAGATCAGTACTTACAAATTGTAGTCAGTTACTGATTTTAAATAAGACAGAAAATTGTATTAAGTAACGTAATCCATTACATTTCACATTTAATATAATATAATCAGACAATTTTTTGATTACTTTTGACTTAACTCGTTTATCGCATTGATTTAAATAAGATAATCTTGTACCATATTAATATAAAAATACAAAAAGAAAAAAAAATATTCCATTCTCTGTTACCGGGAACATGAAGTGCATTAAATATTACATTATGTCTGAGTTTCCCAGACTGGGGCTCGTGAGTTTATTGAAAAGCTATTAAGTAATTTAACCATACATTTTTTAATTAAAATAAATAATTTTAAAATAAAAACAAATCAAAATAAAACAGATGAAAGATGATCAAAATGAAAGATGTCATGTGATCATTATCCGACATCAGAGAACCATAAACTTAATTTTAATATTTATGTATTATTATTGATATTTTATTATTGACCTAACTTATTAACTTAAAAAGTCAATATTTTAGGTCAAAGAGGTTCAGCTGACAAAAAGTTGGGGAATCCCTGCATTGCATGTAAATATGAAATGATGAGTAATTGGACATTTTAATGTGTTTAAAAGACAAAAGCCTTCCAAAGACAGTAATACATGGTTAAATGACTCAGTGAGTAATATTTCAGATAATAATTAATATGTTCGCCAGGAGCTGATTAGATATGCAATATTAAGAAAACTCTTGTTAAAAGGGTGTAAATCCAGTGATCAAACACGGTTTGTCTCAGTTTTCAGTGAAAGTCACATGACTAGAGCAATTCCACAAACCAGGAAGAGCTTCTGAACGAAAATAAGCAGTAGACTTTTTTTTAGAAAGGAAAATTTAAAAGATAAAAACGTAATGAGGAGAATCAATGAATTATGAATAATTTACTGCTATTGTGAGAATTCAGTAAAAAAGTAACTGTTGTATTTTAAACATAATATAATCCAATTACAAGTACTTAAAGGGATAGTTCACCCAAAAATGAAAATTAGTCCATGATTTACTCACCCTCAAGCCATCCTAGGTATGTATGACATTCTTCTTTCAGACGAATACAATCGGAGTTATATAAAAAAAAATATCCTGGCTCTTCCAAGCTTTATAATGGCAGTGAATGGGTGTCTGTCTTTGGAAGTCCATCAAAGTGCATCTGTCCATCATAAAAGTGCATCTATCCATGATAAAAGTGCTCCACGGCTCCGGGGGGTTAATAAAGGCATTCTGAAGTGAAGCGATGCGTTCGTGCAAGAAAAATGTACTTTGAACTTGACGCACAACGTAATGACAGCAATTGACGCCTCTCACTGTTCAAACAGAGCTGGGCAACCGCGTTCTTCATTACATTGTGCGTCAAGTTCGAGTTTTACTCTGTTGCCATAAATCGATGTGTAAGCTAGTTATTTTAGTCAAAGTTTTAAATATGGATATTTTTCTTACACAAACGCATCGCTTCACTTCAGAAGCCGTGGAGCACTTTTATCATGGACGGATGCACTTTGATGGACTTCCAAAGACATACACACATTATATTTACGAGCTGAACGCATTAATGATTTGTGGGAAACTAAGAACTTTCTCCATCCCAGAGTTTCTGATTGTGGGCGTGTCAGTGAGAAAATATGGTGGATGCAAAAGATGTAGCATCTGTGCTGATATTAAATTAATAAAGCTAGCTAAGTTTCATATAAAATGTGATACTACCGTTACAGTCATAAAGTGTAAAAAACACTGCTTATGCGCATTCTGCATTCATCATTTTGTAGGAGTTAAAAAACCTTGTAAATTTTATGTAGAAAAGGTGCATTGCCATCTTGCTCCGACCAAAGTGCATTGAACAAACCTGATGTCATAATTCAGACTTCCCAAATCGTGTTTGTTGTGTTAGGTTGTCCAAGCTAAAAAACAAGTGACATGGCAATTAGTTATTAAGTTTTCTTAAGTATTTCTGTATAAGTATTCCAAGTATAATTTTACATCACGATTTTAACCTAAACACCTTATTCGTGTGTCACTTTTTAATCTAGCTGTCCAATGATGAGGAACTGCATAATATTGGCACCTCCATGACCTTTGGCCTGGGAACCCTGTTCTGCTGGGTCCAGTCTTTCATGACCCTGAAGGTCAACCTGAGGAATGAAGGCAAGCGAGCAGGAATCCCTCGCTTCCTGTTGTCCGGGGCTGTCACTTCCTGCATGCTGCTCTGTATCCTTCTTCCCTACACGAACGCCTTGCTTCACTAAACTACACACTGCAGACTGTGCAGATGAACGCATGCATCCTCAGATTCAAGTGAATTATTCATTATAGCGCTGGGTGATAACAGCAGAATAGATATTCAATGTATACTGTATCTAGCTGTGAAATATCTGAAAATGACATCTCAATCAACCAGCCACTTTTGCCACTGTTCAAAATGATGTATTGATACCAGTTTAAGAAGGAAGAACAAAAATGTTTCATTTTATACACACAATCCTTGTGAAGTGCGCTTAATTGCATTGATTCAGGACTTTAACACACTTCAGTAGACTTTTAAAAAGTGCATTTTGTAATAATGTCAAATTATTAAACTCATACATTTTCATTTAATTGAAACTAACATGGCAATTAAGAAAGCATTCAGTTTGCACTTAACTATAATTTTTTAAAGTATATTATTTCCATAAGTACTAACAAGTGAACTTTTTCACAAGATCAATATACTGATCACAGTAACATAGTAATAAATCACAATATTTACCTTTATTTTAGTGACACATTTTAATGTACATAAAAAAAAAGTCATGCAGTGACATCCTTGAACAGTTTTGAACGATGAAGGAAAATAATTGCTGAATAAGACTTATGAATCAAATCACTGAAAAAACTAAAAGAATGATTCACAGAAAATTGAGAACCCTGCTGAAAAAAACAGGCTAAGGCCCGTTATAAAGACAACGGTAAGTATATTATAAGGTTATTGTGTTTGTGTGGACACTGTTTACTGTAAGCACAGGCTGCAGGTTTAAGGTCTGTCGCTTTAAATGCTCAAGTCTGGAGGATTCTGATTGGCTATCAATGTTTTTATCATTCATCAGCTGGAAAAAAATCGTTCTGAAAGTGTTTCCAGTGACGATATCATTCCTCTGTCATTATCGTTATATCTTCTATACTCACAGAATTAGAACTATTATTAAAATGTAGTTAGTGTCCTAGTCTAGCCATCCTGGTGTATAGGTAATCAGACATCTAGTCTAAAACCCCTATAATACTAAAACCAGCTCACCCCCTAAAACTCCTTGAAGTTATTTTTGTAGTCAAATATGCTTGATCTTATATCGCCAGATAAAATAATTGCGGCTGTACAGTGGGCGAATTTAAAGTGGCATTCGGGAAGGGGACGCCATTATTAGGGCCCTTAGGTCACTTCAAGGAAAGGCGTGTTCACGCCATGTTGCAAATACGAGATTTCAACTTCCGTGTAGAGCTCGTAATTACAGCTTGTAAGATGGGAATTTCTGACCTGTACCCTGACCGATTCATTCAGGCCTTGATAGAAATGCATAATTCCCACACTGCGTCTGAAATTGCATACTAAGTAGGTCCTACATTTGAATTTGAACTTACGTCGCGACCATTAAAAATAGTGTGTTCTATATAGTATGAATGTAATCTGGACGTACTACATCCGCCATGTTGTTACAGTCACATGACCAACCAGCACCAGTTGTGTCGCGTCACTGCTATTCACAAATCCTCTCTTGTGGCCTCATGGGATAGTAAAGTGACCATCGTATGCACACTTCACAATCTCACTGGTCATCGGGTTACTTGTCACCTACTGTTTTTCACTATTACTATATAGTAGGGATGTATTAGATTTTGGATGCAGTGACAGTCTAAAGACACGAACAGCTCTGAATATAATGTCACGTGTCAGCAGCATAATTTACGTTTATGGTCATGTGACCCAGGGTGGCGAATCCTTGGCTCACACTTTATTTTAAGGTGATTACAATGAAAGTTACATTGAACTTACTCAAATAAGTACCAAGTAATATTAATTAACTAGCCTACATGTTCCTACTTACTACCGAGTTAAGGTGATGATACACAGCATGACCTTTTTGAACATTGTTGCTGGGCAATCTTGCCGAGCGATTGTTGCTTGGGCACTTTACCATTGAAAATGTCTGGATAATTTAGATTGGCCGTGGGCCTTGCATTGCCCCTCAACATTGCTCAAAAAGTTGCCCTGTGTATCATCACCTTTAGGGTTTGGTTTAGGCTTAGTTACTTGTAATTATGCATAATTGTCCTGCTATTCCTTGAGTATGTAGTAACGTGCAACTACGTCACCATAAAATAAAGTGTTTCCAATCCTTTTGGTTCATTTTAAAGCAAGATGGTGGAAGAGTTCGAGTTAATGTACAAACAGAATAATTCAATTTGATTGGTTTTGTTTGTGATGCATCACACGCATCTGTCATACATTTCATATGGAGTTCAAACAGGTTTCATGGGTAAGAAATGAGTTTAATAGTAGATCAGTTAGGGTGTGTTGACTAGCTCTTTCCAAACAAGAGACGGCGAGGTCATGATAACACATCAAGTGAAGATAATGAGGAAATCAGCTGGTCTTTCACTGCTCCCTTTATTTGGTGCGTTTCTTATGACACACGATTCAAGAGCTCGTGAGGGGAGTAGGGCATGGAGTTCGCCCAGTGTTTGATGGATCACCCAGCCCTGCGTGCCCGTTCTCATTCCTAGAACTGATTGGTTCTCCACATGTCAGCCTTGACCACAGTTGCCAGATTTCGCTCTGATGGCTCAGCGGCTCCACATGCACGCGGCCCGGGCCCAATGGGCGCTGGTCATGTTCTTCCTGACGTACCTGGGAACATTTTCCATAGAGTTTCGCCACTACCGCTTCGAGATCGTCTGCAGTGACGAGCGTGACCCTCCGCTCAGCCTGTCTGAGAGCTTCTCTGAGGTCTCAGAGTACCAGTCTGACCAGCTATAGTTCACCAGTCATGCATGTGAGCCCAACGTAATCTCTCCAGAAAGACCTTTGGATGAGTGTGTTTGCTGAATAGTAGATAGGCAACAAGTTCATGAAATGCACAAGGATTCACTGTGATGTGTTCCATGTTTGTGTCAGATGAGTGAAGTAACAAGGACACTTTCAAGAAGATCTGATACAGGTTTTTTGGCAAGATAATCCTTCGAAATACAGCAATTAATAAGACTTTCTTGATTCAGGTTATTATGAAGACTCTGTTATTATTTACCAATTCGTTTGTCGCTTCAAATCTGTACGCTGTTATTTTTTTCTGTGGAAGACAAAAGAACTTGTGAAGAATCTTCACGCAGGACACGGGTTTGGGAATAAGATGAGTAAACTATTAGTTAGGGATCCACCGATATGAAAATTTTGGCCGATATCAATAATTTTTTATTTTTGAAAAACGATGAATTGGCCAATAAATCTAAATCCAAATTTGTATATAATTTTTGAGATCCTGATTTCAAAACAAGAGTCTCACCATTAAAAGCCATGTCCCAAGCACACAATTATAATGTTCTCATAATAATTTTATGTAGCCTATATGCACGTGTTGCACTTAACTGTATTTTCCTTTTTGAAGTAATTTTAAAACATATTTCAAGTTACTCAAAAGCTTAATAATGAACAGTGCGCATCTGAAGTGTCTCAGCTGAAGGAAATAATCCATGATTTATCGGCATCAATATATCGCTAAATTTTCTTTCTGGGCCAATAACGATAACATTAAAAATGTAAATATATATATATATCGTCTGATGCCGATATGGTGGCCGATATTTATCGTGCATCCCTACTATTAGTTTAACGTGAAGAAGAAATTCTAAGTCAAATGCAATCATAGATGTTTTGTATTCACGTAACCGCATTTCATTTAGAGCCTGTCCTGCATAAAAACGCAGCATTTTATACTTGAGTGTTAAATATTGTGACATCTCTGGCATTGGTCATAATTATGTATTTTGTAAACAGACATGGTGTATCTAAATGTTGCACATGTGATTTGTTAGATGTGTCCGTTTGGAATAAAATTTTACAACAACATTTAATATTGAGGTTTATCTGACTGCGCTTGACATGAGGTACAATCACACTAAACCGGTGTCCAGGTGGCAGGTTATAATATGTGTGTGGGGGAGAAAGATATTAACGCGGCACATTATACATTCAAAGAGAATGTGTATTATAATCCTACAATGGGTTTCATTGTAAAAAAAAACAAGCACCTGGATTCCTGGAGTTTCAGTCCAGCGGATCATAACCACTGGTTTTTCCCACATGATCCGATGTCAAATATTGCCGCTCAGTTCTAACTGATTGAAAGATGTGATGATTGTATAATGTTTCCTTTCCTCTTCGGTTAACTCCATGTTTCCCGGTCTGACTACGACAGCCACGTTCACCCCGGCGTCCTCTGCTGCCTTCGCCTCTGTGGAGGAGGAGATGTGAAGTACTGCGTTAAACTGGCCACTGAAGCCATTACGGCAGGAATGAAAGGTTTTCAGAGCGCCCACCTCGTGTGACGTCCGTTAAGAACATGATTTCCTCTGGTTGGCATCCGATCCTCTCGGCGATGTTCTCATAGCTTTTACTGTCTACTTTGGCGCCAATGTTGGTGTCAAAGTGACCATCAAACAACTGAAAGAACAATAAAAAAAAAAGTTAAAAACTTGCAAATCCATATAAACTTGTAGGTCATTTTGTGTCCCACAAATATACTTTGTGATCTGAATCGAAAAACAGATCAAATGACCTGCTGTTTGTTGGCAGGGATTCAATATTAATTTTGTTATCGACTTTCTGGGTAAAATAAGAGTTGGTAGTTCAAGTATTAATGTCAGTGTTTACAAAAACTGAAATAAAACTGAAATAAAATGGACGTTTTAGATTTAAAAAAAAAAATTGGAAAGTTAGAAATGTTGCCTTAGCAACCAACTGTAGTTGAAGTACTAAAATTCCAAAACAAACTAAAATAAATAGATCATTAAAAGCTAAATAGAAATACAAAACGAAAAATAATAAACACGACAAAAACATGCCAGTGTTGTTGTTATTGTGAACAAAAACAAATGTAAATAAAACTGAAATAAAATAAAATATAAATTTTTGATAAAAAAACAAACTAATTTAAAATGCTTTGGTAAATAAATTAAAATACATTTAACTTTAAGTACAAAACTTACAAAAACTAAAATGAAAATATATTAAAGCAAAATAATTTTTTTTTATTTTTTTAAAAGCCGTAAGAAAATAACTAAACCAAACAATGAATTTTTTTAAATAACACTAAAATAACACTGTAGCACAACAAAATTATAAAGTAGTTTAAGTCATGTTAAAATAAAAACTGAAAAATATTTTAAAAAAAATTTAAATATTAATAAATTAATAATAATAAAAAATATAGTACATTAATAATACTAACACAGCTATCATCAGATTGACAAGAAAATGCCAATATTCTGATGGCTACCGGAAATGACCTTATATAATGAGTCACATAAATAAGTTCAATGGGTTTTGTGAAGCACATGACCCTGCTTAACAGCCCTCATCCTGACAGTAGAGATAATAGTACAAGCGCAAACAATGATTCAAAAATTCCCTAGAGAATGAATCCCATCTAAATAGTGCTTATTACATCTAACAGCTCCAGCTTACATCCAACAGATTGCCTTGTACTGAATATCTGAAGAGCAGCTTCTGTGCCTCCACACTCCCGGAGGAGTAGATGAAGACCTTCAGTCCTCGATGCCTCCACCTCCTGACGGCTGGAACCACGTCCGGATACACCCTGCGACAAAACCACAGCATCACTCATTTATTCTGCAGCAACACTATACAACATCACTGAGGAAAACCAATAATATCGCATTATTACAATGTAAAATAGCTGTTTTCTATATTAAAATGTAAGTTATTCCTGTGATCAAAGCTGAGTTTTCAGCATCATTACTCCCAGTCTTAAGTGTCACATGATCATTCAGAAATCATTCTAATATGATGAAAGATTTAAGATTATTATCAGTGTTGAAACAAGTTTCTGCTGACATACATTAATTCAGGATTCTTAGATGAATAGAAAGCTCAGTCGAAATTTATTTCAAATGGAAACCTTTTTTAACATTATAACTGTCTTTACTGTCAAACAAAAGGATTATTTTTTTCTAAAAAAAAAAAAAATCTTTCTGACAGCACACTTTTGAACAGTAGTGTATTTTTTTAATAGTCTTCACTTTGCATGTTGTCTGGAGGATATCATGGAGCATGATGTGGAATAACATGTTTTTCAAATTAAATACAGAAAATTATCAGTTAATCAAAGAAATAATCAACAGTTTAATATACTTTCAAAATAAGCACGTCACAGCTCTTTTGAACGGCTTCAGAGGAAAAAAAATATTTAGTACTTATTGCATTAGGAATTATATATATATATATATATATTTTTTTTTTAATACTGTTCGCGTCGGACAAAAATATTTTTTCGATGAAATGATTGTACATTTTAGTTCGATAAATTTTCGATAATTTTTATTTAATATTTTGTATTTTTAGGAGATTTTATAATACTAAATGGTATTTATGCAGCCATTTCTTATAATCCATTTCTTCACTTTTTGAGCATGGACCTGAAAATTTAATTTCCAACTTAAATCTGTGCTCCAAAGCATTCAAGATTTACGAGAGTTTAAGTTTGGTCTCTTTTTTTTAAAGAAGACACTTGGCAGATTATTGCTGAATTGAAAAAGTGTTTTAATTGTTTTAAAAAGTTATAGAAAAAGGAAGGAAACTTTGTTCTAAAGAAGATTGGGAGAACTTGTGTAAGATACAGTGGAACACTTCCAGTTCATCTCTATGGCGAGAGTTTTGTTGGAAAAACATAAGGTTTTTCATTACTCCAGCTCAAAAGAAGCACTACAACAATTCTTCAGCGTGGGTGCCTTGGGTGCCTTCAGCGTGGGTGCCCACAATATGGGTGCCTTGAAGCAAATGATTTTCACATTTTCTGGTCCTGTACATTGCTGATTCCCTTTTGGAGGGAGATT
The DNA here is from genome assembly GCF_051911475.1 of Siphateles boraxobius. Taxonomy (NCBI): domain Eukaryota; kingdom Metazoa; phylum Chordata; class Actinopteri; order Cypriniformes; family Leuciscidae; genus Siphateles; species Siphateles boraxobius. Next base: position 24,929,972 of record NW_027508866.1, on the reverse strand, counting down.
TATAAAGTTTTGCAAAGCATTTTTCAGACGGACATTCAATTTAAATTTGAGTCTTTATATTTAGGTGCCTTAGCAACAGAAAATGTTTCTTCTCATGTCAAATACTTATTTCAGATCCTAAGTGCTGCTAGTAGAAAAGCTATTACTAGAAGGTGGTTAAAACCAGGAAAACCTACCATAGAGGAATGGATTAACATTCATGGGAAAGATGGATAACGTATTTCACTCCATTACGCCCATCATTTGTTTAAAGTGGATTTTGGTGGGGTTTTTTCTTGTTCTTTTTTTTCTCTATTTTACCTCGGTAGAGGGCGTTATGAGTCATTGAAGTTTACCCCAACATGTTGCTTTAGTTCTCATTTTGATTTTACTATGTCTAAAAATGGTTATATGTATGTAATGTAGAATGAAGGCCTAATGGGTCCCTGCTTACTGTAGTACTGGTTACCGAGTCGGTGATACTTTTCTTTTTATTTCTAGTTATTAATGTACATTTACAGATGGCTTAGTGAGAAGTGTGACCGGTAATATCATTGACTTTAATGTATGATCCCGTAAAATCAAAATAAAAAGTTACAGAATTTTACATCTATTGTAATGAAAAATGCACAAAAATACAACTTTAAATTTTGATAAGAAATATATATTTTCCAAAACACATTTCACTCTAAAACTGTGAGAAAAATCAAAGCCATAAATCTAAACAAGCTGTGTTCCAAACTTGAGGTTGACATAAAAAAAAAAAAAAAAAGAGCTTTTAAGCTTTTGTGTGCAGTACCAAACGTTTTTTGTTGATTTTTTTAGTGCCAAAACCTTCTACCAAGTTTCGTACCATTCTGATGAAATAAAAAAAAATCCAAAAAAACGTGAGTGTGTAATGTGTTAATGTGTAAAATGCTGTTATTGGGTCTCATTCATGAAACACGAGCAGAACGAATTTTTGTGTAAATCGTGTGTAAAGTGGTTCTGGCGTAAATTTTCGGATTCATTAAAATGTTCGTATTTTCAAAATGTTAGTTGGTACGCACGAAATCTACACCTGCTCCCAGCCACGCGTAAATAATGCGCTTAACACCCGAACGTTTTGCTCATTAATAAGGCTGCATTTTAATTCACCTTAATCGGGTACATGTTTACACAGCATTTTGAAAAAATATTATATATAGTAATTACATACGGTTTTTCTTATTATGAGAGCCAGTAATAGCATCTGCGATGGTGGTCCTTCTCCAGTTTTAATACGATTTTTCCGAAGTGAACTAATTTGTTTTTTGCTCTCAAGCTTAATGGCGAACCATTTTCTTCTCACTTCTGGGAATGTTCGATTAACAGATGAAACTCCATTGACTGCATCTGTAATATGCTGCCAAGCTTCCTTTTTTTTTAGGACCCGATACGCCACTATGTACGCTTGAAAACAAAATGTGGCGTTTTGAATGAACTTCTGATAATAAAACTTCAATTTCTGCATCTGAGAAATTTTTCTTTTTCATTCGAATCCATGTCATAATATGATGCCCATATATAGTTGTCAGTCGGATTTAATGGGTGGGATTTATGGTAATTGAGAATGAACGTGCACGCGCATCCCATTTACGACTGATTGGAATTCATTAACACACACACACATTTCACTATCACATCTGACGTTTACGAAGTATTTGTGAATCAGGAGAAGAGTTTTCGGGAAGGTCTCTTTAGGCGCAAATCACTCGCATATTTACTTGTATATTTACGAATGTTTCATGAATGAGACCCATTGTGTGTAAACGTATATATCCGAGTTGGAAAAAGGCTGCAGACACAACCTAGTTTAACAGCCTATATTTAAAGCATACATTTATAAATATACTACAAAACTATTTAGTGTACATATATTCTCATCAGGCTCAAGACAGATGTGGCTGTGTGCGCTTGGAAAGATGAGGTTTACTTACTCGCCTTTGATTTTGCCGGTCATGTAGGCGGCTCTCCACATGTGTCCCTGCAGCTGTTTGAGCGCCGTGCTCTTGCGGTCCGCGTCCATCTGCCACACCACGTTATCCACCACCTCACGGATGGCCTTCTCTTCATCTGTGTGGACCGTCTGGTCCACCGCGTGAACGGGACCTGCTTTATTCTGCCGTAAGTCCTCTTCAGCCTGAAAACAGACACGGTTCAGTCACAACAACTGCAATGCCCATTACACCCATTATCTGTATTTCACATATGATCATTCTCATGCGTGGGAACAACATGCTCAGCTATAAAAGGCAGCTATAAATTAATTTTATATATATATATATATATATATATATATATATATATATATATATATATATATATATATATAAAGACCAGGTTATCTATAGAAGATTTTTTCCACCATGGAATAATAAAAATGTAAAAGATAATTGCGACTTTTTCAACTCACAATTATTTTTTTCTCAGAATTGCATTATATAAAATCTTGTTTTCAATTGTGGAAAATAAAGTCAGAATTGTGAGATAAAAAGTCCAAATATATTTTAATCAGCTTTCTCGCTTAACTAAAACTATTAAACAAAATTTCTGTTAACTGAAATAAAGCTGAAATATTAATGAAAATCTGAAATGTTGCCTCAGTTGGCAATAAACCGAAAAAAGTTGATGCACTAAAATTACCAACTGGAAATAAATAAATACTAAACCAAAAATATTTTTTTTTTTAAATCATTTTTTTTAATCACCTAGGCACATAACAACATGCAAAATGTTTATATAAAAATAAAAGCTAAATATTAATAAATCTATAATAAAAAAAAAAAGTAAAAAAACATCAAGACCAAATTTATACCTTGAAAAATAAATATAGTACTATACTGTGTATTATTGTTTTGGTTATTTCAATCAATTTATCTTTTATAACTCATTTAAAGTGCCCCTATTATTGTTTTTTGAATATTACCTTTCATGCAGCGTGTAATATAGTTGTTTGTGAATGTAAAGGTATGCAGATTCGCAAAACGCTTGTTCTGAGCTTTAGGAAGCCTCTGGACGTATGGAAGGCCAAAATGTGTAATACTGTCGTGTAAACACGTAATTATGCGTTAACACACAATTTACATGTTAACACGTCATTTACGTGTTAACATCATTTAGGCGTTAACACGTCATTTACGCGTTAATACGTAATTACTAGTTAAAACGTAATTACTAGTTAAAACGTAAATGACGTGTTAATGTGTAAATGGCGTGTTAATACGCAATTACGTGCTGGCACATTGGAAACCACGGAACTTTACCTGATAAACAGACTAGGATTGTAAATTGCAGGATTTAATCTAAAATAAATTTTGAACAATGCATTTAAAAATGAACAATGAGCATAAATAATTATTTTGTTATTTGTTTGAAAATTGAGAATCACTGATTAGAAATTTCTCTTGGGCTCAAAATACAGCCACTGCATCACATAAATCATAACACACAAAAATAACAACACACAACATTTAAAATAACACTAATGAAAATACACGTTTTTATGTTTTTCTAAAACTAATTAATCGAATGCCTTGGATCGTTTTTTCTTATGAGTTGAACCATCCCTACACCCAAAGAGGAACGAGATACTGCAGTTACACCCCATGCAGCACTTTTTGCATTCCTTGCATTTATGAAAAAAACATGTTTATCAAAGTTTTTCAATGAAGGGTTTTTAATATACGTTTTACCCCCCTCTACCCCAAAGAATTACATAGCCAACACAAACATGCAGCAAATATTTACTTTTGTATATACCGCATTTTCCGGACTATAAGTCACATCAGTTAACTGAATGAATTGAGAAACTCTCCTGAAAATCCGATAACATCAGCAGTTTTCATCCAAGCAGCTGATTTTTGTAAAAGAATGTAAAACTAAATGTATCTTGTAGCACAGGGTGAAGTCAGTATATACGTTAAAGCCGATTTGAGACAAATATAATGTAAATTTAATATATAACTATGTAAATGGCACTCTGTGGCGCGGTAGGATTCTGAACAAGGTCCTGAGCCGTTGCTGGGGGCCGCCAGTGTGTGTACACTAATAGAAAATAATGTGTTCGAATTTTAAAGACATGGCGCTGCGCTTCTCGTCCAGTGTGCGACCCCCTTTTGGGGGGCATTTTGTTTGTGTTCAGTCTTTCTCAGTTGTCTTTAAGTTAATGTTTCAGTTAACAGTTTTTCAGTTTTCAGTTAATTTTGTAGGGGCAGGCTACAGGAGAAGCATAGAGTGCCCTCTCGCGACTGTAGACGGTAATGTTTTCTCTAGGTTCATGTCAGTCAGTATGAATTCACTTTGATATATAAGTCGCACCTGAATATAAGTCGCAGGACCAGCCAAATTATGAAAAAAAGTGTGACTTATAGTCCAGAAAATACGGTACTGCAATCACTGAACTTAATTGATCACAGAATTAGGGGAGTGGCTTTGAACTGGATCAAAAGTTATTTAACTGAGAGACAACAGTTTGTGAAGTTGGGCGAATTTACGTCACAGTGTCTGGGCATTGCTTGTGGGGTCCCTCAAGGATCAATATTAGGTCCTAAATAATTTAAATGGTATATAAATTACATATTTCATGCATCAAAATTATTGAAATTTATATTATTTGCATATTATTGGATATTAATAAATTATCTCTGAATTTAAATAAAATGAAGGTAATGATGTTTGGTAATTATAAAGAAAATGCAGAAATATTATTAAGTATTTTTGGTAATGTATTAGAAAAAGTGTAAAATTAAATTCTTGGGAATAATTATTGACAGTAAATTAAGCTGGAAACCACACATCAGATACATACAAGGTAAAGAATCTAAAAGTATTTCTGTAATTAATAAAGTTAAATATGTCCTGGAATATAATGCACTATATATATATATTGTTCACTGGTTTTGCCCCATTTAACTTATTATATAGAAATTTTGGGCAATAACTATAATAGTTCACTACATCCCCTCTTCTTACTCCAACAACGTGCAGTAAGAATTATACACAAGGTGGGATATTGTGATCACACAAATATATTATTTCTGCAGCCTAAAAATTAAACTTTTTGATCTAGTTGATTTTAATACTGAACAAACTTTTGTATAAAGCCAACAAAAATGATCTGCCGAGCAATATCCAAAAGTTCTTTATAGGAAGAGAAGGGGGCTATAACCTGAGGGGATGGGGTAACTTTAAATTCCAGGTGGTGAGAACTACCTGGGAAAAGTTTGTGTGTGTCTGTGTGTGGTGTCAAACTCAGGAATGGTTTGGGGATACAGCTCAAGCAATGCCCAAATATTCACAGATTTAAATTAAGATACAAAGAAATGGTGTTGACAAAATAAAATAAAAGCAGATTAGAAGTGAACGATGTTTGAGTAATATTGAAATCAAATTGAAGTGAGGTTTGAATCTTCGAAATATCGTGTTTAGATGTATACATAACCGTCATCTGCGTACAGGTGAATCTGTATGTGTGCGATGTAACATGTTCACTGAGCAGAGATGTTCCACTGATGATGATATTTCAAATGTGTACAGTTGGCATATTCTTTACATGGAAAGGAATGTTTCAACTGATGCAAATGTACCACAAATGTATACCACAAGGCATGAGGTATATGTTACATTTTTAAACATAAGCAACATGTTTTTCTACCTTACAAGGAAGTTGTAAGTCCCAGAGTGGTGTATACAAGTTCAATTTTACTGTACCACCCCAGAGAAACATAAAGGCATGACAGGGTGAGGGAGGAGAAACCCAGAGAAACCATTACAGCTGGCATGATGGGGTGAGGGAATAAAGAAATGGGGAACGGAGTAATCTGGAATGAAGACCTCCTCACCTGTAGCCTTACTCTTATGCCTGTTTCTCTCTGTCTGACAGTGACACATGATACATAATAGATAGAGATCTCTTGGCAAAGTAACTGGTGTATTCAACAATAATGTATTTAATAAATGATTTTCAAAATCTACAAATGACATGCTTTTATTCCATTGAAAACAAACTTGGTCATCCACCACAACGTTCTTGAACTTCAATTCTGAAAGATTTTTGGAAATGTATAAAACTTGCCACTTTAACACAAGAAATACCGTAATTCTACTGTAAATATTGTGTGTATATTTATGGAATGGTGTATATTTATTTTGTTTTTGAAAGTCTAAATGCCAACAAATATGGATTGAAGCAGATATGTCGGTAGATAAAAACATGTAGTGAATTTTGTAAAATATTACATTAATATTTTTTCAATACATTTTGACTTAGCCTAATAACGCTAGAGTTATTGAACTTGTTTAAAATCACACGAATCGGAAAATCCACCACTGGAATTAATGTTGAAATTCTAATAAGTGTGGGTAAAAAATTATAGCCTAATTAGTTTATTTTATGAAATATCAATCTCATCAATAACTTGTAAATTTCTTATAAATTATATGAATAATTTCTTTGTGATTCTTCATAAATTCACGAAACAGAAGTCTATGCAGATCAAACTGTGATTCATTTTCCATTGCTTTCACACAAAATGCATTCGATGTTGGCCAAAAAATATATTAGTCTCCATTACAGTAGTAATTTTTATTTTTTGTAAAATACTTCCATGTAAAGCTTTCACTACAACGAGTGTGTAGTGGAGAATGGATATTGGGTAAGGCATTATAATTATTATTGGTGGCCGTAAATCCTTATTTGATCTGCAGCAAAGATGTTTACTGGGAGAATGAGCTGAGAGAGAAAAAAAAGAAGGAAAGAAAGAAAGAAAGAAAGAGGATTAACACGTTAATGGCGTGTTAACGTGTAAATTGCATGTTAAGACGTAATTATGCGTTTACACGACAGTTTCACACGTTTTGGGCTTTTTGGCCTTCCATACTGGACGAAGCTGAAGTTCAGTTATGGTAATGAACATTTAGCTTCCATTGTGCGCTGTAAATGTAGACCAATCACAACAGACTGGGTCATCTGACCAATCAGAGCAGAGTAGACCAATCACAAAAGACAAAGTAGGGATTTAGAGAGATTGACTCAACTGTCCAGTCATTTGAGAATCATTGAAAATGTGGTTATGTGCAATGTATATTAAGAGAAAATGAAAGTGTTTTTTTTTTTTTACCTTGGATGCATGTAAAGCTTTTTTAGGAGACTCCAACACAAAATTAGGATCCTTTAAAATAGCATAAAAATAGATTAAAGGGCACTTTAATCTATTTTTAACATTTATGTTTTCATCAATATGTATTTGAATCTATTTTTAATCTAATTTATTTATTTATAATTTACAAAACACTGTTGTACACATTTCGGTTAGTGCAAGGTTTATAACATGTTGTTATGCAAAAACGTTGACAACCACCCATTCTATTCATATGAAAATAAGATGAGAAACCTGTTTCTTGAGCAGATGCACATCTTGTTTGCACTCGTCTTCTTCCCAATGTGCAGACAGATATTCCTCCAGATTCTCTCTGATGAAGGGGAATAAGATGTCCTGCAGACAGGAGACAGCAGAATAAAGCATCTGAACAGGATTTATATCAGGATTTCAGACTGTGGGCTCCTACCTTGACAAACGTGATGGGCGTCGTGGTTCCTTCAATGTCCAGAAGAAAGACTCTAGTGTTTTCCGCTACTGCAATCGCTGCCATTTTTATCAATGGCAAACGATATATGTGTCTGTGAAAGTCCTGTGTTTTATTTGATTGTATTAGAAAAGAGGCTCGGGTGTTGACAAATCAATCAATAATAGCATGCAGGCTAGCGGTAAGTAGCTAACAACACATGGAGCGGTTACAGGGTTGCCAAGTCCTCGCAGAGAAGCCCGCCCTCTATCATATTCATAATTATTTTATTATTAATATTTAATCATATTTATTTTATTCACGCAACATTGGCACAGTTCATTTGCTATACCTTTGCGTTTGAAAATGCACGTACATTTTGTACAATATATCATGCAACAGCTCCACATTTGGATATATAGTGAAGGTGATGATGATAGTAGCCTAATAATAATAATAATAGATTCAGAACCACATATTAGTTGTGATTCTACTTGTATGTCTTGTTTGTGGATTAATAAAGAAAAGTTTTTTTGCAGAAAAGTAGCCTATATATTTTGTAATTTAGCCTAATAAGTAAATACCTTTTAGCGATTGGTGGTTTTCCCCCAATCTGGCAACAGGCTGGGAAGGGCTGTTGAGTGAGGAAGTAATGCAAGGCTAAAGTCTATAAATAAAATAATTGTATCTACTACAAAATGTCCTTAATTTATGTACTTGTTTTATATTCAAACCCCGCTTTTGGATAATTGTGTGTAAACTGTTTACCATACACAGTCGCTTACAGGCAGACACTGTTTTTTGTTTTGTTTTGTTTTTACATGCTGGTTATGTCAAAGACTATAGATAGAGAAAATAAAACTATTATTCATATAAAAAATTAAATAAGATAATCTATTTTTAGACACAACGAAATAACAATATTTTATTTTATCTTTGCAATTGTTATATTTAATCTTATGTCTTCTTCTTTTCTAAAAGAGTGGTCGGAGGAATCAAATAAGGGATAAAACAGTCAGCCGGTCATTACTGCAACATGATTCCTGACTGACAGGGAAACAGGATAAATCCTGAAGGGAATATTGCTATAATGACCGCCATTGTTAAATTTGCCTATGGTAAATGAATTAATAGAATCAACTTCACTGTCAATCATTCACAAATGTACTGTAGCCTATAAAGCAAATAAAAAACATATTTTTGTTTCCCAAATGAAAACAAAGCAAAACAAGTAATAATTATGTAAGTATTGAAGTAAAAGAATTTGGGGTCTTTTCTGTCCCATAAGCAATGACATTGTAAAACATACATATATATATATAGTAGTTTTACAAGCTACATGCCAGCAGCAGTTTCTCTTCTAATTGTAATTATTTTAATTTAATGAAAGACAGGTTATTCTTATTCCTTTATAGGCTATTTATAAGACAGTAATAATATATATTATTTTTGCTGTATTGTTGTATTAATATCCTTTTGCATGGGCTGTTATATTGCATCACCACACAACACGTTACCCTAAAATAAAACATCATACAAAAGATCCTAGACCTACATTTAAAATGTATATAAAAAAGGCAAATTATTTAAAAATATATAATTATATAATATATTAAACAGGTACAAATATTTAAGGCATACTTAAACAATACGTTTTTTTTGTTGATACAGCATTTAGAAGAAAAAAACAAAATATAACAAAAATAAATAAATTAAATTAAAAAAGGGGGAGTGTGGGTCTTAATCTATAGATTAGTACATAAAAAAGATTTGAAAACATCCACTGAAGAGTGTTTGCTTCAAATTATTCTTCCATTTGAATGGGGTTTAATCTTTAAATATTTGCATCTTGCATGCAAAGTGTTTACCTTGATAAACATTTGCAAAATAATATATATATATATATTAAATTTGTATATATATTTTTAAATTCTTTAAAAAAAAGAAGAAAAAAAAAGAAAGAAAAACTGGTTTGTTGTAGGTGAATTTACATTTAAAATTTGCCAAGAAATGTTTTTTAATTTATCACAAAGCAAGCTTTGATTTTAGTGGGGTCAAAATCAAAGTATCCAAAAAATAATGTCTTTAAAGGTTGCGGATATATCTTGCTGGATATTCTCTTTAATAAATGTGTTAATATTTTTTCATAAAATATAAATATATATTCAGTATAGTAACATGACTAAAATAAATCATAAACAGTTTCTGTGTGAACTCAGCAAAATGAGCATCCTGTGTCAATATTAATTTTATTGGCTATGTAATCATAAAATATTTAACAGGGTAAAATGTGTTTATTATTTTTGAAAGACACTTCCTTTACTTTATTAGTGAGAAAATATTTTTGTTGTAAGGACCAACTTGTTCCAGTTTAAAATTTTAAACAAATTATTCCAGTAAAAGATTGCAGGAGATACAGAGTTGAAATAATATCCTCAAGAAAAGGTGTCTGACTTTATTATCTATGTTTTCTGAGAAATATATTTTACCCATTTGTTCAGGAAAAGTAGTAGAAGGGTAAAGGAATTTTTTTAAAAAGTATACAGATTCCTGATGGTATGGCTCATAGACTGTAAAATGGCTCCCATAACTATGGAAAAGTCTTTAGGGGTAACTGCATTTTGTATTCTGAAAGAAATTCGTTGTAAGTCATTAACAATAAACCTTTGTTGTTAAATAGGGGACGTACTAAAAGTAAACCTTTTTTAAACCATTGATCAAAAAATAAAGTTCTATTTTTGTATAAAATATTTTAATTGTTCCAAATCCGCAAGAATTTATGGGGGTGAAACATCTGCAGAAGAATTAAAACGCCTAGCGCAAAGCAGGTGTCCAATAGGAACGCCTCCTTTTTAGATCTGCACGTGACCCGCAACAAATCCACTGCAACAGACTTCGGTGAACTATCCAAAGGTGGCATTCATTTAAAATATTTAATGGAATGCAAATATTAATAAAGGTAGGCCACCTTGGCCATCGTAAATAGAACACTGTTGTTAGATGTGTCTCGTATTTATTTATTTATTTATTTATTTATTTATTTATTTATTTATTTATTTATTTATATTTAAGTATAATATATACAGCGAAAGTGTATTTTTTAAACATATTTAATTATATATTATAACATCTATAATATAAACTATGTATGTGTTATGTTTTATTGCTGTTATTTTCAAAGACTTAAGGCCCGCCCCCTACCGATTCCTCTTGCAGAGAGAGACGGATTTCGTCACTGATCTCCGTCCGCCATTTTAATCAACGCGGCACTTTATTCGTGTTGGAGTCTTTGACCTTTTAAAACCGCTGTAATATAGTCTACTTTATAGCTAGCGTCGGATCAAACCACACATACTCCAAAATGCAGGCCGAAGAACAAGGTGACTTCAGCACTGACGAGTTTCCAGAAGGCTCCAAAATAAACGCGAGTAAAAACCAGGAGGATGACGGGTGAGTCTCGGAGCGCGCGGCCTTCCCCGCACAACCAAGCGCCTCGCTGACTTTAAATACTAAATCACATGAAAATCACATGTTTGCATCCTTTATTCAGATCTAAGTCGTTTCAAACGCGTATATTATTAATGCGCTAAATATTTATAGCTTAAGATGCTCGAAACCTAGTTATTATTATTATTATTTTTTAGTATTATTATTAACCCGTCTGCATCGAATTTGCATCCTGGCATTTAACGTTAATGGCTTGGATTTTACTTTGGCCATTGTTACAATTATACCGTGTTTAATGTTTTTTATTTAATTTGACTATGTTGCATTCTTAACATGCATCACCAGCAAATGTACATATCAGAACTTGCATGATAATGCATCGTTTATTCGGTGGCGTGAAATGTATGGTTTTTTTTGTTATATTTGAGTAGGAAAATGTTCATTGGTGGACTCAGTTGGGACACCAGCAAGAAAGACCTTACCGACTACCTGTCCAAGTTTGGAGAAGTCTTGGACTGCACCATCAAAACAGACCCCATGACCGGCCGCTCCAGGGGTTTTGGGTTCGTGCTCTTCAGAGATGCTGATAGTGTCGATAAGGTAAATGCTCCCTGACACTCATTACTTTTGGTGAGAAGTTTCCTTTGACATCATGTTCATAACCGATTCTTCATGTGTTCAGGTGTTAGAGCTGAAGGAGCACAAGCTGGATGGCAAATTGATTGATCCAAAGAGAGCCAAAGCCATTAAGGGCAAGGAACCCCCCAAGAAGGTTTTTGTCGGAGGTCTAAGTCCAGACACAACTGAGGAACTGATCCGGGAATACTTCGGGGCTTATGGGGATGTGAGTAACTCAAACTAAGAACAGGATTAACATCTATTTATGAACATATAGCCTATGTAATGAAATGATCATATTTGGGACTTTTGATCACCACACTGGTACATATAAACTTATCTGTTATTTTTCTGTCTAAAGATTGAAAGCATTGAGCTTCCCATGGACACCAAAACAAACGAGAGGAGGGGATTCTGCTTCGTGACGTACGTTTTAGAGGATCCAGTTCAGAAACTGCTTGAGAACAGATACCATCAAATTGGATCAGGGAAGGTATGTTGATATTATTCAAATATCTTGCAGATCATTTGACACACACACAGCAGTACCTCATTGAGTATAAATAAAACTGGCCATAGTAAGCATGCGATCCGCTTAAGTATTGTCTTTTACACATTTAAGTTATATTTACACTACCAATCAAATGTTTGGGGTCAATGTTTTTTTACAAGTTTTATTCATCAAGGATGCATCAAACTGATCAAAAGTCACATTTATAATGGTTATAAGATTTCTATTTCAAATAAATGCTGTTCTTTTGAACTTTCTATTTATTATAGAATCATTAAAATAAAAATGTATCATGGTTTACACATAAATATGAAGCAGCACAACTGTTTTCAATATTGATAATCAGAAATGTTTCTTGATCATCATATTGGAATGATTTCTGAAGGATCATGTGACACTGAAGACTGGAGTAATGATGCTGAAAAATCAGCTTTGACCACAGGAATAAATTACATCAGTTTTGTCAACATTATTATAAACCGCTGTGTATTTTCTCTGAAATTATTATAAAGGGTGTTTTATCAGAGGAACTGCTATTTCAACTAAACATCTATGGCTGTGAGGTAAAATATTTAATAATTAAAACATAGTAAAGAAATAGTTAAGTGCATGTTTTCCTTTACTTTTTTTTTCTTTAATTGAACAAAAAACTGTTTAATCATTTTTATGCCTCAGTAAAACAGTACATAGTAATAAATAGCTGTATTCATCTTAATATTGCTAAACATTTTAACATACCTTGGTGCACATGTTATGAAGGATGAAATGATAGTTTGATTTGGTGACCAACTTTGAATTGGACCAACTTCAATGTTGTTTTGCTGTCAGGGATGTTATTAAGATGTAATAAAAAGCACATTTAAAATGCTGATTAATTTTGTACTGTCAACTTCTGTTGCCGTGAAGAACTCAATACATCAGCCTCATGGTAGTAATGCTGTTTCCATTTGTTGTCAGTGTGAAGTGAAGGTTGCCCAGCCTAAAGAAGTGTACAGACAGCAGCAGAACCGAGCGGACCGGGGCTTTGGAGGAGGACGAGGAGGAGGAGGAGGAGGACGAGGAGGAGGCCGAGGAAGAGGTATGCCAATCTAGAGATGGCTCTCTCTTTGGCCAGCTGCTACTTCTAGCTCTTCTTGACCTAAAGGGTTCTCTAACTCTTTCTGAACAGGACAGGGCCAAGGCTATAATCAAGGATACAACAGCTACTATGGCCAGAACTATGGAGGCTACGGCAATGGATACAACCAGGGCTATAATGGCTATTCTGGCTATGACTATTCAGGATACAACTATCCAAATTATGGCTATGGACAAGGCTATGATGAGTACAATGGTAATTTTGCACACATTTAACCCTCTGAGAGCCACGCATTGATATTTATGATGTATTTTATTTTTCACCATTTAACATGTCTTTAGGAAGCTGTTAGTTATTAAAACAATTTAATTTAGGCAAAAGTTGCATCAAGGTGTAGTTTGGGAAAACTCTGGGCTTTCAGGGCTGCAAAAGTGCATTATATTCACAACACAATTCAGCACACAGGTTTTGGGAAAAATTATATATTTCAACCAGTAAGGATATAGTCATGAAGTTAGATATTTCACAATGTGGCCATTTAAATACAGTAAATATCATTAAAGAATGTTTTAAAAAAGTATTATTAAAACATGTCATCGAAGGCAAGACACCTCAGATTAATAGGGTTCAAAATTGACTAATAGATTTCACCATACTTCCCCAGTTGATTGATTGGATTAAGGATTGCCAACCTTTTTTTTGTATTACGAGTTTTCTGAAATGTTTTATTGTAATTTCCAGAACAGAAATCTGAAAACTGGATGAAGCCAGGTTCAAAGTTTGTTTCATTTTAGATTTAAAGGTTTTTACAGAGGGGATTTTGGATTTGTCTTTTTATTTCTCCATAAGTCTGAAAATACTGTCAACATCCAGAAATAAAATATTGTTCACAATGTTCTTAGAAACGAAATGTTTAAAATCAGTAATTGAATAGGATCAAACCCCTCAGTAAAAATCTTATATATATATATATATATATATATATATATATATATATATATATATAGGAATAAAACGGGACAGTTTGGTGTTTGTAAGAGCTGCTGAAGTTAGATTTCTGACTCAGTGCAGGAGAAAAAAGGGCCTTTAAAGATGTATTGTAACTCAAATCTGCAGACTCAAATAGGTGCAATAAAACCAACACTTAAAAGTGAATTTGGGATGTTTTCTTTCCACAAGTTTGAAACCACACTTTATGAAAAGCCAAATAGTTCAAAAATTGACCGATGCATGAAAAAAAACTGTTTTTTGCCTGTAGTGTCTCGCCTTAATTTAAAAAAGTATATATATTTTTTTGTCAATAAAAATTATAAAACAGCTAATTTGGAATAGTTTTTGTACCATTTATTGAATAGGCTCCATTGTATAAGATCAATTGAAAATAGTTTGATCTCTAATTTATGTACAGAATTCCAGGGCATGCAAGACTTTTTCCATCACTAGACAAACAGAACTAAAATTAAGAAAAAAAATTTAATTAGGGTATGTTCAGACTGCCAGCAAAAATCCGATTTTTTTGCTTATCCAGATGGGTTTTTGAAAGTCTGGACAGCAGGAAAAATGAATCAGATTTTTTCAAATCTGATTCAAACCACAAATTGAGGTGGTTTGAAATGCGATTCCACTCATATTTTTAAAGATGCGTCTCAGTCTAGACACTCTGGCTGCTCAAATCGGATTTAAAACCATATCTTAATGCGGCACACAACGATAACGTCAAAACTGGTGACTGAAATGTCAGAAGTATTCATACGGGGTTCAGATATGGAGGAGTTATTTGGAGAGCGAGATGATGCACCTCTATTTGTCCTGCATTGGTTTTTAAAAGACTCATCACATACATGGGAACGTCTACGTCATTACCAAACCAACCCATGGTATGTTGGTTATGTCTGGACACACAGCAGTTCTCTGAATCTAAAACAAATTTCTCCTAAGGGGGACAATAAATGCTACCTACCCTACTGTATTTGATCACTTGCAATAAATAGTGCGGACAATCTGAGAAAAGATCCGATGTGGCTGCAGTCTGAGCATAGATTTAGATGTTCTTGGCATGTAAAGGGTATAGTCAGATGGCCGGTGCCTTTTTGTCTCGAGCTTTGTCAGTTCATCAACATTTTTGTCCAAACAAAACGGTTGTTGTGGTTAATTTTGTGTTTAGTTTTTAGTGACTCAGATGAATTGCTTTATACAATTGTGCTACAGCATCTGTATTGGATTTCTGTAGGTCAAACGAGCAGTTACGGCAAGGCCTCTCGGGAGGGTGGAAACCATCAGAACAGCTACCAGCCGTATTGATGAAGTGGCTAAACGCATTCATATCAATGGTAAGGTCACACATCTTCGCCACGCTCTGGACCCAACCTCAATGTTAAAGATCAATAGACAATAATTAACAGCCTAAAGGCGGCCTATGCATATCAATGCAGTTGAGTTAAATACATGTCTATAGATCTTTAATCGCTAATGTTTGTGTAGCCATTTTGCCTTTTTAGCGTGCCAGAAAAACGTAAGAGTTTTTCTGTAGGTTTTCCTTTTCCTCCTCCTGCTTTAACAGGTGATCATAAAGGAATAACATAGAGACTTGATAGCAATGCTAACAGGTAAAGTACAGCTAAAGGGGTACAGAGTAAAGGCGCCTCTCCTGATTTTTCCTTTCTTTCCCTAATTCTGATTATTGTACCTTGTTTGTACCTGCCAGCGGGGACTTCATTGCAGGCCGTGTGTCACCTGACCACGACATTCTCTGGGCGTCGCACATAGCGGGCAGAGAGCACGGCATGCACAAGAAAGCGCTGTCCAGTGGTATGGTCTCTTCAAACTTCCTGTACCAGCGTAAAACAAACAAAAAGACAAAGGAGATTCCCCCATTTTCCTTAAGTTGTTGGTTTTCGTTAACAGTTCAAAGTGTGTTTTTTCCAGGACTTTTATTAACGTAACCTAAAAGTGATTCATAATAACTGCTTTGATGTATTCTCTTTTTCAATTGTAGTGCTCTTGTATTTCAGTTGTGGAGCTTCAGTGATTTATTTTCTTTGGTTTCTTCCTTAAAACGGTCACCTCCCTTGTAAATAATTGCATAAACTCTCTCATAATGCTTGCTTTTTCTTTAGAGGCCATAAAGAACTTCAAATGGGTTCACCTCAAGGCTTTTTCTTAAACGTAGCCTTTAAAGATCATATGTAAAGTGGGTTTACGAAGCCATTAAAAGCTGACAAATCTGTGTTAGACAGACTCACATTGGCTAAATGCAAATGACATTGCGATTTTCAGGTTAAGACGTTTGGGCTCGCTCCTCGAATGGTCAACCGGCCTCTTGGAGCTGAAGCTTTTGCTGGCTTATGAGCTGTTTTGTCGATCTAAGACGTCGAACATATGATCTTTAATCTTTAATGATGATTTTCCTAGTTTAAAATCGACAGCTCAAGAAGTTAAACACTGAAACATGGACGTGCTGTTTTTATTTGACGTGTCCAAATCGGAGTGGTTCATCTTGTGTATCTTCTCTTGTAGGTTGGCAGGCTGACTTCGACACTGCTCCTCGGAGGCAGCTTGTGGAATCCTGTCCGTAAACAACTATTAAAAATGTTATCCGGTCCTCTGGGGACAAATTCAGTGTCTGACCTTGTAAATAGCGAGACGTTTTGTTTCCAAGTTTGTCTTATTCTGTGCTTTGTTCAGATCGAACCTGTAGGTTTTGTGCTGTGTTCTTAAGTCTTGATTAGGAAAAGTGTCCATTATTTTGTATTTTAGTTCTTTTCCTGACGTTTTTTTGGATAAAGGGATTAAAAAAATGGGAAACAATTTTGTTGTGCTGTTTTCATTTTCTCTTGAGTTATACACTACCTGTAATACATACCTGCGTTATAACAAAAAATAAATATTAACTGTTAACATCGTTGGGGGTGTACAGACTAAATTATATACATATCAGAGGTTTATAGTAAGCGGGATCTATAATTCCTATAAAAAAATGCAACCATTATGTGTAAGAGTTACGTCGCGATTCTGAGTGACGTCATTATTTCAACTTCCGTTTCGCCGCCATTTTGTGAATGGACGCCGTTGCCATCGACATCCCGAAAAGAGACTAAAATAAACGCGATTCTGAGCCCAATTAACACGATTTACAGTCATTTCGGTTCAGTTACAACCTTAGACGTTTTCGTCAAAAGAACACGACCTGATTGCGCGCAGTTTCGCCGAGAATTGAACAAAGATGTCGGAGGAGCAGAATCTGGGCGAAGACTCGATGGTGATGAAGATGGAGGATGATGATGGAGAGGGTTTGGGAGAAGAGCAGATGCCGGGCGCTGATGAAGAGGGCGGGCAGGGGGAGGCGGAGGGCTCCAAGATAGATGCCAGCAAGAACGAAGAGGATGAAGGGTGAGTAAACGCCATGGAGAGAGACCGCAGTAAATAAACCTCAATTTAGACATTTCCTTATACTAATATTCGTTCAATCAATATTGTAAGTCTATTCGACTTTACGTAACGCGTTTCGTTCAAACAAGTACAAAATTCAGCTTATTTTTTGTTTGTGCATCAATATATTCATTTTTCTTGGTAGGCCAAACTTACATGACGTGAATATACATCTGCCGGGTATAATTGTGAATATTCATTAGTCGCGTGCGCATATTCATGAGTTTGCAGCTGTTCGTTAGCTTTCCGAACTCATTTGCTTTTCAAATGTACGTTCGTCAAATGTCAAAAGCGTCTTTTCAAAAGAGAAACTCAATAAACTTGGTGTTTGTGTTCACAGTGTGTTATCACGTTATATTGTATACTATTATTTCATAAATACATGACTACATGCCACAGTAAGGCTTGAAACATAATCAAGCTGTATTTGACCTTGGTTTTTAGCCGATTTATGATTTCTGTAACTCACCTTAATACATGGAGCCACCATGTTCTCACTGCAGTGTTTTGTTTTCAGGAAAATGTTTGTTGGGGGCTTGAGTTGGGACACAACTAAGAAAGACCTGAAGGATTACTTCAGCAAATATGGAGAGGTGGTCGACTGCACCCTGAAACTGGATCCTTTGACAGGCCGGTCCAGAGGATTTGGCTTTGTTCTGTTTAAAGAAGCTGACAGTGTGGAAAAGGTATCTTTGCCGATAGTTTTGTGTGTGTGTGCATGTGCTTGTTATCATTATGCTATCAGTTGAGCAGCTTAAGCTTCGTTTCAGTTATGCTGCTGTGACAACCTTGATCAAATCAAAGTCTGATATCTTATCCTTGACAAAGGTGATCACGCAAAAGGAGCACAAACTGAATGGAAAAGTGATTGATCCTAAGAAAGCAAAGGCCATGAAGTCTAAAGAGCCTGTGAAGAAGATATTTGTGGGAGGTCTTTCCCCAGATACTCCAGAAGAAAAGATCCGAGAGTACTTTGATGGCTATGGAGAGGTATGGAGAATTGTAAAAATTATATATATATATATGTATGTATGTGTGTGTGTGTGTATATATATATATGTATAAATATAATATAATTTGAATTTCTTCTATATATTTTCCCTAGGTGGATTCCATTGAGCTGCCAATGGAGAATAAAACAAATAAAAGACGAGGTTTTTGTTTCATTACATTTAAAGAGGAGGAACCAGTAAAGAAAATTATGGAGAAGAAATACCACAACATCGGTTTAAGTAAGGTAAAGTCTTAAATATCCTAATGTGCATGATTCGATCATTTGACATTAAAGTGTCATTAAACATAAATATTACATGGCTTCGTTATTCTAAAACATAATCTAATTTAAATGTGTTTCCCAATAGTTTTGTATCATAGATAAAAATTAATGAAAACAAAGTGAAGAATTTGTTTTGTACAAATTTATTAAAATCTACAGTGCCCTGCACATGATATGCAGGAAAAACAGATATTGTGGCCACAAATTAAGAATTTGTTCCCACAACTAAATAATTCGTGCCCATATTTTTTAAAATTATTTATCAGTTTGTTCACTTGTGTTAATTAAAGGGGTCATATGATGCTATTTTAAAATGCATTATTTTGTTTATTGGGTATAATAGAGTAGACTAACATGCTTTAATGTTCAAAAAACATTACCCACGTTTTTCACATACTGTACATCATTACAGCACCTCTATTACCAGTCTGTCTGAAATGCGCTGATTTCTACTAAGCTCCTCCTCCTGAAAAGCTTAGAGTGCTCTGATTGGCCAGCTGACCCAGTGCATTGTGATTGGCTGAACACCTCAGGCGTGTGTCGGAAATGTAACGACCCTTACCATAATCAGACTTCTGAAGCAGTTATAAACACAGTTAATAATGCCGTCAGCTTTACCGTATCAGGGCATATTCTGACGTTGTTGTTCTATTCTCTCAGGTTCAGGAAGCTGTACGTTTGTTTCTTGTTGTGGTGAAATGTTCTTGATGGCCTTTGTGAGACTGATCATGAGTGTAATGGCTCTTTCTGTTGGTGAGGTGTAATATGACTGTGTGTGTGTGTGTGCAGTGTGAGATCAAGGTGGCCATGTCTAAGGAGCAGTACCAGCAGCAGCAGCAGTGGGGCGGGAGAGGAGGATACCCCTCCAGGTCCAGAGGGAGAGGAGGTGCGCTCGTCTATGAACACTACAACTAACACACAACATGATCCCTTGATAAAGCGCAGACTGTAGATTGCGTAATTCAGAGTGTAGGAATTGGTCGAAATGGCGTCAGAAATTGAATTGGATGGATGTTAAAATGTAATAATAGAAAAATGGATTTAAAGAAATTCAACATGCCTTGAGGAACGACAAAACATAATTATATAATTAATTTGGACTAATGATATGTTGGATAAAAGTTTTTATTAGATACACTAAACTAAGTACAATTGAGTGCAACAGTCTGGTTCTGAAAGTACAAAAAGACGTATAAACCTTCAAATACAGCTCTACTGTGAGCTACGAGGTTGTTAATCAATGCTATTTGCTTCTGTTGAAGTCGTCAGTTCACATTATTTCAATTTATTTTTAAAATAATAATTTAACAGTGAAATTCTTGGTGAAAAACTACATTACCCATGATGCTGTACAGAAAATTACACCAATCAGTGTCGAAACTAGCAAAACTGAGTCAAAAGATATGGTTAGCTCCGCAAACTCCCATGAAACACTGCAAATTATTTATATATAAATAAGTAGTTTTTGCTTCTCCATCGTTTTTAATTGGATTGTAGTTCTTTCCCTTAGTAAAGCTGTTGAGTTCACAGTCTTGCACCTTTGTATTTTTGTCCTATTTTCAAATACTTCAAATTAAAGTTTGTAAGATTGTGATTATCCTCGTAGCTGATTGGCTTGGTTCATGGCTTACAAAGCTTTAAAGAAAACTTTTTTTAAATCCTTATGGGAGAGATGAATGGAAAAAAATCCTTCTGGAACCAGCGCCACTGCAAAAGTGGGCAGGAAATGTTGCATTCTATAACATGGTCAATTAACACATCCATTCAGATTTTTCTGTGCAAAAAAAAAAGTCTGCGAAAATAAGTGTTCTTCCAATATGATCCATAAATAATTCATTTAATACAATGAAGAGCAGAAAGAGAAATGTGGCAACATTATCAATATTACTGGAAATCAATTTGTAACCAGCTTGACCAAATTTCATTCCATTTAAATTTTTATGTTCTAATTCAAAATGTGAATTTCATGTTCTGGATTATGTTTGAAATCCCAAATCCACATTCATCCTGAATTCCTTCTGTTATTATGCAGTTGCGGTCTCTTTATTAATAGTGCCATACGTTTGGTTTCTGCTACAGGTCCCAATCAGAATTGGAACCAGGGATACGGAAACTACTGGAATCAAGGTTATGGAAATTACGGGAACTATGGCTACAACAATCAAGGCTATGGTGGATACGGGGGCTATGATTACACGGGTTACAACAACTACTACGGATATGGTGACTACAGCAGTATGTAATACTGTTTGTGAACGCACAGATGACAAAACTAAGGATATATTGTATCGTGGATTGTCGGTACTCGACCCGGACTATGACAATTGTGCACTAAATTATCTGAGCAGAATGCACATGCTTGTATGATACATGCCTTACGCTTTGAGAGAAAACTCTAGAACGTTTGCTGCAGTTGCTTTTTGTCTTACAGGGAAGGAAGGCTCTCGCTTGCACAAAGCTACATTGTACATATGTATTATAATAACTATGGTGCTAAATTTAGAAAGGGATGTCTTTAGCTTCAAAACACATTTGTCAAAGTGCCTTTGAATCCATTGGAGAGTAACTGAACGTGTAAATCTGTAGGCCATGCAAAAAAACAACCACTGGACAGTGGCTTGTTTTTTAGAAGAAAATAAACAGTTTTCAAACATTCACCCATTTACTCCACAAATTTTTGTCTCTCACCATATTTTCAGAATACAGTATTTTCAGTGCGATTAACGTAAGTATGTCGCAAGCATCACAAAATTGGCTCTGAAACCCGAATTATGTTTTCTAAGAAGTGTCTTTCTCAGAGATCTTCTCGAGCGAGCTTACGCCACCAACACATTTGCGTTGTTTCTGTTTTGTGCTCCCAACTCTAGATCAGCAGAGCGGCTACGGCAAATCCCCGAGGCGAGGCGGCCATCAAAACACGTACAAGCCGTATTAACCTTTAAACGCCAGCTGAAACGTGCAGGTATGTGCTTGCGTTGCTCACGCCGACGCATCTTTAGCTTTCTAAATCATCACCATTTGATCTTTTTTGTAATGTACATTGCTTAATTTTTGTTTTTCTCTAAAGTTTCACAGCACCCTGAAGTGCTTTACAGTAGTGGTAACATAGAGACTTTTGGCAGTAATGTAACAGCTGGCTTTTGGCTGGCCATTTTGTAACTGTAAAAAGTAACAGGTACAGTACTGCTAAATGGGAAAATACCAGAAAATATGGAATTACAAGGAAAGAAAACCGAAGAATGTTGTCTTCTCCTAACTCTGACATATACCTTGTTTGTACCTGCCAGCGGGGACTTCCTTGCAGGCCATGAGCTGACTTCCCGATTGTCTCAGGGTACGAGAGGCGTACGCTCTCGAATGCTCCCATTTGGTATGGTCTTCCAACATCCTGTATACCAATTGTAAAAAAAAAAAAAAAAAAAGCAAAAACAACAGCAGCTACAGCAACAAAAAAACATAAAAAGGACACGTCAAGCTTTTGTCTTCTCTTTTGTTTTCCTCTTAAAACGTCTTGGGATTGGTTTTATCTAATGGTATATTATAATTTAATGCCATTTTTTACAGGCACCATCAAGTAATGGTAAAATATGACGAGAGCCGGAATAAAATTAACTGTTGACTTTTTGAAGGATAAGGCTTTCTCTGGACTTTCCAGGGTTAATTATGCACTGTAATGCTTGCTCTTCTTTATTTGTAGCTCGTGTAGCTGTAATTCCCTGTAGTCCATGAGCTACAAGCCGGGTTGTACTCGGATGCCGCCACTGCGCCGGAGAAGTGCTTTTTTAATATTTGTATTGTGTGATTTTTCTACTGACAGCGGTGGAAAAAGCTTCACCTTGTAAACCGTGTTAATTTCATCTAACAAATTCTCTTTTTTTTAACCTTTTGAGATCTTGGAAAAGTCGTATTGTTTATATGAGAACTTATGCTTGTAATGCTTTCCTTTTGTGTTTTAATTTCCATCAATTCAAGGTTTTGCATTAAAATGTTATGAGCGTTTTAATTTCACAACTATTATTCTATTTCAAAGTCACGGCTTGTCGTCTTATTGACATTAATTGGGATTCCTTATCATTTTAAGAGTTTGTGTTTTTCATAAGCATGATTAATATTCTGTTCTTTGTTTTTCAGACGGAAGGGCGAATTGAAAGTCACCCCCGAGAGGAGAAAACAAGAGGGTTAAATATGGAGTCGATCAACACGTTACTACACTTTGGTCGCCAGTTCAAATCTGAAATTACTTTCAAGGACACGCGATAAAGTTTCAAGTGTTATTTCAATTGATATTCATCCTGAATTATTTTATTTTTGTGTTTTTGTTGTTCTAATCTAGAGCTTGTGAAAGTTTATAATGATGTTCCCTGCTGTGTAGCTCTTATACTTTTCTGTGTTGAGTACAGTGAACCATAGAGAGCCCAAATCATTTAGAAACTATTTGTATACAAGTCCATTAATTTATTGCTTACAAATGCGTACAGAGTGTACGCCATTTAACATTCATTTCATATTGCAGTATTTTGCTACAGAGTCATGTAAACCATTGAAAAATACAACAAAATAAAGTGTATGAACCTTAAGCCTGTTATTTCTTTAGAGATTAAAGTAATAGTTCACCCAAGAATGAAGATTGTCATCATTTATTTGCCTTTGTCATGTCAAACCCATGTGTTTTTCTCAAGAGGTGAATCCTTGCTGCTGTTTTCAGTGTAATAAAAGTGAAAGGTGCTGGAGTCCAGCTCTAAAATCACAAAGAAGCATCATAAAAGTAGTCCGTATGACGTGTGTGTGTTATTTCAAGTCCTCTGAAGAAATATTGAAAAAGCACACGAGTAATGTAGACTATACTTTTATGGTGCTCATTTTTGGAGTTTAACAGTAAATTGAAAATATAAATCTCTATTATTATTGTTTCCAGGATGAAAGTAATTTAACTTTTGGGTGAATTGTTACTTTCAATAGTTCATTCTGTCATGTAATGGTTTTTTTTTTACAATACAAGTTCATGTCAATCAGTATTTCCTATATAACGCATTAGTTTTGTCCCAAGTGATGCACTATGTACTTAGGTTATTTTGTCATCTGTCAATCATAGTCTGATAGCCCCTCCCCCTCCACATAATTAAAGCCTGTCAGCTGAGAACATAAAGTGTCCAACATTCCACACTTTTCATTTAATGATCATCAATGTTTTCAAGTGCACACATTCTATTTAGAATTTTCAGTGTGAACACGCTAATCATGATATTTATACTGCAAAATGACATGGAATAGTGCATATGTACGCCAATTGGGACGCACCTGATTTCAGTATAGGTTATACGTCCTCTTGACAAAGACACTGACTGATACATGGTACGGGTTTGAGTTTAAACGTTTAGATATTGGGAAAAAAACTCAAAACTAAACTCAGTCGAGAACATGTACTTGTCTAAGTATAAAATCAGTGTCATGAGTACATGGTGATTTCACAGTAGTTAAAGCATGCAGAAACATTCCAGGAATCATTCGAGTCATATAACAAGTTTAAGTTTACAGCCTTTAAGCCATACTGAAGATTTGAAGGTCTACTGGAGGTGTGCAGGTTTTTAAATAAAATATAAATTGAAATAGTTGTTGATGTCTTTGGGATAAACATGTCAAGCACAGTGGTGAGTCTCAAAGTGAATCTAATAATACATCCTAAAATATTTTCCAGTTTGTATTTAGTCCAATAACAATATTATAATACCCTAAAAAACAATGCACGTGTATCGAAGCCCCGACACATTTGTCCCAGATTTAAATAGAATATAATGGGAAATGTCATTATCACAAAAATAGCAATTTATCTATACATAAATCCATGTAGTTACATAGTTACTTATCCAGTTCATAGGAAAAAATTTCATTAATAAAAATTATTGAAATGCGTCATTTTCTGCAATGAAACTGCTTGTGTTTATGTGGGAATCACACCTGTTGCAAACAAAATGATTAACACGATGATGGCAAGCACTACCACACCAATTATAATCATCATCTTGGTGTTTCTCCACCACATCTTCCTGGCAACACGTGTGGACGTCTTTTGAAATGAGTCGGCCTAGGCAAGACAAGATCATTACAGAAATAATTATCAACAACAACAAAATGTTTTATGACTGGTTTGATCAACTAACATCATAATTAATTCACCGATGTTCTGTTGAGGTCTTATAAAAGATCACCATTACAAGAAATGTATATATTGGTATGATTTTAGCCCTTGGGTCTCAAGGCTTTACCGTAGCTTGTAGATCATCTGTTTTTCCGATCAGGTCGTCTAACCGCTCTCCTCTCTCCAAAACTTTGTTGATGTTGTCTTTGAGAATCACTTTAACGTCATTGACTTGCTCCTGAACTTGATTGAATTTGCTAGGCGCTGGTGGTTCGGTGTTGTAGTCAGCCTACATTATAAAGAGAAAAAACCAGAGTAAACCGCTGGGCCAAACATGACAATACTCTCAACTGTACAACAGGGTCAGAAATGACCCCGCGCTTGGGCCGGAACTCCCCCGGATGTGTAGAACCTTTCAGGGGTTCCCATCATTTTATTAATTGTGTTTTAATTCATTTTTAATTTGTATAAAACTTTATGACTTAAACAGCATGTAAACATACTTTATCACTAGAAAAAATGTAAATAACCTGTCGAATATGGAAGTATTATGCAATTATTAAAGATGTTTCTCCTTATAGAACCTTTTTGGTATTAAACAGGATGTTGATCCAGGAACATGTTTTCCTTGTTGAACCCCACTGAATCTTTTTTTTTCTAAGAGTGTTATCTTGCATTTGATCTGTTTCATAATATTCTAGCAAACCTAATTTCAGAACCTTGATGTCAATTTTGAAAACGACACCAAACACGGTCATCACTTTCACATCGATCATAGCTTTAACAAAACCTTGGTTCAAATAACTCATTTATCATGAAATGTGTAAAAACATCACTGTTAAAGGACGAGTAGAGGAAATACTACAGATACAGAGATTCAACAATAAACAAAGCAATATAACTTGCTACCAAAAAAAACCCCGGTCAAAATCCACATCCAGGGATAATGTCATCCAGTTGGTTCATGTTCCATCATGGCAATCAGAGTAAGTGGATCTTTCATGATCTAAACATTACATTGTTTGCCAGTTTCCAGAAAACTGAACTTTAAGTGTAAAGCAACAGTTTCATCAATTACAGCATTCAAATCAATTGGGGTTTTTAAAAAAAAAGTGAGTTATGAATTTTGAAAGATGACAAGGTTCAGATATTAGTGTGATAGATGGATATATTGCATTTTTAATCAGAAAAGCAAAGCAGTTGGATTTATTGGTTTGACAGCCTTTGTTTGAAACGTTTGAAAGAAAGAGACAGACAGACATGACTAATTTGATAGAGGATCAAGTGATTTCATCAAATTCAAGTAGTGTAGTAAAGAGCTTGTTTTAAAAAAAAGAGATTACTTTGATAAACATCAGCCAACATAATACTGTACTAAGAAAGTAATAATATTATGAATTAGACGGAATATCATTAGTGTTTCATGTAGGATTTTTTGTTTCTGTTTTTTTGTTTCATGTAAGATTTCCTTCGCCGTAGACTTCCTGACTCACAACTGAATTCAGTCCAAAGATCTGGATGTAGTCAGTCGTCACATAATGACAATGTCGTCATATTCTGTCAACTGTAAAACACTTCAATATTCAACTTCATGTGTTAATTATCTTTAATGTCATACTTGTTTATATGTTCCTTTCAACACACACATCATCTCAACAGGTTGGTCAAACCCTTGAACAAATAACCATTTAAATAAACATTTAACTAACAAACAGCCGAGGCTTTCTATTGCGCTTACCATTCTGGTGCTTCTGTGAAACTTCCTCAAACGTTCAACTGTCACTGCTGAGGGTTTTCAACAGTTCAGGCTAAGCTTGCAATCATAGCTTAAAGGGTACGACTTCTAGAGGAAACTTCTCAGTCTCGTGAGCTACAACACAAGTACAAAAGAACAGGATGAAACATTACTGAACTCATTTGCAAACAGAGCTTCCCCTCCCAGACAGATTGTACATTAACCAGCACGACACTTCCTGCTGGCCCCTCCCCCTCTGCACGATGACCACGCCCACTGCTGAATGGCCACTCCCCTTCACCACACTGGCCACGCCCACCGTCTGCTGCCAAGCCTCTAGTCTGCTGCTTTTCATCAGGTCTGGTTACTAAAGTATAGTGCAGAGTTTTCTATGGCTGATTTTGGGCAGTGAGTTTCATTTGTACAAATAGCCTACATTTGAATGTATTCAAATATCTTATGGTCCACCTAGCTCATCATCATCACTATGTTTCTCAACCCTCTGCTGGTCTTCAGTCACTTTAGACTGACACATTTTTGAAAATATGATTTGAAAAGACTAAATGGTCCTAAAAAACAGTCACACTCCTCGTGGTCAAAAAAATGACCGTTATAAAAATGAATGGGAAATAGAAAAACAGAAAAGAAAGAAAAAAAGCACACAGCAATGAAGGGGTTAATTTAAAAATAATTAAAAAAATATTAATCATAATTTTCAGAGGAAATAAATGGATAAAATGGATCATTATTACCATAATAATTCCATAAAATATTAAAAAATATATTATTGAACAGAAATATATTACATTTATTTAACTGAAAAAAAGGAAGTTACATCTGAGGTGCACAGCCACTAGAGCGATTTATGTATTCCCTTACATTCAGTTATGCCTTAGCAAGTTTTTTTCCTCTAGAAATGTAAGAAAGCCTGCTTATTATAGGGCTAGACCCACTATAGTAATAAACTAATACAATAAGCAAAATAAGAGGCTGCATATTCCTGATTTGTATTTGTTTACAGTAACTGTGAGTACTTTTGGTTTTAATGTATCAAAAGCAGCTTCAGTTGTTGATAGATTTATAAGCTTTCTTTGGGACTTTAACCTTAGCAGATGACTTGGCTTCATTGTTAAATATTAAACAAGTAATAATTTTGGCCTGCTGTGTTTTCTATCAAGAAAACCGTATGGATTAATTAACAGAAAACAAGACACTGTACAAATAAGTTGTCATATATCTTTTTGTGACATTAAGTTTGTTATAATAATAATAATAATAATAATAATAATAATAATAATAATAATAATAATAATAATAAAAAATTATAATAATACTTTTCAAAGGTTTAGAGTCGGTAAGATTTTTAAATGTTTTTGAAAGGAATTTAAAGCTCATTTACTTGATTTAAAATACAGTAAAACCAATAATATTGCAAAATATAATTTTTTATTTTTTTTTATTGTAAAAATGTAAATCTTATACAGACATATATGATATGATTTAATAGGATGGCCTATATTTGATTGCTTATTAATTACCTTTATTATCTACAGTAATTTTGAATCCTACGATATATCTATATCTATATATCTATATCTATATATCTATATCTATATCTATATCTATATCTATATATATATATATATACACACACAGTATCTCACAAAAGTGAGTACACCCCTCACAAATTTCAGCAAACATTTTAGTATATCTTCTCAAGGGACAATACTATGAAACTGTGATATATTTTTACAGTTGTCAATGTGCTGCTTGTATACTGTCCTCTGAAAATAACTCAACATACAGCCATTATTATCAAAATAGCTGGTGTACTCACTTTTGTGAGATACTGTATATATATATATATATATATATATATATATATATATATATATATATATATATATATATATATATATATATCGCTTTGTTTAATGTTAACATAATTCAGTAGTCTGTTATTATATTTGCTTGAGAAAAAATGCCATTTGTATTCTGCATTTTTCTGTTGCAGAAACATTTTTGTTGTGTACAAATTGTAGTTTCATATTAGCAGAGCATTTAGTTGCAGCATAGTTACAATTACATGGCATTTCTTAAATATTTTTTATTTTGCATCAAATTCATACCAAAAAAAATGTAATGTTATACTCTTGCTTTTTACTTGGCTATGTGACCTCTGAGGAATAAAAAAGTAATCAGATTACATTACTTTCATTTTGAGGTGCTTGGATTAGATTACTGGATTCCTTTTTATGAAGTAATTTTTTGCAGTAACAGCATAGGGGCCTACATTTTTAAAGTTAGCCTAGTCTCCCAACTCTGGCATTACAATAGCATTGTTTAGTTTTACAATTAGTGGACAAACTTTAGGATTTGTTGGACAAATATTATTATTATTGTAATATTAGATTATATGCAAATGATGTTGTCAAACGTCAGATGCACAAAACATAATCGTATATGAATGAAGGGTATCTTCACCTTTTTTTTTCAGGTGCCACGCAAACGCTTTTTAAGCGTGTATGGCAGTGGTTATGCATTAATGTTGCTTATCTTTGCGTGATGTTTTCCTCCCCCTTGACCCCGCGAGCTGAGGCTCATAAAGCCGAATCCTCCATTAGGACACAGTTGGACGTTATCGGTCTTATTTAGAAATGTATTGACTAAAAGCTGAAATTAACTCTTAAATATCTGAATTAAAATGATTGGTACATGACATACAAATAGAAATATGCCCCAGAAATCTATATAAAATTCTAAAATAAATCCATATCCTGTAATCACAAATGACTGTGATTGGTCTAATCTGATCAGCGCTGAGAAAAGTAACAGGCAAAGTCTGACAAACCGTTATCACACTACTATGAAGAGTTCAAATAGGACAGTTATTGATTTACAAACATTAATCATATAACCTGACCATCAATTAGAGATAATGTCAGGCCTGCTAACACCCATCCCATTTAGTGACTGTTCACTACAAAGGACACTAACCGCTTGAATGGTCTACGGGTCAACGAATGTGTGGACTTCAGTAGAGAATCACTATTTGTTTCCTCTACCGTTCGCTTTAAGAACTGCATAAAGTCAAATCGGTTATCATTTGGCATAAGGACGCTTTAATTATAGGACGTTTTATGTTCGTGACGTCTATAATTGTGCCGTTTGATGACAGAGGTCTATTGTGATTGGCTGAAGAAAAGCCAACTCTAAAGCCACGCCCATTAAAGTTCTTCATATTTAATTCAGCTTCAGACCAGTAGTAATTTTAGTTGCTGTGATAAAGCTGTAGTTTTGTTCAGTCTACATTCACCATGAATCCATTTGGTAGTAAGAAATCAGGAAAAACTTTCCTTTTCACATCTGAGTCTGTTGGAGAAGGACATTCGGGTAAATATGAAACATGCTTGATGCATAACATGCTGACATGCGCAGCTATTACCGTCAGTGAACATTAAATGTATACTGTAGCATTACTTACATTATAATGTCGTTGTATTATGCAATATATTGGTTTTAATGGGCAGAATCGCAATACGCAAGTTAACGCAACATGTCTGTACATGCCACATTAGTCATAAACAGTCGTATTTTTGAGACATGTTAATGATCAATAAATTATCAGTAAATAATTCGCATATAATGCAGCTGAACTCCTGTGTTTGTTACTGACAGATAAAATGTGTGATCAGATTAGTGATGCTGTTCTGGACGCTTTCCTGACTCAGGACCCGGACTCTAAAGTGGCCTGTGGTAATGATCACATTCATCACTTTTCAAATCATCACCAACCAAAAATGTTGACTAAGAAATGCTTGGTTTTACAAACATGAATTTTAGACACTTTAAGGGTGTTTAGCTGGACACACACATAGACATTCTCATTCCCTTTTATGGCATCTTTACATAAAGTCTTGTCTAATTTCTGGACCAGAGTGTGTGTCCAAGACCGGCATGATCCTCCTGTGTGGTGAAGTGACTTCCAAGGCTGTCGTGGATCTTCAGAAAGTGGTTAGAGACACTGTCAAGAGTATCGGATATGACGACTCATCAAAGGGTATGTGTACACTCAAACACACACCTATATACAGAGCTGATTCTGACCCCCCCCCCCCGGGGCCGTCCTAACTGACCCACGAGCCGTGTAAACCATTAGCCATTGCCCCACAGTCACACCTCACACCCCAGTGCTCCCACTACAATCCTCCCTCCTTAAACTAGTACTAATGAAAATGTAATTCCTGATATCAGAAATAGACATATTTTATATTAATTCACATTTTATATTGTACAAATTTAATTATTGATATCAAAAATGCATCCTGTGAATGAATAAAAGCTAAAATGGCTTGCCATAGCATGTCACTGTGTTTTAAATGATAAAAGCAATACTTGATTTGTTATTATTTACTGAGGGATGTGCACCCATATTGACCAGTATGTCCAGCCAATCAACATTTTAAATGCAATATAGCCTATAAATCAATAGTCAATGTCAATACATTGCTTTCCATCTTGCTTTATTGCGGAGTTGTAACTTAACTGACTTGTGGACTACTAGATATTCATTGTCTTGTTTTAAATGTATGTGCGCCTATAATGAGGAGTGCCTTCACGCCCATACTGTACTGGTCCCACAGATGTTTTGCTGGAAAGTGCGCATGTCATTTCGTGTACGCGCATATGAACGTATGTTAACGCGCGACACGGTTATCTTTTCAAATCTGCAGTTTATAAACAAACAGAGTTGCCCATTGTCGTTTATCAAACGTAATAAATAGTTGTATTTCACTCTCACTTTTTTTTGTCTGGCACAAAGTCACAGAACACAGCCCTTGACGTGGGACTAAGATCAAAAAATGCACTGGCCAGCTAGGTTAGACAGACAGACAGACTAGAGAGAGATCCTCATCAACTTAACTTTACTGTTCTCTGCTGACGTCACACTTGGACACAAGAGAGAACACAAGTCTCCCTGATTGCTGTTCCCGCAATTCACTCTCATGGTGTTTTTTTCTCTCTTTTCGTGACCAGAAGGATAGTCCGCTTAATTTTCTCATCAATGTTGAAAACTTTGATTGACGCGCTGTGACACAATGGGGAGGCGGGACCTTGAGTAATTTGCAGGGCCCAGGGCCTTGCGTAGTGTGCGTATAGGGCGGATCGGCTCTGCCTATATAAACATATAAACAGTAATATTGTGAAATATTATTACAATTAGCAAAGTCAGCAGCCATTTCTCCACTCTTTAGTCAGCATGAAGTGGAAGTTGCTATTTTTTTCCTCTTGTGACGAAACGGCTTCTGGAAGAAGAACAAATGTGGGCGGGGCTTGATGTTGTCTGTGGGGAATTGATTGGATGGTTGTGGTTTGCTATTGGTGGATCTCATGTGAGTGTCAGGTTATTGCCCCGCCCTCATCATCTGAGAAGAGAAGAGCTGCAAGAGGGAGGGGAAGTTATTCTGATTCAAGATTATGAGGAATAAACAGTGCAGTATTCCATTTCAAGACTTTAATATCACATGATCCTTCAGAAATCATTCTAATATACTGCTTCAGAAACATGTCTGATTATTATCGATGTTGACAACAGTTGTGCTGCTTCATATTTTTGTATCGCCATATTTATTTAAAGTCCCCATGAAATCAAAATCGAAGTTTTTTGGCTTTTAGTATGAATATGTCAGTCTTACTGTTATCTATAAGCTAGTGTGCTCCAAAACAAAGACACAATTCGCATTTAGAAGATATAAGCATTCAAAACGTACAGTCTCTCACTTCCGCTAATATGGATCAATGATTTTGATGACATCACTCTGCACTTAAGCTTCTCATCACATTTTCTGTCCAATCAAATGCTCTCTAGTATCTGAAGCTCCGCCCCCAACCTTATGAATAGACTCTGAAGCTGCGGCTGAAATCGGTCACTTGTTCACATATTTACTATTTTCTCCATGGTGAATGGCAGATAATGCACTATATAGGGGATAGGGAGTGATTCAGACAGTGTAAATATGTTTTCCATCAGGGCGAATGAAGTCAGGTTTCATGTTAGTGTCATGTGAACCGCCGCAGCTCCGCTCCAGAGACACGATACACAGAGCGGATCATATGATTGAGTTGACGCAGACCAGAAAACATATCAGAACCATTTGAATTCTGCAGAATGCTGTATTTTAAAGCGATATGGTGGAGATAAGGAGGAGAAACGGTTAAAGATTAGGAGGAAACTGAAGCTTTACTGAGCTCAATGGCTCTGGCTGAGCTGTGATATAAACCAAACGCTATTGGCTATTTTTAAAAAGGGGAGGAGCTGTTCGATATGCCCCGCCCTGTCTTCCTGTTTTAGCGGAAATTATGTTAACAGATTGAATAATGCTGCGCGTTTCAAGACACATGGGGTTGACTCTCTTTTGGAGCCTGTCTCTAGCGGCCAATCGATGAATTGCAGTTTAAGTCACTTCCTTGTTGGATTCACGCGAGAAACCGGAAGGTTTCCCTTCCGGGGAATGTCCCTTCAAGATGTCAAGATGTCCCTTGAGGGGCTCCGTAGATTAAGTATGTTTACAAATAATATGATTGTCATGTGATCTCTCCAGGTTTTGACTACAAGACGTGTAACGTGCTGGTGTCCCTGCAGCCTCAGTGCGCTGAGATCAGTGACTGTGTGTTTGAAGGCAGAGACACAGAGGACATCGGCGCTGGGGATCAGGTCAGATCTTGATCACTTATAAACATGAGAAAAGTGTCCTGTGACTCTAGGCAGGGAAATAGCATAATGGTAAATTGCATAAAGCATAAATATTTGTCGCCCCCCCCCCCCCCCCCAATTTTTTATGGATATTATCATTATTTTTTTGTCTTTTTTGGAAGAAGAAGAATAAACACAACAATATCAATGACAGCATTTTCAACCTAAAATCATGAATGCATAAAGAACACTAGTAGTATAAAAAGTCAACAACAAATAAATGGATCCCAAATAATTATATTGTATAATAATTATTATGCTATAATGAAACAAATCATAAAATAATATAATTAAAAATAATAATAATAATATTGTAATAATAATAATAATAATAATAAAAAATAATTTATAATTAATATAATACAAAAATAAGGGAATAAATAATAAGGAAATAGCATAATGGTAAATTGCATAACGCATAAATATTTGTCCCCCAATTTTTTATGGATATACTCAGGGCATGTAATATAAAACATTTAATGAAAATAATATAATATTACTAAAATATATATATATATAATATAATAATATAACATTTATATTATTATATAAAATAATATAATAAAATAAATGTTAGATTTTTTTTATCAATTGTATCTTGAATAGAGAAATGCAATAATGAATGTTGTGTGATTCCTCACCAGGGTTTAATGTTTGGCTACGCCACTGATGAAACAGAGGAGTGTATGCCGCTCACCATCCTACTAGCTCACAAACTCAACGCCAAAATGAAGGAGCTTTCAAAGACCGGAGTTTGTCCTTGGATTCGTCCAGATTCAAAAACACAGGTGAAAGGTCTCTTTGAAATGATAGGGGTTTAAGGAAGTAAACAACTAATATCCTGCACTCGGTTATCTCTGTAAACTAATAGTTCAAACACAGCCGACAATGCTGATGGTTTCAATTATTAACAAGTGCAGGTGACTGTGGAGTATCGGGACAACATGGGTGCCATGGAGCCTGTTCGGATTCATACGCTCGTCATCTCAGTTCAGCACAGTCCTGACATCACGCTGGAAGATATTCGGCTCAATCTGATGGAGAAAGTTGTAAAGACGGTCATCCCTGCCAAATATCTGGACGACAAGACAATTTATCACCTGCTGCCCAGTGGGAAGTTCCTCGAAGGTGGTCCTCAAGTAAGCACACTAGTGATGTTTGCTAAAGCAAGGGTTAGTAATGACTCCTAGTGCGTCAAAAGTCCTAGGGTCTTGGACTCTGATGAACACTCAATTTAAAAAAAAAGTTTCAGGTCAAAATGACCCAAGGGAAGGATGAGGGTTACATTTTAAATGTTTTAATAATCTGCTGTTGTGCTTTAAATAAGTACACATATTTTGATATGCAAGTACTATTTTAGATGTATGCTTAATTTTACTGGTTTTTCACAAGTAAATGCTGCTTTTTTTTAGGGCGATGCTGGTCTCACTGGCAGAAAGATCATCGTGGACACCTATGGAGGATGGGGAGGCCATGGCGGAGGAGCCTTCTCTGGGAAAGATTACTCTAAAGTGGACCGTTCGGGTGCGTACGCGGCCCGCTGGGTGGCCAAATCACTCGTCAAGGCCAAACTGTGTCGGAGAGTTTTGGTTCAGGTAACACTTCTGTCTGGTATCAGGTGTCAGTTTAGTAGGATTATGCACTGTATGTGTATATGGTATAAGTATTATGTAAGGACTAATTGACGATGGGCCGTTGAATTATTGGAAAATAAAATTGGTTTTAACCTGGACGCAAAACGGAGTGAATTATTCCACTTATACTACAGTTACCACACCACGCGACATTGTTCAGATTATGTATTTCAAGACATTTGTCAGGTTTTTGTCCTAAACGCTCTTGTGTGAAGGACTACTTTCTTACGCATCTCATCCCACGCCTCCGTTGCTAAATCCAAAACGTCATTTTAGAGCTTCAGCCATTGATAGCAGACTAATTCAGTTATTAATGCAGTTATTAGAGAGAGAGAGAGAGAGAGAGAGAATTACCTCAGTCTGGTGCGTCTCTCAACAGTGTTGGGCAACAACGTCTCTACTAATAGCAAAACTGTGTAAACTTGCACTCAATCGGCCCAAGGTCCGGCATCGACCAGCACGGAAGGTCTTTACGTGTTACTGTCTTTTCTCGCGGCAAAGTATTTTTGATTAAATGCAATACATTTTTTCATATGTATTCTCTCATTATTTCATCTGACTCCATGAATGAAAAGGTTTTAATGATATCTGTGCATCATTAAGTGTGAGCGAATGTTTGACTATTCTTTTTAAACTCTTGAATGAAAATAATGTCAAAGTCAATTAGAATAATCAAATGTAATAATTTATTATGTCAGGTAGATGTATCATGCCAATTTCATAATCAGTTCAAATATAATCAATCCAATAACATCAAATGCTCTCGAATAAGGAGAAAAGATGCAAACACGACATTAAGAAATACATGAAGTTGAGAGTAACGGCGGCTCTCAACATGCACGGGCTGATCTGAGGTACAGAAAAGGCCCCGAACCCGGGCTCAGACATTTCATTATATACCAGAAACTTCTTTCACATGGGAACATGTGCTAACAATGGATATTTGCAACGGAGGTTACACCTTTCGGTGGTAGGAGACCACATTCCTTTGTGTGTCAGTTATCTCTAAACTCTTAAATACCTTACTACCTGTTGTTTTACTTATTTGGGAATGAGACACTTGTACCAGTCACCCTGAGACATTTCGAATGATACTAAATATGTATAATACTCAATGATAATTATTCACACTAAACCATGTATATTTTGGATGAATTTCAGGTGATCTCACCACGAGGGAGAGAGAGTGGAGTTAGAGGGAAAGAGATGTAGATTACAATGATTCTGAGGTGAGACTTACGTCTCGAATGGTGTTCAAGAGTGAGTACAAATGGTAATTTCCTTTGTTTTCTCAGAGAGTAGCCCTCTCTTACAGTTCTTCCAGTCTTACAACTGTAAGTTTATCTGCTTCAAGAACAGTGCCGTTATTTCCTCGCACGTTTACTTGACTGACAGGACAGCTGTTTCGGTGGTTGCCTAGCAACATACAAAACGCAGCGCACTGATCGTTCTGTGTGATCGGGGCCAAAAAAAGGCAGTGCTGTGCGCCTCGCGTTTTCGAACCTGAAAAATGCGTTCGTTGGGATCGGGGCCTCAGTCGCCACAGTAAAAGATGAGTGATGAAATGATGAATGAAGAAGAAATGATATGCAAGGCTGTATCGTTAAAATTGTATTTTTTGTTATAGATCTCGTATGCGATTGGCATTAGTCAACCTTTGTCGGTGTCTGTCTTTCATTACGGCACATCGACGAGAGATGAGGACGAGCTTTTAGAGATCGTTCAGAAAAACTTTGACCTGAGGCCTGGGGTCATTGTCAAGTAAGTGTACACATATAGTGTAGCAGGGCTGGGTAGATTACTTACTAATTCTAGTCAGTTACTGATTCCAAGTCACATGACAACAATTCCATGTATGGCCTAAAACATCATCTTTGCAGGAATGTAATTTGAAGATTGTGCAAAGTAACATTTATTTTGAACAACACTGAAAATTAATTGCAGACAAGCCATGACATACGCTATATGAACAGAAGTATTGGGACACACCTCTTAATTCCTGAATTCAGGTTTTTCAATCAGACACATTGCCACAGGTGTATAAACTGAGCCCTGACCTCAACCGCATCCAACACTTTGGGATGAACTGGAACGGATGTTTTGAGCCAGGTCTTTTCATCCAACATCAGTGCCTTACCTCACAAACGCTTTACTGGATGAATTCCCACAGAAAAAAAAGTTCCCACAGAAACACTCCAAAATCTTAAAAAAACATTCCTCCCAGAAGAGTGAAGATGTTATAGCTGCGGCTCCATATTAATGTCTTGTATGTAAATGTGATGTCATTACAGTCCCTGTTGGTGTAATGGTCAGGTGTCACAATACTTTTGTCCATATATAGTGTATCTATGGGTCCAGTATGGACGCATCACATGACTAAACATGCGTCATTATTTTTTAGTACCTCATTTTTCACAGTCCACACTATAATGCAAAAATGTCATTTTCAAATTTATCCACTTTGGAGAACGTCTTCAAAAAAAAGTTTTCACTGGACAAAAACACTGTCAGTGTGAACAGTGAACAGCAAAAATATCGTAAAAAATGTGTTTTCAAATGTATCCGGATTAGTGTAGTCGTGGACTCGGATTTATGGCAATTTTGACACTGAATTAATTCCCCCTTACAGGGAGCTTGATCTGAAGAAACCCATCTACCAGAAAACCGCCTGCTATGGACACTTCGGACGAGACGGATTCCCTTGGGAAAAGCCCAAGAAACTCGTCTTCTGATGTGAAAGAATTACAAGTCTCAACATTCCTTTCAATGGTTAACGATTCTGATTGTTTTTGTGCTAATGAACCTTTCAAATGCTTCACTGTGATCAAGACTTTATAAATTATCTGATTTATAAAGACATGTTTTCATATTCAAGACAGTAAATTAAAATGGAGCATCATTTTTATGAATTAATAGAATTTAGTTAGTTAATGAATTATGTGGAAAATGTGATTTTTAAAAAAAGAAATATTACTAAATCTTATAAAACCCCATTAATGGCACCTTTATTATTAGTTACTACATAATTCCCCTGTATATCAAATCAATTATCAATTAATAAACACTTCTTTCATGTTTACCAGCACCAGTGTCTACTCATTTCAAAGAGTATTCAAAATATATTACCACTTATTTTTTTGGTTTTACTAAAAAATGTGTGTATATCTGTCCTGTACCTAAAGAAGGAAATGCAATAATCTTGAAACAGACATTTTATTCAACACTCAGCTTAACAAACAATATTTACAAAATGGCATTTCATTGCATTTAATTCAAAACCATCACATCAGCTTTGAACAAGCATATAAGTTATTATAGTTATGTCATTATGGCTGTAATGATTACTGGATCATCCGCATTAATGTGTTTCCGTGTCCTATATCAGAGACATGCCTTGGTGTTTGTGGCGTATGAGAAAAACTGAAGAGAAGTGATTGTTTTCATCATGTCTTTTTCCTGGGTGTATCACAGTACGGCACATTTTCCAGCAGGAGACTCTCGCGGGGCCGTAACACTGCAAAACATAAGCAACGATCATTAGCCTGAGAAAATTAAAATTTGAATGTCAAAATTAGGATGCATCTTACAAAACTCAAGATGTTTAGTCATATTTCAACCTCAAATTAATTAAAATGTTGTTCTTATCACTCCAATGTAAAAACAAGAAATCAGATATATAATATAATATAACAAATCAACTTACGAAAAATGTATACGATTGAAATGATGTTGATAAATATAAATAATATTTAAATATTTGTTGTACTGTCTGAATACATGCCGATTTAAAATTACTTCTTTAATAAGGTAATGACTCAATCAGAAAACTTATTTTGGGAGGATATGGTTAGTTTTCATGGAAATTCCACCATGCAAAAAATACTGATTATTTGTCTATTTATATGGGTTGAAATGTGACCTGAACATGTTTTTGAGATTCACCCAAATGCAATCACTCACAGATTCTGTTTTCCTCCACATGCTCAACCTGGATCACAGTTTCACGGAGGATGGTCTCAACTGATCGGGCCATTTTAAGCATCTGAGAAGAAAGATAAGTTTGTATTAAATATCAAACTTAGTGATTCTGCAGCCTCAGACCGAGTGACAGTTTAATATCTATCTATGAGATAAAATGTAAAGGAAACTAAAACTTTTTTTATTTAACAATGCAACATTATTTTTGTTTAGTAGAAAGGCCTACTAAAATAACTAAAACTAACTACAAAGACATAAAAAAAACTAAGAAAAACAAGAAAACTACTAAAACTATAAAATAAAAAGAAAATATAAAAGGAACAGTAACACACAATGTACAATAAGGTTTCATTTGTCAACATTAGTTAACATGAACTAACAATGAAAAGTAGGTCATGATTAATCTCAGCATTTACTAATAGATGTTAAAGATCAAATGTTGTCTGTTAATATTAGTCAATGCACTGTGAACTAACTTGAACAAAGTTTAGTAAAAGCTGTACAAATAGTTTGCTCATTGTTACCCAAATAACATTTGATTCAACATTTGGCTCTCGTGTTATTTATTTACCTCGTTAATATTTTCTTCTGATGCTTCATTCTTGTTCCTTTTGAATTCTTCATTGATTTTGATCCTGGCAGCTTCAGGTCCATATGGAAAAACCGTGTATCAGACTTTTATATAATATATTTAGCCTACTGAAATACACATTTTAAATTATTTATTATTCAGAACGTAACGATTGAAAAACAGTCAAAGACGGGGCAGGAATTACAATTTAACATATAATAATAAAATTGATAAACATTGATAAAAACTGTCAGTGTAACACGTTAGGCATGTAACGTTAGAGCAGCATGAGTTCTTGGTGTGTGTGAATGTGTTCAGTGATACCCGTCAGAGCTCTGCCGTCATCTTTAAACACATCTCTTCTTGTTCTGTGCAGATCTTTGAACACCCGCAACACCTTTTAATAGAAAGATTAAACATTTTTTTAATTGTATCAATTTAATAACAGCAGCGTTTGAGTTTGCTAACAAACACAGCAGATACAATGTGTTAAATAAATAAAAATATAATAAAGAAACTAAAAGAAAACATCTCATATATAATAAAGAATCAAGCAAACATCAATATTGTAAATGTTTGTTGTTTCTCACCTTCAAGCGCGTCCCCATCATGCGCGAGTCTCGCTCTTCTGGCAGTATTCGTGCACAGCGCGTGCACAGCGCCCCTGCTGGACCGGAAGACGCGCGCACACGACACGAACATCAGAATTACATCGAAAGAGACGTGTTTTTGATTAACGTATATTTACTATAAATTAAGGTAAATGCTCATTTTAAAAATTTTGCTCTTACAATGTTACTATGAGGGTTGAAGGAGCTTAATATTATCATCAGCACCGTAT
Organism: Siphateles boraxobius; assembly: GCF_051911475.1. Classification (NCBI taxonomy): domain Eukaryota; kingdom Metazoa; phylum Chordata; class Actinopteri; order Cypriniformes; family Leuciscidae; genus Siphateles; species Siphateles boraxobius. The sequence continues at coordinate 24,889,402 of NW_027508866.1, read as the reverse complement.
AGTTCATCCTCAGCTATCTGCGTTTTTTTTATTTATTGGTAAGAACTTAATTGTTTCTGCCTATTTTAAGATTAATCTTTTGATTATATTTTTTCCCAAAGGATTTCCGTAGAACAAAACAAACACTTCTACAATATTGTTATTATACCTAGTTTCAACCTATTTTCTAGTGTGTTAATTGAACAAAGTCGTAAAGATCTGCAGAACATAAGCTTCGACATTGGCCAACATTTCCATTTTTTTTGGACCGCTAGTCTTCCTGTGGACACAACACTTAACATACATTTTATTTTTATTTTAAATTAAAAATAAATAAATAAATAAAACCTCTCAACAACGAATCAGAGTCCAGAAACAACACACCACAGAAATATTATTTATCTATGAAATTTATTGAATTGAACACAAAAGTACAAGACAGTCAAACACTAGAGGGCAAACGTATTTAATGGTCAAACACAACAGATGTTGAGAGTCTTCCACCACACGAGCCAGGGCTGAAACGAGAGAAGCAGAAGAGAGAAGTTAGAGAAGAAACACTCTCCTCATACTCAGACATGAAAAACACTGAGATCGACCCTCATGCAAGAATAGGTAATCTTTCCCCTGAGTCAGGGTCAGATGGGTAGTGTGTTTAATCATTGGGTCACTTCAGATCCTCAATCACTAAATATAAAGATTAATACAGAGTAAAATCATTCGGCTGAACGGAATAACTGTTCTCTACCTTTTGTTGATAAAGCCCCAGTCCTCTCCTCGCACGTGGACAGGAGGAAATGGGATCTTCTACTTTTTCTGTGATATTATTTCAGCCAGAGCTCTCAGTGACGCGTTACTGCCGCCCGCGGTGGCGCTCGGTATTACTGACACGAGCTTCATGAAGCTCCGAAACCTTTTCAACTCCTTTTTTACCGAATCAGTGATTCGGAGCCTGGCTGAAAATTAACCAGGGCAACAAAAAGGAAACAATGTAATACATTTACACCGTATGTATGGAGGACCAGCTCTACCATATTTAAAAATAAATACAGAAATAAATAAATGCTCAATAAATAAATAAGCATACAATTAATCGCCCCAAAAAATACAATAAACAAATAAATGTAGGTAGAAATTGAATATATATAGTGAGACATAAATGTATATATCTCTTAATAAGCTTCTTTGTTTATTCACCTTTGTAATAATTACCTTATATATTTATGTGTATGTTAGAATATTTTTGTCTGTGTTATTCTTCCTTTGTATTTTTTTACCCTATTTATTTCTTCAATGCTATTTATTTCTGCCTATCGTTTTTACATTTCTGTATACATTTCTGCCTCATTATGCAAATGAGGAGGGGCTGTCTTAGGGGGTCAACTTCTGCCCATTGTTTGGTTAGCATTTTACTGCATCGGTCGAATCTACATGCCACCGGCCACAGTCACAACAAAGATGGCCAACTACGATGAAGTTGTCAGTGAGCTGAGGCATTTAGCAACTGTTTTTGAAAACAATGCTAACGTTATAAGTATTGACTTTATTATTTTTCGTTTGGACGCTCTGACAGAACGTGTGTTTCAGTTAGCGGCACACATGGACACAGATGTCGACAATGTAGTTTTTCAGAATCTGGAGGAAGCGGTCTAGCAGTCTATTAGCAGCTTCCCTAAAGAGGTCGGACACTGAAGTCTGCCTGCTGAGTTTGAAAACAATGCTTCTTCTTCTTCTTCTTCTTCTTCTTCTTCTTCTTCTTCTTCTTCTTCTTCTTCTTCTTCTTCTTCTTCTTCTTTGGATTTTTACGGCAGCTGGCATCCAATGAGTTGCATTACTGCCACTAAACAATGCTTTATGGCGGGGAAAAGCCATGGAGATTCGACCAATGCAGTAAAATGCTAACCAAACAATGGGCAGAAGTTGACCCCTTAAGACACAGCCACTCCTCATTTGCATAATGAGGCAGAAATGCATACAGAAATGTAAAAACGACAGGCAGAAATAAATAGCATTGAAGAAATAAATAGGGTAAAAAAATACAAAGGAAGAATAAAACAGACAAAAATATTATAACATGCACATAAATAAATACTTTAAAAAAATAAGTAATTAATAAATAAAGTTGAAGATTATAACAAACAATAAATAAATAAGGTAATTATTACAAAGATGAATAAATAAAGAAGCTAATTAAAAGAGATATATACATTTATGTCTCACTGTATAATTTAATTTCTACCTACATTTATTTGTTTATTGTATTTTTTGGGGCAATTAATTGTATGCTTATTTATTTATTGAGCATTTATTTATTTCTGTATTTATTTTTAAATATGGTAGAGCTGGTCCTCCATACGTATGAGGCCACAAAAGGCGAATATAAAAATGCAGTTTTCATTGCTTTAGGTTGAACAGAGCTTTGGATAGTTTACATATACTTGTCTATATCAATTTTGAATAAGGTTTTGTGCTAAGCTTTCTTCTCAAGGTTACGTGATTTCAACAAACGAGGCTTTGATACATTAAATCGTTGAAAACTTGTTTCGAAACATTTATTTATGTATGTATGTATTTATTTATTTTATTTTATACCTAACTGTACCCTTATTCTGAATTGTAGCCTATACAATTACCCCCAGTACTTTTATTTATTTATTTCTGTAGTTGTTTTTCTCTTATTCTTGTTCTTTTTTATGTTTTATTTTTGCGTGCATAATTGTTTGTTTAATATTTGCATTTCAATGTGTATAATATTAATGTACAATGTAATAATAATGTAATCGTTGTGTTTCGATTGAATTAGAGTTTTGAAAAGCTTCAACTGAATTATACCTTGGATTCAAACTAGTGAAAAAAAAGAAGAAAAAGTAATATGTGAGTATCAGGAATGAATTTTAGAAGAGTCAGTGCATTCTAACACTTTGAAAGTCCACCTGTGGTTGTTAATATGCCTATGCAGTGTTTTTAATATTCTTTAAGACAAACCATGTTCAAAGGGGTGGTAAAACATGATTCCACTTTTCTAACTTTAGCTAGTGTGTATTGTTGCTGTTTGAGCATAAACAACATCTGCAAAGTTACAGCGCTCAAAGTTCAAAGCAAAGGGAGATATTTGCTTTTAAAAAATTCAGTTTCTAAGGACTACAGCAAACAGACGGTTTTGGACTACACGACATTCCTCCGGAGTTGCTGATGTCAGCATATCCCATTATTTACATAAACCCCTCCTCCGAGAATACTTAATAAGCGGGGCGAGGCCATTTTATATTGCTGTTTTGGAGATGAGTTGTCGCAATGCCATCAAAACACTGCTGTTATTTTCATCCGGATTGCAGCTCCACTTTGTTCAGCCTTCAAATCTTGCTTTCTGTGCTGCACACGGAGGGAAGCTTCCACAATCTTTGCGAGTTCAATGCAGGATTCGTACATCGGCTTGTCCTGAAAGATGGAGCAGTTATTGTTTTTGTAATTCTAAGTACTTGAATACACCTCGTGGTGCAACCTGGACACATTGTCAGTGATACTCCCGGGGTCATAGGGTGTTTCGGGTCTTACATAAGACACCCTCACCCGGGCGACCCAGCCGGGGGTGATCAAGCCCCGACTTGTGTCCAGGTAGCGCTCTACGCCACGCGTCCCCCCTCCTTAACCAGAGCCACCGTGCTGCCTTTTCAGCGGCTTCCAGGATGTTCTTGATGGCTCTTTGCCTGTGCAGTCCGCAAATCCCTAAGAGTCCCAGGACCTGGTGTAGAGACTGGCCTGCGAAGCCCCTACAGCCCACTTCAACAGGCTCACAGCGGGCCTTCCACCCATTCCTCCGACACTCCGCTACCAGATCAGCGTACTTGGCCCTCTTTCTTTCCTGGGCTTCCTCCATTCTATCTTCCCAGGGGACCGTTAGTTCCAGTAACACCACCTGCTTACTTGCTGCGGACATCAAGACCATGTCCGGTCGTAGTGATGTAACTGCAATGGTCTCTGGGAACCTCAATTGAGTCCCCAGGTCCACCAGGAGGTGCCAGTCTCTTGCTGTTGCGAGGACGCCCCCTTGGGTCTTTCTAGGGGGCTGAGGCTTCTCTCCTGCTCGAACAAAGGCAATTGCAGACTTGGTTGGATGATGCTGCTTGCTAATGTTAATGCCAGTGCTGATGGCGTCTGCTACTGCCTTCAGGATCTGGTCATGGCGCCAACGATAACGCCCATCTCCCAAGGCTTCTGAGCAGCAGCTGAGGATATGCTCTAATGATCCCCTTTTCTGGCAGAGTTGGCAAGCAGGTGAGTCCACCAGGCCCCAGGTGAACAGGTTGGCAGGGCTAGGAAGGACATCATACACTGACTGGACCAAGAACTTGAAATGGTGTGGTTCCGCCTTCCAGAGTTCTGCCCAAGTGATCTTACGGCCAGCTGTTTGCTCCCACTTTGTCCAGGCCCCCTGCTTGGACATGCCCACCACTCTGCTGAAGCGAGCTTCCTCAACCTCGGCTCGTACCTCCTCCTGGATAAGTACAATTAGTACAATTAAATTAGTAATAATTAGTAATAATTAGTACAATTAAATAACAGCGTATCTAAAAATTAATGAGAGAACTACAAAAAACAAACCTTTCTGAAACGTTGTTTAACAGCCGTTCTTGCACAGGTTCTGCTCGATCATCTTCACTAACGTTTCCCCGGGTCCGATTAGTTTTATTGACGCCATTGTTTATAATACACCAAAGCACAAACTACCGGTAAAGGTAAGGAGCATGACGTTTTCGTAAACGTGCACTAGACGGTTAGCGAATCACAACACACTGGGCCAGTTAACCAATCTGAGCTCATTGCGTAGTTTTGAGGGACAGGCTTCATAGAACCAGGAATTTTTTACAAGGAGGGGCAGAGCAGTGTAGAATAAAGGTAAAATATATGAAAAATAATGCAATTTTCAATAAAAGCATGAACACATGTTACAGTGCACCCCACAAACACAATCAAGCCTACGAAAAAATGCGAAGTCAACATTCATAAGTCATAAACATTACTACAACATAAAAACAACATTCATAAAATAAATTCATAAGTCAACACCATTTCTGAGTATTTTCTCTTTAAAACTGCAGTGAATCAAAGACAGTCTCAAAAACACAGTTTGAAATCTCTGGTGTTTCGGACATCACAAACTACATTGTATCCAATCAGATCAACGTATGATCGTCAAAGAGTGGATCTCTGAGCTGCTGTGAGTGAGTGGAGGCGGGGCTCATTTACATATTCATAGAATACTAAATATAGAATGCGAAGTATACTAAATGAGGCAAGGGTGATACAATCAAGAGATACATTTGTCAATTTAAAAAAAAAAAGTTATTTTAAGGCATAAATATTTTTTTTCAAGGAAAAAACACTGCCTGGCTCCGGTTTGAACATAAAAGGATAAAAGTTTTGAAATTTTCAGTGGGTGTGTGTGTGTGTGTGTGTGTGTGTGTGAGAGAGGGAAAAGGACACAAGTTGTTGAAGCCCCGCCCTCTGTGACGGGGCAGCAGTTCCTTTGCATTTAAAGGGACAGACACAAAAACGATGCGTCTTTGCTCACCCTAAAAAAGTGACAATTTTAACAAAGTGACATATTCAACATAAATATCTCTGGAGTATTTTGAGCTAATAATTCACATACACACTCTGGGGACATCATAGACTTATTTTACATTTTTTGAAAAGGGCATTATACCCACTGATCTATATAGAATGTTATTCTATATAGATGATTATACCACCCCTACAAGAGAAGAAACGATTACTTTTAATTTGAAAAGCATTCCGGAAGTGCACGTTGCAGTTTTAAGTCAGCTGATGAGTGCAGTTCCGCTTCTGCGCGGTGGGGGTCAGCTCTCAGCTGACAGATGTTCGCTGCCTCAGTGAAATAAAAACACCTGCGCGATCATCAGAGATCAGCAGCAGCGGCGTTATGAGTGCTGGCACCCCGCGATCCCTGGCCTCGTCCGGGCAGAAGAACATCCAGGACATCCGCCACCCGCTGTGCGCCGCCGAGGAGAGCGCGTCGATCCGCAGCGCAGATGCGCGAATCCACCCCGGCAGCGGTGCTGATACTGCTGGAGGAGGAGAGAAGGTGAGATCTGTCACAAACACACACCACTGTCTGTGGGAAACACTGCTAGAGCCCACAGCTGATCCCTGGGTAGGCAGCAGTCGTGTTTGAGACGCTGGCCAGTTAAACAGTGGCATTATGTATCTGGAAACAAAGTAACGTTTGTCCAGCTTCAAACTGTACACAATTAAATTTCATCAATTTGCACCACGCTTTTTAATCAATGATGCCATGGTAATATTCAATAGACATCTTTAGTGTAAAAAAAAACTCTTCGAAATAACGTTACAGTAGTAGCCTAAATAAAACAAAGATTATTGGTGTACGTTTTACCAGAAAATACTTAATTTCATGTTGAATGCAATTTCTTACTTGCCATTTCTTTGTAATTGTTTTTTTTTAAATTTGCTTGTAATTTTATAATGAAGACTATTTCAAAGTAAACCCTGTTGATGTATACCATCACAGTATTTTGTTGTGGGTTGAATGGAGTGCATTTTTGCTCATAATAAAAATAACATACTATCAGCAGAATATATTGCGTAAGAAGCTGAGAGGTTTGATGAATGAGTATGAAATTAAATTCATGTGATCTCTAAGCTTACAGTTATTTATAATAATGTGTGTTGCACGCAGAAAATTAAATATTAATTTTTTTCCAGATAATTGAAATCAATAAATTTAGACTTAAAGGAAAAGGGAAGTTAAAGTGAAAATTGAATTTTGTGTGTGTGTGTATGTATATATATATTAATCACGTGAGGAAGCATTGCTATAGATGAATTATAATAACAGTAGTATTAAAGTGAGTGTGTCTTTGTGCATGTAGTGGAAGATGTAGATGTGTATCATGCCTGTGTTCCTGTACAATAGAGCTGTGTAGAGCGAGGCTGAGACGCTCTCCGACTCCATTGTTTATTGTGTTTTTCACAGACATTCACTCTTGTCACATTTGCACTGTGGCTTCCCTGTTTATTGGATATTTTATTTTAGTGTAAATGCTGGGAGTTGTTGTTTAGTTCATATTAATAATAATATTCTATATAATTTTAGCTTTGTATTTTTATATGTGTTCTGTGCTTCATTAGTATTAAAGACGGATGGAATAAGATTGGAAGCTTACATAGGCTGTATTTAGATTCAGCACTGCAGTATTAACTACTGCTCAAATTTGGTTTTGCGGATTACTGTTAATAAACAGAAACTCACGTTTGTGATTCTGACACTGTAAACATGTTGGGAAAACTGGATTTTTCAAAAATATATTTATAATAAATTGTGTTGGAGCTGTACGATTCTGGATAGATTGAGAATCAAGATTATGATTTTCCCATCATTCTGAACAAAGTAAACAAAATAACATTCACTTGAGGACAAATGTTATTTGCTGCAGTCTATTTAAAAAAATGTTAAATTCATTTCTGAATCTGAATGTTCGCTTTGATTGTGCTCGTCAAAGGTTTAATAGACAAAGCCGAATCGTTGTCATTTAGTGGGTGTTTGAATCGAGTTCTCGATCTTTTAACGATTAATCGTGCAGCTTTAGTGTACATGTAATGTTAGGATGACACACGATGCCAGTTCCTCGGTCATGTTGGGTGCAATGCATATTTTCCTGGTAAAAACAAGTAAATAATTAACTGTTCTGTGATAATTGCCTTATCTTATCCAGTTTCCTTGGAAACAGTTTTAGATATTTTCAGTTTTTTTCTGAAATGGCAATAATTTTATGGTGATAAATCTAAACAAATAGGTCCAAATCAGCAGAAAAGCTCAAAAATCTATTCACTGACGTGTTTTTCACAGCTTTTGTTTTGCAAATGCGTCACAAAAATCGCTGTTATCCATATGACTTTCCCAGTGACTAGACTATTTAAGTCAATCATAAGTATTTTATTTGACAATACAAATAGCAAAAATCTTTAAAACTTTGCTTTTTTTGTGACTGACCCTTTTATGAATGAATTTCCTGTTATAATTTATTGTTACTTTTGAAACTCCCATGCATATGGTTGCATAAGAAAACATTGAGTTATGACTATTCAGGTTTGTAACAGCCATGCAGTTCACAGGTTTCCTAGCTGAGTGACCACAAGTAGCCTATACGTTGAGCGTGTGCTATGTTTCTCTAAAGCTATTGGTGGATCTCATGTGATTGACAGGTTATTGCCCCGCCCTCATCATCAGAGAAGAGAGGAGCTGCAAGCGGAGGGGAAGTTATTCTGATTCAAAATTATGAGCCACATGAATTTACAATAATGATGTGCACAGATAAATCATTTATAACAAATACAGCAATAGTCTATATAAAAAACCCCAAGAATTATCCATTTTGTTTTCATGTTGATTATAAAGTAAATGCTACTTGTTTGGATACTTAATTAGTTTTGGAGCACATTCCCCAACTCTTCTTGAGTTTTGACAATTGCTGCTTGATCATACAATCATGTCTGCTCATTCTGAAAGTAAACACTGTTTTGGAATGTTAGAAAGATCGAAAACAAACGCTGAATGGGAATAAAGATGAGAGGCGTGTTGCACTTGTATTAATCTTGTATGTCATACACGGGCTGTGGATTCTTGTGAATCTGGGTGAAAGAGGGCTGTGCACTACCCCTCGTCTGTCCGTTCATCAGAAAGAAGGCCAGAACTTGTTTTAGAGCTCAACAGTGGGCATGTGATCAGGAAAAAGCTGTCACAGTTTCCTAAATGCTGGATCTGAAAATAGGATGTTCGCTGTAATTCCATCATTTTGCTGCAAGTTTTATGTTGTGAATTAGTTTTTTGTCTTTAAAAATAGTCAAATGAGAAATATTTACAATTCCGTTCTCAAGTCTCTTACTCCCACCAAGTCTGCACTTATTTGTTCAAAAATACAGTAAAACACAGTAATGTGAAATATGATTGCTATTTAAACTTTTATTTTATTTTATTTTTTTACTGAAAAAATCCCTAAGTCATTTTAAAGCATATCTCAGTTTTGTGTGCTATGGTTGAGTTATTTATCATGTAGTGTGACGTGCAAAAGACTTCATAAGAACAAACACAAGATGATGTTCAATGTCAGTCTTCACAGTGTAGCTGTCTGTATCATGTGACTGGAGAGTTGAATTACTGAAGACATGTGTTTGAAATTGAATATTAGCTTACTTGCTGTCTGAATACTATGCATTATATAATGCATACTGCCTACTATTGATTTTAAATATATTTTAAAGTGAAATCGTAACCATTATTCTTGGTGATACTTGATGATTCTATGAACTTGCTACTGCCAATACATACGCCTATACACTGCTGTGAGCAAGTAAGACATGCTGCTGCTGCTCAAATAGCATATATCAATTACCCCTAGCAGATCTGTACAGGTGGAGCTGGGGAAGGTGGAGGGTTTTAGACAAACTCTGAAAGCGTGCTGCAAACTGCTATAGCAGTGAATGGTAACCACCAGCCATTTAAATGTTGAGCAGCAAGATCATTGGCTGCAGATGCGACATGAACCAATCAGCTAAGTAGTTAACTCTGTAAATTTCATTCGTTTTCGTTAAGGACCCATCGGCCTGCGCCATCTAGAGTTTCATGACAGAACTAGGCATTTATTCTGTCTTTTGGCAAAATGTTTTTTTTTTAGCTGAATACCATGAACAAAAATCAGCAGCCTTTAAAATACCACAGCAAAAACAACTGGACTGACTAATAACATTAACATTACATTATAAAAATACAAGTAAACCGTAATAAAATAAGAAAGAAAAAAAAACAATCAGCAGTAGCACATATATACAACTGAACACAGTTCAGGTACAGAAATAGTTGTTAAATGTAAAATAACAGCATAGTTTTCTTTTTAGAAATCAAATATAGTTTAATCCTTACTAAAGTTGCAAAAGTTATTTAGCCAAGATCAGCGTCAAGAAATTTTCTTTTGTTCTTTGATTAATGTTATTATAGGGACGGCATGAGGTGTATTATGCTGCTGTCACTTTCAGAGCAAATGCTGTTACACATGCACATGCACATACACATAATCCAATATACTGTTACACATGCTTTTTATTTCTCAACTGTTTACTCTCACTTAAGACAAACCTGACTATTTACACAAGGATATTTCAACAATTTTTTGTGTGTGTTCAAGTGCAAGAAGACGTGAAAGAGAACTCAATTCAGTATCGAGCACTATATATGAGGCGGCACTCTGTGCTTTGGATGTGCAAGCCAAGAACACAGAATTGAGTTCTCTTCTTGCAATTGAAAATGGTTTGAAATCACCATTGTTTTCTGTTGGAGAGATTCACTCCCTCTGGCATGGACTTTGTGCTTTGTAACTTTTCAGATTGTTCACATACACAAACAGCTAAATTACACACTAATGGAAAACATCAATATATTTTTTTTCTTTTAGTAAATGTACCAAATTAGTGTGTTAAATAAACAGCCCTAAAAATATCTTACCTTTTGGTAATCCAATGAAATTATGAGTGAAGTGTAAACCACTTTAAAAATGTAATTTGGGTATGATGTACTATGGTTGCATGACTAGTATCTTAGTATACTACGCATTTACTGTTTGTACACAGTTTTAGGCTTAATATGACCGTGTTACAGCACTGAATTATGTCTTATTTTAGAGCTTCACACACGTCATAGTACTGTCATGTTAAATTACCAAATGCATGGTAAAGTAACTGACCTTTTTTATTCCTGTTGTTTCAGAATAGGAAATTGTAAATAATATTTAAGGTTGTTAATATTTTTGAAAGAATATGGTATTTCTATAACTCAGATGTGGCACTGAGGGGTTATTGTGTAAGTCGTGGTTGAGTTTTCTACCATTTATTGGATTTACCAACCAAATCTGTTTGAATGAACTTCCCTTTTGTTTTAATTCGTAGGGTTTTTTGAGTTCTGTGTGTACATTTCTTCACCTTTACATTTCAAATATAAAATATCACTTTTGTTCTGTTAAGTCAGTCAGTTTTCTTATCCCCACCCCCAGGACCTGAGCCTGCCCAATGGGACTCCAGTAGATACATCAAGCCCCGCCTCCTCCTCATCTCTGCTGAACCGACTGCAGCTCGACGACGATCTGGACGGAGAAACACGAGACCTGTTTGTGACTGTAGACGATCCTAAGAAACACGTGTCTACGATGGAGACATACATCACCTACAGAGTCTGCACAAAGGTCAGAGGGCAAAGCTCTTAGCCAGTTCCTTTCTTGACTTTATTAACAACCAAATGCTGTTTTATTCATGCAGTTATTTAAAACTTACAAATGCATGACGGATAAGCCTCCTCAGACAGATTACATTGGTTGATGTAGCTTCGTGGTTAATCTGAATTGTTGTTCCCTAAACTATCAGTTTGATCCAGTTTGACTGCATCTGTAAATCACTGCATTAAAGTGGCTGCTTAAAGGTGTAGTTCACCCAAAAATGAAAATTCTGTCAGTATTTACTCACCCTCATGTTGTTCCAACCCCGTAAGACCTTCGTTCATCTTCGGAACACGAATTAAGATATTTTTGATGAAATCTGAGAACTGGATCACTCCTCCATAGGCCTCTTAAGGGATTGAAACTTGCCAGCCCAGAAAAGTTATTAAAGACATCGTTAAAATAGTCCAAGTGACTACAGTGGCTCAATCCTAAGTTTATCAAACGACGAGAATACTTTTTGTGCGCAAAACTCCCCCAAAAATAACAACTTTATTTCAACTATTCATTTCCTTCTCTGTGGGCCTCGAGTCAGTTCACTAGTGTAATAGCGTAAGCTTCTGTTGTTATACGTCACACTCATCACCCACATGACCAGCGTCGGCCAATAGTGAGCCTACGTGTGACGTAGCTCTACGCAATCATACTAAGTTAACTGACTACAGGCCAACAGAGAAGGAAATGAATAGTTGAAATAAAGTCGTTATTTTTGTTTGCTTTTGCGCACAAAGTATTCTCGTCGCTTGATAAACTTAAGATTGAGCCACTGTAGTCACTTGGACTATTTTAACAATGTCTTTAATAACTTTTCGGGGCTGGCAAGTGTCAATCCCTTAGAAGCCTATGGAGGAGTGATCCAGCTCTCAGATTTCATCAAAAATATCTTAAAGATATCTTAAAAATATCTTATCTTCCGAAGATGAACGAAGGTCTTACGGGGTTGGAACAACATGAGGGTGAGTAAATACTTACAGAATTTTCATTTTTGGGTGAACTATCCCTTTAAGTAGATGTTTAACTCTTGTGACGGCTGTTCTGCTTCTGCTGTGACCTGAAACATGCTCACTGTGGCACTTTCTGGAGCTCAAGAGTCATATAGAGGTGCTAATGAAAAACCAGGGAGGCAAACCTCAGTGACCTGCATCTCAGTCACTCCCTGTCAGCCCTTTATGAACTCATTTCTGGGTTTTATTGTGGATTGTAAAAGAAAAAGGCTTAAGAACATTTTTTTTAATGTACTTATTATAGTATTTAATTATATTTAAATTAGCTTTTATTTTAATATTTAATATTTAATTTTAAGTGGAGTTAATTTAGTATTTAGTGTTTCAACTTAATGTGCGTTCACGCCATGATAACCTTCATTTAGAAAAAACCTTGAGAAATGAAAAATCATGGAGGTTCACAGTGTGGGAATCCTGTATAAGGCACAACATATTTGATAAATGCAGTAAAAAAAAAATTAAAATATTTTTATAATTTAAAATAACTGTATTCTATGTGAATATATAGTAAAGTGTAATTTATTCCTGTGATCAAAGCTGCATGCATCATTACTCCAGTCTTCAGTGTCACATGATCCTTCAGAAATCATTCTGATATGATGATTTGATGCTTAAGAAACATTTCTTATTATCAATATTGAAAACCGTTGTGCTTCTTGATATGGACCTGCAGACCACCAGGACAGAGTTTGACCTGCCTGAGTACTCGGTAAGGCGACGCTACCAGGACTTCGACTGGCTGAGGAACAAACTAGAGGAAAGCCAACCCACCCACCTTATTCCAGTAGGTAGAGGAACACCCTCCTCAGCTCTACTCGCAAACCAATTCGTTTCAACTATTTGTGCATTGTGTAACTAGTTATTTAATGTTGCAGGGATTGTTTTTGACTAAAACCGGTTATTTCAAACCATGCGATCGACTACATTTGTTGTTGTTTCTCCTTTCTGCTATCGTTTAGCCCTTGCCTGAGAAGTTTGTAATGAAGGGAGTGGTGGACCGTTTTTCAGAGGAGTTTGTGGATACCAGAAGAAAGGCTCTAGACAAGTTCCTCAAACGTGTAGCAGACCATCCAGTGCTCTCTTTCAACGACCACTTCAATGCATTTCTCTCTGCAAAGGTGAGTGCTTTAAAGTCGGCGTGCAAATTTATATATTTTTTTCTAAATGTATGTTTTTGATGTTATTTGAATGATTCATTTATGTATACATTTAATGTTTTGACCTTGTAATATTTAATCAAAATATCTTACCTGGATCTTCCAGTCTTGTCTCTGGTGATTTTATACTGAACTCCTCAATCATGTAGTCTGCTTAAACTCTGCCCCTCGCATTTATTTGCTATCTTTACTTACAATCCGTTTTACTCGGATGTATGTCTGCTTCCGTTTAATCGTGACTTTAATATTCCTTAGGATTTAGTTTTGAAGGCATTCTAAATGCTTTTGTGAACTCAGTGCCCTGAGTCCAAACTGACTATATCAATTTAATGGCTAATTTGTAAATCAAATTTAGAAACAAACTAAGTGTACAGGAGTTGTAAATGGTTTGTATAGTTTCTCACGGTGTCCTATGCTGGCGTTGAGTTGGATTACTAATGCTGGAAACCCTAATAGCCGTTTATGACTGAATCCAGATGTGTTGTTGAAAGTGGCCCAACAACATATATTCCAAGATGGAAAGCATGTTTCAGAAACTCAGTGGGATTTCATTGGGCTTGGCATCATTTTTTTTTTTTTTGGCCATTTGACAGAATTGATGTACTGTATGCTTGACTTTTCAGGACTTGAATAAGCGTCAAGGCCTGGCTCTGCTGAGTAAAATGGGGGAATCTGTAAAGTATGTGACGGGTGGTTATAAACTGAGAGGACGGCCAATTGAGTTTGCCGCCATGGGCGACTATCTGGACATGTTCACACAGAAACTGGGCACCATTGACAGGATAGCACAGAGAATCATCAAAGAGCAATCAGGTAAAGATCATCCCTCTCTGCATTTTAAAAAGAAATTCCATCCATCCTAGGGTAGCATTGCATATACAAGTCCTTTAAACCCGATCATATACACTACTTTTCAAAAGTCTCTTTTTCTTGAAAGAAATTAATACTTTTATTCAGCAAGGATGCATTAAGTTGATAAAAATCACCGTAAATACACATAATGTTACAAAATATTTCAAATAAATGCTTTTGTTCTGTGCTTTCTATACAGGATCCTGAAATTTTTTGAAGAAAATTAGATCTTTTTTTTTTATTATTCCCAAAAGTAGTAAGCACTAAAACTGTTTTCAACATTGATATAGTGATGACAGCAGTGTCATTAATGTTAATCAAACAACAAAACACAGCTTTAACCAAGATTAAACTATATTAAGTTTTATACAGTGAACAGTGACACTATAGTGTTATTTACAAAAAACACAATATTACCACAAAACTCAAGGTTCGGATAAGTTGAGCCAATGCGTACGTAGATGCATGCATCCATACAGTCGTGGTCAAAATTATTGGCACCCCTTGGTGAATATGAACAAAGAAAAATAAATTTGTATTGTTAATCCCTCTCTCCAAATCCTTTAGATTCCCAGCTCCATGTTGGTGCTTCTCTTCAGTTCACCCCACTTATGGCTCGTTTCCACTGAGCGGTACGGTACGGTACAGTTCGGTACGGTACGCAATTATTTGCGTTTCCACTGTCAAAAGTTGTGAATGGTACCAAAAAGCCGAACCGTACCGTACCACTTTTTGGGTACCCTTCCGTTGGGGTACCTAGCACAGTGGTACGGTACTAAAGGGAGGAGCTAGACTCCCTGCAGAACGCTGATTGGTTGACAGAGTATCGTCACTTGCGCGAGCTACAAGGGGAATGACAACATAAGAAGCGCCATTTTTAAAATACAGTTGGAATATAATACTACGGTTATTCTTTCACGAAATGTAGTTTTAAGAGTTTTTGAGGCGAGAATGTAGTTGTTTAAAGCTCAAATCTGCGGTTTATTTATAATGATTTATGATAATTTGATCCATTCCAGGCGATCACCGGGCGCTCGGCGCTCATGTTCCCCACCTGGAACAGCCTTTCCTCGGCTAGTCGTTCTGACGTTTGCCGCTGACTCTGTAGTGGTAATTCGTATTGTGTATATAACGGGTGATCTTTGGTCTCGTGAATCGATAATTCGTTCCCTGGCCAATCGTTTTGGCTGAGGGCTAAGTGAAGTTTCATATATTTAGGCTATAACTTTTCCGTTGTAACGTTAACGTTAGACTAGCGCTGAATTTGTATATTTGACTGAATTGTTTGCTTTATTTCTTATTGTATAGCTTCTTGTAACGTTACATTTTACTTATACTTTTATAATGGCTATTATTGATAAAACTGAAATTTAACAAAAAGAGATAGGGTTGAGTTTTGTCATTTTTTATTACAAGATTATCAGTGTAATGTTGTTTATTGCAACATTTGTACAAATGCACATATTGCCTGGAATATGTTTATTTTTTTAAATTTAAACGAAAAGATGCAGGGTTGTGTTTTATATTTCATTTTGTTATAAATAGGCTAACGTTAAACATGTAGGGTATAGGGTATAATCAGGTCTATACATTGCCTGAACCACATTTGTGTGCCTATAATGTTTAAAATGTATTTAAATGAAAACGAAAAGAGGCAGAGTGGTGTTTTATAACATATTTCGTTTTATTGTTGCCTAAAATGTACATGCAGAGCGAGCTGAGTGACGCTTTCAAGAACGCGCTGTTCCATTTGGAGAATTACCGGTCTCGCGTCCTCGGGAGTCCTTCTGCTGAGAACTTTACATACTTGGTATTGAGAAATGCCTAATGTCGGCGCTTCTCTTCTTGTGACAAACATGCCGAGAAGCAAGGACAAGATCTGCTGTATGCCATCCATTGGTGTTTACTTTGACACTTTCTTCTTCGCGCGAAAATGACGTTGATCGCTTCTTTCCGGCAAACACCACGCCTATCAAGTAGGGTACTGTTGGCGGTGGAAACGCTAGCTGGATCATGGTTTACTGACCCGACCCGACCCGAACCGTACTGTACCGTACCGTACTGCTCAGTGGAAACGAGCCATTATTCCCCACTGGGTTTATGTCAGGGGACTGGGTTGGTCAAGGCAGAAGCTTCATTTTGTGCTCAGTTACCCAAGATTTTGTGTTGATTTTGCTGTTTGTTTTGGATCATTTTCCTGATAGAGGATCCAATCATGGCCTGTTTTAAGATTTCTAGCAGAGGCCATCAGGTTTAGATTTTTTTAATCTTTTGGTATTTGCTAGAATCCATGATACCATGTATCTGAACAAGATGTCTTGGATCTCCAGCAAAAAAATAGCCCACAACATTAAAGATCCAGCAGTAGATTTAACCACAGGCATGGGGTACCTTTAATCCCTGTCTGTTTCAAACCTGTCTAGTGGGTTTGCTGCCAAAAAGCTCTTTTCCTTTTTAAGTTTCATCTGACCACAGAATCCATTCCCGTTTGAAGGTCTGACAACTGAATATGCTGGAGATTGTTTTTGTATGAGAGAGGAGGATTTGTCTTGAAACCCTCCCAAACATATGATGTAGGGGTTTTTGAATATATTATTATTATTATTATTATTTTTAGGCTTTCTGACCCCCAAGACTCAACTAATCTCAGCAATTCTCCATCTGTGAGCCTTGGAGAGTCTTTGGCCACTCAAACTTTCCTCCTCGCCGTGCATTAAAACAATATAGAGACACGTCCTCTTCCAGGCAGATTTGTAACATCTTTAGTTGGAACTTAATTATTGCCCTGATGATGGAAGTGAGGATTTTCAATGCATTAGCTGTTTTCTTACAGCCACTTTCTATTTTGTGAAGCTCAACAATCTTTTGCTGCACATCAGAACTATATTCTGTGGTTTTACTCATTGTGATGGATGATTCAGGGAATTTGGCCTTTGTGTTTCCTCATATTTATACTTCTGTGAAACAAGAAGTCATAGCTAGACAATTTCATGTCCCTGTTCACCCTGGTGTGCTAAAAACAATATATTTATGGGAATATACTTTAGAGATATTTTACTGAATATCTTAGAATTTCTAGCGGTGTCAGTATTTGTGGCCAATGTGTTTTGGCCAACGTGTATTTCATAATGTGCCCCCTCCCCCCATTTCAATTGTTTTACTTCAATGAAAGGTTAGATTTTTGATCAAAAGGATAAACGATGCACTTTTTTTTTTACAGCCATCTTAGATCATATTTACCAAGGGTGCCAATAATTCTGACCATGACTGTATATATTAGGAAAATGTATTATTTCAAACTTTCTCACCAGGCTTTCTCAAACCAACACAAAGTTTTCTTGAAAAACATTTTTATCCCGTTTTCAGCGGAATCAATTATTCTGCTTGTACTAAGGTTACCACACCTCAAGACATTGTTCAAATGTTTTATTTCAAAGTTTTTGTCCATAAAACGCTCTTGTGTGTAGGACTAATTTCTTACGCTTATAATCCCAAGCCTCCACTATATATATTGGTCTGAGTATGTATATTGGTCTGATATATGCCCATCACAGACGACTGCTGCACAAACTAAAATAAAGCACCAACACAGTCTAAAGCCTGGTCCTCATGTCCTTCACTGTCAGCACTTCTCCTTTTATCCTTCTGGAATTCCTCCGTGGGACTCTGTGTGGTGTGCAGGTGTCCTAGCCTCGCTCCTTTCCCACTGCTCTCAGCCCCGCCCTGCTTGCCCCACACCCACGAGACTGCACTTGATTCCGACGATTCCTCCTGCCGCTGGTGGACTGCGACGGCTCCTCCGGCTTCAGGCCCCCGGCAGCGAATCCCTCCGTTCCCTGCTCCTCTCCATCATTGCGGACTGCAGCAGGCTCCGGCCTTGTGCAAAAGGGTGGCTACTCCTCTCCCTCTCGGACAGCAGCCGCCCCTCCACAACCCAGGAGGATGGCATCGAGTTTGTCCATCTTCCCCCGGCAAGTCACTCCAGCGCCTCGAGCGCCCATGTCGGCAGACTCTGCTCTGCCCTGCTCGATGGCACAGTGGGTTTCCCACAGTGGCAAGGGCTCCTTGACAGTGTGTTCCTCCTTCCTCTTGGGTTTCAACACCACTGCGATGATTCTTGATAAATGAGGAGAAGGCAGGGTCGCTAAGGTGGACTCAGGTCCTCTTTACTTTAAACACTATGGGCCCTATCATACACCCTGCGCGATGCAAGTGTTTTTTGCTAGTTTCAGCCCGACACAGTTATCATTTTCACGTCCTGCACTACATTGTTTAAATAGCAAATCCATTTGCACCCATTTATGAGTCCATGGGCTGCTGGTCTGAAAACGAGGTGTGTTCAGGCGCAGTGTTGCGCGCAGCAGCAGCACACAAACACAACCATTTTTCCCGTCGTTAAACTAGCAAAAGTGGATTTGGACACGGATGTGCACTTGCGCCGTGCGCTTTAGACCATGCGCTTAGATCCTTAAAATAAGGCCCATTGAGTTACAAACAAAACTATTCAGCAAAAATCACTTTGTTCCTTCTTCAGCTTCAAAGAGAAACTTCCTATCCGCCCGAGTCTACCAGTCTCTTTCTGCTTTGACCGTCATCTGTCGGTTCTTATTCCCTCCATGCAGATAAATGCAATAAGACACAGGTGTTAGTTGTGCTGCACTTGACCTATTTACTTGTCTCCTGCCTTGTTCTCCCGTTGCCGGCTCCGCTGAACCACGCTCCCCCGTAACAGTGCTTTTTTTTAATGCATACTGTGAATATTTCATTCATGCATATTGTTTTGCGATGTTAGCTGTCTTTTGTAAATTACTATCAATGTAGGAATGTTCTAATCAGACTTATAAGGTTCAGTTAGGATGCAGCCTTTGAAGGCAGTTGTCGTTCTGGGAAATGGACAGCAAGCCAAGTTTTGAAGCAGAGCCCATAAGTGGACTATGGCAGTAAAAATAACTGTAAATGTAAAAACGAGCCCTCTAAGATGATCTTTTTCCTTGTTTGTGCTCAGAATTCTTGATGGAGTTGAGAGAGTACGGGCCTGTGTACTCGTCCTGGTCGTCGTTCGAGGAAGAGCTCCATGATCCTCTGGAGGGGGTGTCGGGGTGCATGTCGAACTGCTCCAGCGCTCTGGATGAACTCACAGAGGACATGAGTGAGGAGTTTCTCCCTGTGCTTAGAGAATACGTCCTATACATCGAATCCATGAAGGTGAGCGGCGTTCAGCTGAGCTTTTCAGTCTTTTCTTCCCACCTTGTATGAGAATTAATTGATTTAAGTGGCCAGTAATTCCAATCTATGCCATTTGGAAAAATACCATGTGTCTCTGACTTTTTGCAAAGGGAATGCAATGGTTTGGTTCTCCCAAAACTTAGCCAATGTTTAGTTATTGTGTGTTAAACATGGAGGTTTAAATGGTTACAATACAAATTAATTTCTCATAATAATGTCATTTGGAAGTATAGATATAAACCAGATGCTGTTTGTTCATCAACGAATCCTGAAAATATGAATCTACAGAAATATGAATCAGCACAACTGTTTTCAACATTGATAATAATCAGAAATTATTCCTGAGCATCAAATCATCATTTTTAAAATGATTTCTGAAGGATCATGTGACACTGAAGACTGGAGTAATGATGGTGAAAATTCAGCTTTGATCTGGAATAAATTACATTTTACTATATATTCAGATAGAAGCAGCTATTTTAAATTGAAGTAATATTTCACAATAATGCTGATTTTACTGTATTTTTTTATCAAATAAATGCAGATGGTAAGGGGAAGAGACTTTTTTTAAAAAACCATTTAAAATCTAATTGACCCCAAACTTTTGAATTCTAGTGTATGCGTTTTGTTTTAATTACTGCTTTGATATTTTTACTGAAAAATAATGCAAAAAAAAAAAAAATCTGTTTTTGCAGTTTAGTGCATCCTTTTGAGGAAATATTGTTATGCAACTCAACAAAGTAATTTCCTCTCTGTCTTAACTTGACACATAGCGAGACGAGTGGTCACTGTGCTGAGGCTTTGTATTTCCTCCTTGAAAACTGCTCTAAAATTATTGACAGGACTTCAGTTGCATATATACTGAAAATAAAGCACAAGAACGCATATAAATCAAACACATTTCCAAGACTAAATAATTATATATTAAGGAAACTAAATGATAGTTCTGTATCTGTATTTCTTGATAGCCTCGTCCGCCTAAATGCATTATAAATAAACATATATTTACAGTCATGGTCAGAATTAATTTTTTTAAACGTTTATCCTTTTGATCTTTCATTCAAAAAATTGCCAAAAATCTAACCTTTCATTGAAGTAAAAGAATTGAAAGTGGGGGGGGGGGAATCTATTTATGAAATAAATGTTTTTCTCCAAAACACGTTGGCCACAATTATTGGTACGCTAGAATTTTTTACGAGTAAAATATCTCTGAAGTATATTCCCAATAATGTTTTTATTTTAGCACACCCGGGTGACTAGGAACATGAAACTGTCTAGCTATGAATTCTTGTTTCAGAGGAGTTTAAACATGAGGAAACACAAAGGCCAAATTCCCTTATTCATCCATCACAATGAGTAAAACCAAAGAATATAGTTCTGATGTGCATCAAAAGATTGTTGAGCATCACAAAATAGAAAGTGGCTGTAAGAAAATAGCTAAAGAATTGAAAATCCCCATTTTGACCATCAGGGCAATAACTAAGAAGTTACAATCAACTAAAGATGTTATGAATCTGCCAGGAAGAGGACGTGTCTCTATATTGCCTTAATGTACAGTGAGGAGGAGAGTTTGAGTGGACAGAGACTCTTCAAGGATCACAGATGGAGAATTGCAGAGATTACTTGAGTCTTGGGATCAGAAAGCCTATTGAAAAAAAAATCAAACAACCCCTACATCACCACATGTTGTTTGGGAGGGTTTCAAGAAAAATCCTCCTCGCTCGTCCAAAAACAAACTCCAGCATATTCAGTTGTCAGAATGACTGGAACTTTAAACGGCACAGGGTTCTGTGGTCAGATGAAACTAAAAAAAGAGCTTTTTGGCAGCAAACACGCTAGATGGGTTTGGTGCACACAAGGATAAAAAGTACCCCATGTGTACAATTTAATGTACCATTGGATCTTTAATGTTGTGGGCATATTTTTCCCCTGGAGGTCCTGGACTTCTTGTTCAGATACATGGCATTGTGGATTCTATCAAATATCAACAGATAAAAAATCTAAACCTGACTGCTTCTGCTAGAAATCTTATAATGGGCCATGTTTGGATCTTCCATCTGGACAACGATCCAAAACAAATATCAAAATCAACACAAAAATGTGTTACAGGGCACAAAATGAAGCTTCTGCCATGACCGTCCCAGTTCCCTGACCTGATGAGTTGAGTGAACTGAAGAGGAGAAGCACCAACATGGATCTGGGAATCTACAAGATCTGGAGAGATTCTGTATGGAGGAATGGTCGCGGATCTCCTGTCAGATTTTCTCCAAACTCATCAGACATTATAGGAGAAAACTCAGAGCTGTTATCTTAAAAAAAGGAGATTGCAAAAAGTATTCAATAAAAGGGTTCCAATAATTGTGGCCAACGTGTTTTGGAGAAAAACATTTATTTCATAATGTGATTTCCCCTCCACTTTCAATTCTTTTACTTCAATGAAAGGTTAGATTTTTGGCAATTTTTTGAATGAAAGATCAAAAGGATAAACGATGCAGATTTATTTTTTACAGCCAGTTGTGATCATATTTACCAGGGGTGCCGTTATTTCTGACCATGACTGTACATATTTATTATAATAAACTTGTAGGCTATTTGCAGTATATTAAATTGTTTTTTGACCTAATTATTTTGCATTACAGTGAAATGACACACTCCAGTCTTTCGGCTCTGACAGCGCTGCATCACTTGCACCTGCGCAATATATGATTTCCAAAAATAGTACTGTCAACTAGTGATATCAGCACAAGAACTTTTGAGGAATATGCAACATAATTTAGATAATTGTTTTTGTCATAATGTTATGATAACTGACAGACACTATCATTTCAGCCGATCTGTGCATGTCCTCGCACAGAGCGAGGCTGAACATAGGAGCTCAGCTTCACGGCTGAGACACGAATAGACTATTAATTTAAAGCTTTTACTGTTAAACACACAAGGCACGTCCACTTTAATAAAAAAAAAATTTATTAAAACAAACCAGATCAAGACGAGAGCAGAAACGAAATAAAGCGTATAACTGAAAAATAAAGCATAGGCTCAAAACAAATACAAACGGTGGACACAGAGCAATTGCGCATTAGGCTCCAAAAATAAAATAAAGTGCCCAAATCCAATAAATAATACTAGAAAATAAATGGTCACAATAATAAAAGTGAACCATAAAATGTTTCCAGCGTGGTCTGGGGGATGCTACCGTCGTTGCATGCGGATGCGCCTGCAGTTAACTTATAAAACGATTATTACTAATTGGCATATTTCAATGTTTTATGCCAATTCTGATATGTTAATTCATATAGCTACTCAAAACAGACGGGGCAACTAAGCGCAGACAAGTTATAGCTTGCCGTTTTAGGTGATATGCCATGTTTGATGTCGAGCTGTGATATGCAAACTTTGCCTTCGACTTTTTTTGTATTTTCATAAAATACTGCCACACTCCCGATGTGTTTGACATGGTAGATTACTCTGACAGTAAATTAAACGCTAAATTCAGCAAACCACCATGGATGATGCAGACCAATGCCTTGGTTCTTTCTTCAATCTGTCTCCAGTGGGTTGGGCTAATCCAAAAAAGTGAAAACAAGGGGGGTGTTCTGAAGACAGACTGTTACCTGTGAAACAGGGGTGCTCTGAAAACACCCCCATTAGCAATTAAGTGATGAAATGAATGTAATGAAATTAATGCGGCAAAAAGTCGACCAATCAGAATTTTTGTCGAGCCAGAACGTATCGACCAATAAATCGACTAGTCGACTGGGAGATTACAGCCCTAGTTTTTTAGCAATTAATTTTAACATGATCCTATTTCTTCTTTCCAAAGTGTCACTGCAGCACATTTGCAGAGAGACCTCCAAGACTTCTAGGAAGCAAAAAGAAGCGTTTTAATAGCCTACATATTTGTGTCATGGCTCCAGTCTAGAAAATATAGTGAACACATTTCAATAACTGGTCATATGCTGAAAAAGTGAAATTGGAGAATGTAAACTGTAATGCTCCCAAATGTTAGTAATTTACAAACCTCTTATCGTTCATTAGAATGTGCTTAAAAAGAGAGATCAAGTCCAGGCAGAATATGAAACAAAGTTGGAGGCAATCGTCTTCAGGGAGGACAAAAAGACACCGGTGAGTTGCATTTGTTTTTCTAACTCTGATCTGAAGTGATTTGAAAGGCTTTCAGAGTCTGTGACACACAAAGCCGACACTGTTGAATCGGCGTCAAGTCCGTCGGTGAGAGGGATCGGATTGTTATATCTTTCAATCTAAATATCTGATTGTATGTTCAGTTTAGCGAGCGGAAATAAAAGCAAGTGATGAAAGTGAGCGAAGAAGTCAAGACTGCACTGACAGAAGGCTGTTCTAATTTTACGCCATCTTACCTGAGCTTTCCAATGCGCAAATATTTTCATTGCAACATGAGCCGCCTGGAATGAAGAATGTGATCAGCATGACTAGGGGTTCAAGCGTGTTGGATTTTCAAAGATCAACATTCTGCCCTGAAATGATCAGCCAGACCAAACTGTAAGTCCCCATTCGGCCTGACAGTGGCGTTACAGCGATCAAAAGCACGTCTTGGATTTAATCGCCAAAATTCGTTTATATTTTGGAGGGTTTGAAAAACCTACTTTTGCGAACTAGTTCTAAGCTTTTTGCCCGATCGGACCCAAACCAATGCAGAAAGATTCTCTAGTCTTACTGTCAATAATGATCAAAAAAATGTAAAAATTTTGATTTACTTTAGCAACTGGATGTCAGATGTTTTACTTTTACTAAAATGGCTAACTCTTGAACGGAATGAGATAATTTGACCAAAAGGACGTGGCAACTGGCCACTTGGTGGCTCTACAAGTTTAAATGAAAACAGGAAAATGGTTTCAGCTACACAACAGTCAGACTTAAAAACTGGCATATGGTGTCTTTGTCCAAGGTACCCTGATTGTCTATGAGGACATTCACATATCTAAAAAAAACAAAAACAACGCACAGCCACCATTGGCCAATGAAGTTTGAGCACCCAAAGTTAACGGAAGCCGATCGGAATGAAACTTGCTGGGCCTGTTTGACTCATTTGCCCGAGACTTGTGAGAAATTGGAAAGAAATCGGCCATCGGGAGTCATCATGTTTTTCAAGTACGTAAATAAATGTATATTATGCAAAATGTTACCTGCATGCACGTCATTCTGAACAACTCTAGGACCGCTGCTGTCAATCAAATTGTTTAAATATGGGAGAATATTTAAAAAAACTATTTTTGTGAACTAGTCCTTAGTCTTTTGCTCAACCTCGAAAGAACACTGCAGTACAATTCTCTAGTATGACTCTCTAGGTCAATAATTATAATTTTTAACCTCACCCTTTGGATAGCTATAACAGGGTAATTTAGAGAATGGGCGTGGCCAAGTGTCAAAGCCAGCTGGATTGTAATGGACTCCGCTGACCCGAGATATCGCTCGTTCTCCCACTGCCCTCTGGGAAGAGATGTAGACTAAAAAGAACCCAAACTAAAATATTACAAAAGTTTTTTCCTCAGGCAGTCAAATGTATAAATCCCCCCCCCCCCCCAAAGGTGCAATAAACCCACATCATAAGGACTTGAAGTTTCAATTTTGCACTATATTGTGTACATCACATCACTGTCGATTTCTTTATACATCTGTGTCCCTTTATTTTGTCTCTTTATATATATTTCCATCCTTGGGAACTGCTAAACTATTTTTTTGTTTTACGCAATGATAAAGAATCTAATTTAGGTGTTTATAGGCTAATGTAGTATCTTACAATTGCGCAATCTTAAAAAGTGCTTGAACCCCGTTAATTGTTGCTTGCAGCTATATTTGATATTCAAAATGGCAAGCAAGCGCTGTTTTGTTTTGGGTTTGTATCTCTGCAGTCCTAGTTTCGGTTTCCCTTTTTGAATGACGAATATAGACTATTCATACCTGCTGATATAGAGCGATATATACGATATATATAACGATATATACCGTTAATCCCTTAGCAGAACGAGTGTGCTAGTTAAAGCTGCTGTATGTAACTTTTTCACTCTACTAAAGCATAAAAATACCATAGCATGTTTCCTTAATATCTGCAAACATATTGAGTTCACATACTCGTTTCTCTGAAAAACACTTCTACAGCCAGTTATTTTACTTTGAAATGTTTGTTCAGTGTTGGAACGTCTGTTTTTGAATTGGTTTGTGTGATCTCGCCCACTGCCAGGTCACCCAATAGTATTTCGACACCTCGGAGTGCAATTTGGCAGGAAACACAGATTACAGCCAGCAAACAAACTGGATCAGAGATTGCAGATTCTCCCCAACCTAAAAAGCCTTGCTATCCATCTAAAAATCTCTATGATCAAGATCATATTAAAACCCGGATAAATCAACTTCTCAACTTGCAGTGTAAATCTCCTCGGTTTTCATTGTCAATTGGGCTCTTTCCTGTTGCGTGTCCTTAAACTGGCAACCCGAATGAGCTTCGAGTCTCATACATATAAACACTAGATGTCGCCTTGGCTACGGCAGTTCATTGGAACGAATGCGTCAATAGAGCCGCCATCTTGAAACAGGGGAACCCCTCCTCAGTGTCAATGCAATCACTATATAAATGTAAATTATAAAATCACCATAAATCGTCATGAATGGGATTTTCTTGTTGTTTTGGTTCGTTCCAACGGTCAGACATGTATTTATTATAGAGTCCAGAGAAATTTAAAAAAAATTACAAAATTTCACAATCTTGTGAAATGTAATCCCTTGCTGTCTGGTTTTTAGGTTTCGTTCGTGTAAACATCCATACGCAGCACAAAAGTCCGGCATCATCCATGAATTCAGCGTTACCTAGCTACTTCCTATGACAAGACCCCTGTTCCAAGATGGCGGCGGTTTTGACGCATGTTTAGAACCCCAAGGCTACATCTAGTGTTTATATCTATGTTCGAGTCTGAGGAACAACGATTGAATTTTGACTGCAGTACCTATTTCGACCACTAGCTGTCATTCTTAAAGACTGCACCTTTAACAGCCGCCTGTAGTCCTTTTGGTGCGTTCAAGTGCCATTTTTCAGCTTAAAGACTGACAGCTTTTGTTGCCATTAGTTCTTTGATGTCGACTTTGTGTGCGTCACAGCCTTTAGAGCTGCTTTTATTAAGGCTGGGAAATATGAAGGTGGAAGAAACGTCTCAACAGTTGAGAGTTAATGGGGTGTCCTGGATGTTCTCCGCACATCTCTGGCCTGCAGGTGCCCACTGACGTAGAGAAGTGCCAGGACCGCGTGGAGTGCTTCAATGCCGACCTGAAGGCAGACTGGGACCGCTGGCAGAACAATAAGCGGCAGGACTTCAGACAGCTGCTGACAGGCATGGCGGACAAAAACATCCAGTACTACGAGAAGGTCAGAAACTTCAATGGCCTCTGTAACACTTTGTTTGTGTCCTTGTTACATGTAGTTACAGTAGTAATATCTATAAATTATGCATAATTACATGAAACTAACCTTAAACCAATCACTAATCCTAAACATAACCCTATAGTAAGTACATGTAGTTAATTATTATTACTCCATACTTCAATGTATAATTACAGTGTAACAAAGACACCTTAAAATAAAGTAACTGGCTTCTAAATAACTCTGAAGTGACAGATAATTTTTTTTACATCCAACCATGTGTTATTATATTTTGATGAAAGAACAAAATATGACCAGCTAAGACAAAAGTTTTTACTCTGGATTAATGTGTATTGATAATTTGCAATAAGGCCAGAAATGTGTTTGAAGGAAGTAAATGGGTTCAGTTTAATTTAATGTTGATTTAAGTTTATAAATTGCATGTAGACTGAAATTGCCCAGCCAATGTTGGAAGAGCTTGAACAGGAACTCTTCAGTCCTGCTGTTTGCCAAACACTGACACAGTGCCGCAAAACACCACTGCCGAGAGGGAAGATCCCGGGAAACCATTAATACTGCAGGAACCAGAGGAGCTCACTTATATCCTTGTTTACTTAATGAATACTTACTGATATAAGAACCGATATTTTGTCCAATGAAAATGATGCTACCCTCTCGTTTACTGCTCTGCTCACATTACGCTCTGCTCACATGCTCTGATAATAATAGCTTTGTAGGAATATACATTATTTGGATAATTGGTCAGAAAATAAATCTGATTCTGTTACGTAGAACTAAATAAAGAATAAAATATTGATATTTAATATTTATATATTTTCTGTCCAATTTTAGTGTTACTTTTAGTGTTTGTGTTTTTGGCTTTTATTTTTCAAATTCAGTATCATTATTTAATTTCAGAAATTCTAATATTAATAATTTTACTAAAAAAGCTACTTTAAAATAAGATAAATAATTTTTCAAAAGCATTTTCTGTTTTTCTGAATTTTCGGTTTCGGCCCAGAATGTTTTTCGTTGCATCCCTTATATTTACATGCTGATATATATCTAGGAGTTTTTCAGTATTGATCATGTTTTATAAACTGTCAAGGCATAAAAAAAATCTAAATAAAATAAATTATTTTTTGCATCATTGATATTTAAATACTATTTTTAATTTGCATTGACAATCAGTGTTACTATTGTTTACTAAAACAACAAATACTTTTAAATTATATTAGCTTTATTCCACTCAGCAAAAACGATTTTCCAATATAAGTTTTCATTTAAATTTAATTTGAAATATTGCCAGTTGAAGTAATAAAATTACTAAAATAAAATACTAAATGTTTATATGCAAGTCACATATTTGAGGTCTAAATAGCAACATTCTCACCTAAAAACCTCCTAAAACTACATTATACTACTACCATAGTATCTGTAAAATTATGGTGTTCAGGGCTCATTTGTTTTTTTTTTTATATTGTCAAGATTTTAGCAGTAAAGTGTGCTAAATTGAGATATAAAATAATACAATGGCACAAATCAGTATCTCTCGGTTTTTTGAAGTGTCACTCCTGCAATACGTTTCCATATGAGAAAGATTGTTTAGGGAATCTACACCAGAAAGTGTGTGTGTGTGTGTGTGTGTGTGTGTTTGTCTAGTCAAAAAGGTGATGTTTGAGAAGAAACTGTGTTTGTCCTTGACGTCCTGCTGTTGTTTCTGCCCCACAGTGCCTTGCAGCATGGGAGTCCCTTATTCCCTCATTACAGGACAAGCAGGAGGCGAAAGACGAAACGAACTGAGCATGTGTTTCAGCCCCCGGTGAGGGTCAGAGGTCAGGGGTCACGACCCGCTCAAAAGGTTTCACGGGACACTACTGGACTGGACCAGCTACCAGAATCACATTTTTTTGTAAAGTGTCTCTGTTTCAAGTGTTCTCTG
This sequence comes from Siphateles boraxobius, assembly GCF_051911475.1. NCBI lineage: Eukaryota > Metazoa > Chordata > Actinopteri > Cypriniformes > Leuciscidae > Siphateles > Siphateles boraxobius. The sequence goes on along the minus strand of NW_027508866.1, from coordinate 24,860,549 downwards.
TTTGTGTGACAGCCCACCCAACCACTCTCTCTCTCTCTCTCTCTCTCTCTCTCTCTCTCTCTCTCTCTCTCTCTCTCTCGTTCTCTCTCTCTCTCTATCGTTCTCTCTCTCTCTCTCTCTTGTTCGCCCTTTCTTTTTGGGTGTAAGGAGAATTTGTCGTTTCTCTTCTCCAGCTCAGGCTAGAACTGCAGAAGCACGGCTCTGGGAAACGTTACACAACAGGAGGATGACTAAGGGATGGATGTTTTTGGTGACACCAACAGATTTGTAGTTTTTAGTGAGATGTTTGCCAGTGATGATTTTGTAAACGCTTTGTCTTTTGATGCCGTCCGGTCAAGGGAACAGAGACGTCAGGGTTTTTGTTTTTCCGTTCAGGAAGTGTCCGCGGAAGGTTTGCCAACATTCCCCTTGCCAAAGATGTGGATCTGTAGTTTGATATCTCTTTTGAAACTTCAAAACACTTGCCTGAATCGGCAGTTCCCTTATAACACTATAAATGCGGTCGTTGCGTTGAAATGAAGGATGTTTTCCCAGCCATACTTGACCTCATTAAATATTTATGATAACGTGTGTGTCATAATGATTTGTACTTGTCTTAATGGGGCAGTGTATGCAGTTGGGTTTGTCTGGTGTGAGCTTTGAGACATTTCTAATGTACCGTGGGACATTTATTCAGAATCTATGGGATAATAATGGAGAGTGGTTGATCTTCAATAATATACAAACACTCAGAAATACAACACTTGTAGTAAATGCATTATGGCAAATATTTTTTTGCAGCTGTTACATCAAATGGAATGGCTTTTTATAATATGGTTATGCAGTGCAGATTAGTATTTCACTACTGCTCAAAAGTTTGTGGTCAGAATTTTCTTTTTTTTTTTTTATCTGAAAAGCTGCATTTGATCAAATACATTGAAAGCAGTAATATTGTGAAATATTTTTTATATGTATAATATGTATTAGAAGATATATGTGTGTGTGTGTATATATATATATATATATATATATATATATATATATATATATATATACACACACACACATTATATGTATGTGTGTGTATGCATATATAACATTTTCCTCAATTTTCATGAAAAAATTCTCTGTATTGTACAGATGTATGTATGTGTGTGTGTGTGTGTGTGTGTGTGTGTATATATATGTGTATATGTGTGTGTATATATATATATATGACACAGACAAACACACCAGTACAATACAGAGAATTTATTTCAGTAAAAGTCACGGGAGGAAATGAATTGCTTTATCATGAAAATTAAGGAAAATGTTGCTGCAAATGGTCTGGAAAACAGGCTTAATTTTCTTTTTGAATTTTCTCCCTTTGTCATTGATGACCAGAAATTTTGTGGGATACAACTCTATCATAGAATTAATCACGTACAATTATATGTAAGTTTAAAAGAAATTATAAAACAAGTCAGTTTACTGTGATGTATATTAAAATTCTCCTGTCCTGCTGTTCTGTCCTGTTTGTGAGGTAGTTTACTTTAAAGGGTTAGTTCACCCAAAAATGAAAATAAAAGCCTAAATTAAATCTGTTCATCATATAAAGCAATCGAGTCTCTTAAGAAAATTTGGAGTAAACCGCTTATGGATTCGTTTTAGATCTCTTTATGAACTTTTTCAAGAATCAAAGTGGTAGTTGCGTAGACTGTCAATGGACCAAAATCTCTCAGATTTCATTAAAAATACGGGTTTGGAACGACATGTGGATGCGTAAATGATGACTAAATCTCCATTTTTGGGTGAACTAACCCTTTAAAGCAAACTTCATGAACAGAGAGTCAGGACTGCACTGACCTTTGTAATTTCTCACCGTTTTTATAATTTTTGGGGGGGAAATCTGTAATAATTTTTAGTTTTTTTGACATTTGAAGTGAGTTCTCCATGAATGTTGAAATCCGTAATGTAGCATTGAGCAGTCTGAATCAGATCTGGCCCTCTAGTGTTTGACCGCAGGTTCAGCACAGTTTGGAAACCTGCTGGTAGATGCAGTTACTGCAGTGGCTTTTCTGTTACAAGGTCTCTTCTCATTGTGTTGTTTAATTGAACTTCTCTTTCACCGTCATGCTTTCAAGAAGAAAAGCCTCCAGGTAGAATATAGATGTTCTGTCTGGCAGCAAAGGCTCTTTTCTACATGTCTATGTTGTTTTTTTGTGGTCTAGTAGTTCATATAATTTTAGTGCAGACACGGCCTGGAGCTTCTCCCATCATCCAGTCAGCCTTATACTTTTGGCTCCATTCATTTTTAAGTTGATTTTCAATTTAATACATTTTGTTATAAAGGCAGCTATATGACTTTTTGTTGCTTTAATGCATGTTGTATATTTTGATGTAAAATACTGTTAATACTGGAAATGATTAAATTCAGTTTACACAAGAACAGGTTAAACGTGATCATATGACGTTCAACTGATTGTCTGCAGAATCTGCAATAATTGTGGTCCATTAATCTGTCATGTTACATGCTTAATGTTTTTTTTTTGTCAAATATAAATCACGTGTAGCATGAAATGTCTTATGTTTACTTACGGATCAGTCCTGTTACCCTTTACCTCAAAGGATTTTTAATATTGGACATTTGTGATAAAAATAATTAAACTAATATACTAATAAGATATATATTTTCCTTTAATGTGTTTTTGTGCCTTTGCACAAGCAGAACTAAAAACTGTGAACTGCCATTAAAGAATGATGATTCATAATATACTCATCAGACACTTTGTGTAAAACAGTGCATATATTTAATAAGATCCATACATCATACAAATACATAAAAATGATTTATTGCAAAAACTGTTCAATACAAATATGAAAAAAGATGTCATCCATTTTAAATTGACAATGCAGTACAGAAATATTGGTAAGAATTTATAATAAGGTCCCATTAGTTAATTCAATTAACTAACAAGAAGTATGTGCATATGTTACAGTATTTATTAATCTTTGTTAATGTTGGTTAATAAAAATTCAGCTGTTCATGTTTAGTTCATGTTAGATCAGGTCCAGTAAATGTTTACAGATAGAACTCTTGATTTTAATAATGTAGTAAATGTTGAAATTAACATGAACATGAGTTAACATGAAAAATCCTAAAGTTTAGTCATCTTATTAAATGTTAACTCATTTTCATGTTTTTGTGTTCATGTTAACTAATGTAGCTAATGTTAACAATTCGAAAATTAAGTGTTTCTGAAATATCTAAAGACTAAATATTGTCAGCATTATTAGTCATGTGTTCTACATGACGCTACACAGATTGCATTACAACAAATGCAAAGTATAACAACAGTGCAACAGGAAGTAACATTATCTATTCCAGCAGATAATATTATTTATTAAATTATCTATTTAAACTGACTTCTAGTCAACTGAATGATAAAAAAGCTGCAACATAAGTGTAAACCTACATATTATTTACAGTGCAAATATACATATCTTGTTAACTTGTCCATTTCTGAGAGAGACTTAGTCTCTCCTTTGCTGGGGCTGAATGCTGTCAGTTCCCTTGAATTCTCTCATATCCATTATGTCTTGCAGAGCGACATCCTACAATACTTGGCATAAAAAACAATAGAAATGTTTACTATTCTCCAAACTATAATCAGAATTTAATGATGAATTAATTGTTATATCAAAGGGTGACAAAAAAAATCTCAGCTTACCTAATGGGTATCATAGAAAGAACAGTGAAGATGCTGGACAGCATGAAGACAAACCCTGGTAAGGTGTCAAGTGTGGTCTGATAGATCTTAGTATAGATTGGTGTGGTGACCAAGCTTGCAAGTTTGAAGGACAACTGGAGCATGACAAAGGTAATGCCTGTGAGACGAAAAGCAACTTTTCGTGAAAATTACCAAATACATGTTTTACTAAGCTGTTGATTTCCATACCAAAGTTTGAGAGGAGCTTGTTCAGCTTGGCATCCCATCACCACCATAACTATGGCTTTATTTTAATCTCTTCTACATATTAGTTAAACAGGTTCGGTACCAACAGGGCTGGTGAGGTCTGTGGGTATGATAAATCAGAAGAGTAGGGGGCCAAGCACTGAGCCCTGAGGCACTCTAATATAGTTAGCTGATGGGATTTGAACGGTATGCTGATAACAATTGAACAGTTAATCTTTAGTAACTAACTGTATTTTAACATTGGGATAAACATTTACAAAGTGTTTTTTTTTTCATTGTAAATCAGTGGTTCTATCAAACTCGTCAAGTAACATGATTTCAGCAAAAAAGGCTTTTTTACATCACACTGGGGCTCATTTATAAAATGTATGTGCGCACAGATTTGATCTTAGTATGCTAAAATCCATGCCAACGTTCATATTTATAAAAATGGTCTTTGATTTGGAAAAGTGCTTAGTGCCATGTCAGGGTCTGAGGAGAGAACACACTTCCGTGTGCAAAGAGTCGGAGTTTTGGAGTGATTTGAAAACCGAAGCAATTCTTGCTACTTGCGATTCTCAAGTGAAGGATTTGGATGTTGACTGGTTCTCTTTTATACGTTAATGACATTAATTAGGCTGCGTCCTGCGTTTATGAAAGCTGAGATCTGACACCATTCAGCTGTGCACAATTTCAAGATAATATTATATAAACGAGGGTGAGGTCCACTGTTTCAAACCTTGGTTACAAAACATTTTGCTTTGGTTAGTAAAAGGTATCATAGGCCTACATGTTTGGGCTGAGTTTTCATTACATTTACACCATGCCTTTTACCTGTTGCCTGTGGTGTTTCAAGTGTTTTGAGTAAATCATCATTATCCCATTAGCTGACAACTGGAGTGCCTCAGGGTTCGGTTTTTGGCCCCCTACTGTACTTATCTATCAAACTCTAGCTCAACCTGTCAAAGACAGGACTCCTTGTCACCTCAGCCAGCTTAATTAATTTCACTTATTGTGTGTACAACTGTAATCAATGACAATACTAACACCAGCTGGGTCAGTCAGAACACTGATAACATCACCAGAAAACAACCAGGACAGAAGTAAACATTTTACACTTGCCTGTAAAGCTACTTATTGTTACCACAAGAAAGAATTACAAATATTCTAGTGGCCTCCAACTGTGAACACAGTGACACAGTTTCACTTCTTCTGTTTTTGGCTGTTTTGTTTTCACTTCATTTTCTGAACACATCAGATCAGATAGTCTTCACAGCATAGCTACATGAACAAACATTTGAAATGAAATGTGACAAGGGTACATTGAGGTCTGAATTTACATTTTAGAAAAGTTTGGTGTTTCATAAAGTCTGTCTTCGGCAGCACCTTATGCAGACACACAACTCTAACTGACAGAATAAAGAATGGAAACCTACCATATGAGCATCCCTTGACCTGTTTGGAGAGCAGTGAGCGAATGGTGGGCATTGGAATCAGAGCAAACAGAGTGACAGAGCGAGCTAAAGAAGACAAGAACAAAAGCTCAGATCAGAGGACAATACCAAGTCACTGTAGTAAAACTATTTATAGAGACTTCCTGGTTTTAGCAATTTTACACTTAATGGCAGCCTCTCATGTAAATTCTTCCTGTAAGGAATTATTATTGGATTCCAGTTTAAATGTGCTTTTGATAATGTGGTGTAGTCTGTAGTCCATGTTAATGTGCTTTAATAATCCTCTAGCTGTGTTGTAAGTAAACTTTAGAAATTTACTCTGTAGTAAGAGACTCAACAATTAGTATACAGGGTTCACACAATCAACACCTAACATTGGACCCAATTTATATTAGATGTCTCGAAATAAAACTGATAGACTATAGGCTACTTTGTTACTTAGGTGGTCGGTAACTGTTGTTACATTGTATTTACATTTAAAGTAATTAATTACATGTGTGTATTAAACTACCCTGTACACTAAACAGACCCTTTAATCTAACCGTACCCCTATCTCCCAACCTAATATAAAGTGGGACAGCAACATTTATAATATTATTATTATTAACAATATTATTACATCATGCTCAAAAGATCTTTAGTCAATATAGTTAGAAATGTCGTGAAACTTTGATAAATGTTTAATATTTAAGGCAGCATACATTATTACTGATTACATTTTATGTTTTAAAATGCTGATCTATTTATATAAAACTTTTATACTTTGTTGTCAGGAAAATTACAAGCTTTGGTGGCTTTTTATATTCAAAATGTAATACACCTTAACACCTGAGCATGTGCACTGTTTCCAGATTTACCTTTCCTGACTCTTAATGATTGCTTATTTGCATTTATTGAAGTAACCCAACATGTTTGATATTTAGACTTTTATAAAACTTTTATAAAACAGTGGTAGCACTTTAGTTTGGGGTTTAACTGGACTCACTATTAACTAGTTGCTAACTAGCATGCAATATCTATTAGTTCTTATAAAGCACACATTAATGCCTTATTCTGCATGACCATATTCTACATCCTTACAATACCTAAACTTAACAACTACATTACTAACTATTATTAAGCAGTAATTAAAATTTATTGAGGCAAAAGTCATAACTAATAAATAATTTATAGTGAGAATTGGACCCCTAATCTAAAGTGTGACCAAACAGTTTTACATTTAATGGTATTTGATCAAATATATTACACTGTAAAAAGTGGTCAGTTGACCTAACGTAATAACTCTAAGGCAATGGGTTTCCTCCATTTTTTAAGTAGCCTAAATAAACTTCATGCTTAATCGAAAAAATTATGTAATGTGGAACTGTCAAGTTCAACTTATTTTTTTTTTTCAATTAAGCATTAAGTTTATAGGAGACCGAGTATGGTTGTAACACAGGGAGAGTTGTAACACCACCATTTCTACCACTTAGGGATAAGATAGGAGTCATGTAATCATTTCAGTATTTACATACTTCCTCCCTGATACTGCATGGTGGTTGTCAAGTCTGGAAACCGATGCATTTTGAATTTATAGAGAACAAAATGATTTTGAGGTAAGAAAGTAAATTTTTTGACCAAGACTATTTTTTGTCTAGTATCTAAACTATTGCAGATACAATAGTTTGACTTATATTATATTAAAATGTAGTTTCTTAGCCAACATGTGATGCAGTTTTCCCCTGCTAATTTCAAACCAGTAAGCTAATACAGCTAGCTAAACAGTGACTGACAGGGGTGGGGTGGGTTGTAACACTTCTTGAAAAAGTGTCACAACCATCCCCTATCATACAACTGATTGATTTTAATATTTTTACAGAATGCCCTTACAGAAGGGCAAGTCATTTAGATCAGCTGAAAAGGTACATGGGACCCTATGCAGTCTCTGGGCCCACAAAGCTTGCACTCCAGGGTTACCGGCATTCATTTGTAAGCACTGTGACTCTGATTAAGACACACACACACACACACACACACACACACACACACACACACACACACACACACACACACACACACACACACACACACACATACACACACACACACACACACACACACACACACACACACACACACACACACACAGGGGCGTCATGCAAGCCAAAATTCTGGGGGGGGGGCACAATCCGAGAGGTTGCAATTGTTTTCTGACGGGTGATATGGATCATGTTAGGAGGGTTCAGGGGGTTTCTCCCCCTGACATTTTTTAAATTCTGGCTGCTAAACATACCATTTCAATGCAGTTTGGGAGGGACAGAAATACCTTAACGGAGCTAGCAGCAACCCTCCTCTATCTGAGGACTAAAGTTAAAGTATCTATTTTGTAAGTTTAAGTAAAAGACAGGTTGATGAAAGAACTGTAAGCTCAAATTTAAAAGCTTCTGAAGTCTACTTCATTAAAGCATGTTTACACACACACTTACTGTATTATTAGGCCTACTAAACATGATTTTAAAAACAGTAGGCCTACCATTGCCGTTTTTATGTTATGATTTTAAATTGGTATATGTGACCTAAGAACGATCTTACATTAAAGGTACATAAAGGTGCTGAGGTCTGACTTTGTGATGCTCTGAAATTAAGTTATTTTAATATTAATATGTGATAAAGGACTTTGAAAGAAGTTTGACAGATTTCAGTGCTGACTGACACTGAATAACGTTTATTTGAAAATGGTTAATATTTGAACGAAATGTAAAAAAGTAATCAAATCAAATGTATTATGTAACCTTAATTTAGTAAAATCATTGAAATACTGTAGTTACACTGCTCATTAATATATTTTAAATAAGGAACTTGTAAAGAGTAGGCCTGATTTATGAGCTAACAGAAAAGCTAGTAACTTGTAACTTGTACATTTAACCTACTATGGCTTATTGGCTTTGTATGGCAGGCAGTAACGTCAGCCAACTAGTTTACGGTTAGACTAGGCTAGCTATCCATAACGTTACACTGACACAACTTAAGTTAATGCTCTGAATTCGCAGCTAATATGAAATCCATAACTTTTTGATCAAGTTAAAATTTCCAGGTCAACCACAAATAATCCCACTACCTTTTAATATCATCCGATAACTAATTCAATGCCGATTTGTTGCTTTGCCCACTTAACACTTCAAGACCATCTGTAAAACATTGCCAGCTCAACGTGCGAGACGAGTGAGTGTGATTTGCTTGAACATACACAGCAAAGATTTTACGCGCGTAGCACTCTAGATTTGATACACACAGACACCATATTAGGAAAAAGGGGCGGGCTGATGCTGACCGATTTATTACACAACCAGAAGAATACATTTGAGTCGTTATAGGCTCTGGTAATTATGGATCATAATAGGAATAAAGTTGTGACAAAAAAAAATATCAGGGAGGAAAAATAACTTTGAATGGGCATGACGCCACTGCACACACACACACACACACACACACACACACACACACACACACGCACACACGCACGCACGCACGCACCCACACACACCCACACACACACACACACACACACACACACACACACACACACACACACACACACACACACACACACACACATATAGTTTTTTGTTAGAAATTGTAATATGTTTATCAAGTATACTGTTAAAGTAAATTCGTTCAAGTAGACACAATTACACACACACACACACACACACATACACACACACACACACACACACACACACACACACACACAAGTTAATCAGACAGTCTGTTCCATAGAGGGAGTGAGACTGTTCTTTTATGGCAATAAACCTGTTTTTGAAGCATATCATAGTGTGGCATCCATTTTAGCTTATTTTGTGTAATTGTTACAACTTACCCCTACCCCAGCATGTGTTACAGCCTACCCCGGTATTGGGGTAGGTTGTAACATAGGTACAGTATGTATTTGACACCAACTCACGAGGTTTGTGATATTCTTGTAGGGGATTAAATTGGTGCCATTTGTAGTGAACAAATGTGGGTACTTTGTATAAACATTTGAGAACTCTTGCTATAAAATTCAGTGAGTTATAGTTACTGAAGCAAAAAGTGTTACAACCATACCTGGTCTTCCCTACTTTAATAAAAAAAATAAAAAAAACATTAGTAGGTAAACCCGTTGCCTTAAAATTATTAATTAAGTTAACTGAACACTTTTTTACAGTGTACCGTGAAGCTCAAGTAGGCCTAGCGTCAAGTAGCTGAATGTTAGGCTGCAACTTACCCAAAAAGTACATTGGAGTTGTGGTCACAAATGCCATGAAATAAATCCCAACTGCGAAAGACACCATCCCGACCATGATCATGCTTTCATCTTTAACTGAACATCTTGTGAACATCTTCACACCCACAAAACTGGTGATGAAGAGAAGGGATCCCACTGCGTTCCCATAGCCCACCTCAGTCGCGCCCCAGTTCAGCGGGTCTTTCAGCACATACGCGGCCAACATCTCCATCCCTCCCGCCACTGCGATATCATACAAGATCCCACTGGCGAACAGCAAGGCGATCTTTATTTTATCACGGGTTTCCTGGTTTAAGATCCCCAAACTCTCCCGTCGCTCCTGCCTTTCTGAGGCATGATCGACCCGCAGGATAAATGTCGCATAGAGCAGGCAGATTAAATACAGCAGCACACTCAAACCAGATAAAATAACTCCTTGTTTGAGATCTACAATATAGAGGTCAAATAAGTGACCAGAAGCCAGACTGCCAATGAACCCGGCGATCCCGTACACCAGCTCGGTCCTCATGATGCGCACGGACCGGTCATCTTCCCCCGAGCTCACCGACACCAGCGCCATCACTCCGGCCCAGTAGGACGCGAACCCGCCGCACAGCCCGTAGATTACCGGCACCGCGTACAACACCTGGAGAGGCCATCCCAGCGCGATGTCCAACAGGAGCAAAGCCCTGGACACGAAGTAACCCACCAGAGGAACAGCTATTGGCACTTTCCTGTAACCTTTGTCTCCAACCTTTGCCAGAATGATCGCTGGCACGATCGGTATGAACTTGAGCAGCATATTAAAGGTCATGTTGAAGTTAGTAATCGCTTTCTGCTCGCTGTCCCGGTCCGTGGCGTTTGAGCATCGCTCTTTAACGACCATTTGGAGAGCGGTGTCAAAAAACGAGCTGGCCACTTGGGCACAGAATACTAGAGGCGCGATGTATTTACGGAAGGACATCCTAAAGTTGATGAAAGTAATAAAAAGTAACAAAAACGTGTTTGATCAGAGTCGATACACTACAAGAGCTCAAACTCTCTGGGTCATCGCGTCATTCTGCTATAGGGAAGTTGCATACTGAAATACTTTCAGTGGTTAGTCATGTTTCAGCTACACAATAACACATTTAGGCCTACTGTCTATTTAATGAGGACTTAAATATTTGTTTTATAGCTATAACGTAGCCTGCTTACATTTGCTTCTTAAAAAGTCAAAAAAGGAGAAGATTTGTAGAAAGATAAATCACCATTGCATCACCAAATGATGCAATACCTGTTTGGTTTTGTGTGAACCAGTCAAACAAGATCTCAAGTAGAGGATTAGTCAATGTGAACTCATTTCATGTCATGAGGAATTTTTTTTTCTTAAAGAGACAGTCCTCCACCTAATAATAATAATAATAATAATAATAATAATAATAATAATAATAATAATAATAATAATAGTCAATCTATGACACATGAAGATACTATTGGCTATTATTCTGAAGAATGTTGGTGCTGCTCTTTTTTAGAAGTTACGCTTAAAGTTGGACGAAATGCAACATAAAATCTCCATAATAGTCCATGACACTTATGTGAGTGCATGTCTTCTGAAGTCATACACTAGTTTTGTGTGAGGAACAAACTGAAATTGAAAATGTTAGTTTTTTACTTTTAAAACCCACCAGTAAATATTGCTTTTTTAGGTAGCCTATATAGAGCAGATTTAAAGTGTAAAAAAATTATAAAAGACTGCACTCATGAGTGTAGTCTATAATCATGCAAGTATATGCCATATGCTCACCTTCTCACTAATTTTGATTTGAGTAGGTGGACATACATAAAAATCCAGCAGAAATCACCTGCTCTTTATTAATCACACAATGGAATTTGAATGGTTACAGCTTAAATTCTTATGCTATCACATTTTCACAGATTTTGATACATTTAGATGGAGTCAAGAATAGAGACGTTTTACACATTTTCTTTTTAATGAGAAAATAATTATATATATATGTGTAAGAGTGAGACTTACAATTACTATAAAACAATATAAGCAGAATATTAACATACAATAGGCTAAGTGGTTAACATGTCAAAAGAGGGGTTTTGAAAGCATGATTGCATTATCACATGTATCAATATTCCCTTGTTTTTTCCCGAAGGGAACTAGAACACTCATTAAACCTTTTAAGAAAGCAATTGCAAATGGATTTGTAATAATAACTATTTAAAACAACAAGAGCAAACATATTTTTGGTGTTACTTCAAAAGTAAAATAAAAAAAACACTGTTTACTTGGTTCAAATTGTGGAAAAAAAGCAATACTTGTGATTTCATTGAAGGCAAGTTTTTTTCTTCTGTGTTCTGTATTCTGTGAAACTGAGACAATGAAACAAAAAATCTATTGCAGACACAGTAATTGTCATGCACACGGACACTGGCAAACGCTTGACTAGAAATCTAAAGAAGGCATATATTTGTAGTTGAACACATTTGCGGTTACATTAGCGATACAAAAAACAAAAAAAACAAGAAATTTCATTAGCTAAACGGTCTTTCGTCAATATGGAAGTACCCGCTCACAAAGTTACTTTCTGTTGCTCAATACAGTGAATTTGCATAACTTAAAAGCGAATAAAATCTGCATGTGTAAATTTTTCCTCCTTGTTTTGCCACACAATAAAAAAAAAGTAATTGCGGGAAACCATTTTATCTGACAATTCCAATTCTTTTTTACTCACAATTTCGCAATTCTGATTAACTCAGACTTTATAACTCGCATTTGCGGGTTTATATCTCACAATTCTGAGAAAAAAATCTGAACTGTGAGCTATAAAGTTCTCAATTCCGAGAAAAAGTCAATTCTGGCATTTTTTTCCTCACACTTGCAAATTTATAGGCAATCTTGCAATTCTGACGTTTTTCCTCAGAATTGTGATATAAACTCACAATTATGAATTATAAAGTCCACACTGCGATATATAAAGTCACAATTCTGAGAAAACTCACAATTCTGAGTAAAAAAGTCAATTCTGGCATTTTTTGCTCACACTTGCAAATTTATAGGCTATCTTGCAATTCTGACGTTTTGTTCCTCAGAATTGTGATAAAAACTCACAATTCTGAGTTATAAAGTTCAAACTGCGAGATATAAAGTCACAATTCTGGAAAAAAACTCACAATTCTGACATTTTTCTGGCAATAGCGAGTTATTCTCAAAATTCTGAGAATAAAAAGTCGCAAATTTATTATTCGGTAACTGAAACAAGTTTCCATACAATTTATTCCTATTCAAATGACTGTAGGCTATATCAGACATGACGTCATTTCACAAATTCATTACTATTTTAGGTAATTGGTGGCTAATTCGTAAGATATTTAAACACCAATGACGGTTAAGCTTAGGGGCGGGGTTAGGGCTGGTCCTTCATAATGAGTTTCCTTTAAAAATCCTATATTATTTGTACGATTCAAAACATACAAATTCACACGAAATCCCCATCCCGTAAAAAAGTTATGCTTTCCAGTAAGATCAGGTTTCGCTGAACAACGGTAAAGGTGGGGATTAAATCCAGTCATTTCAATAAGAATTTACACAATCAAGAATTTGCAACGGGTTAAAACTGGTCACGAATTCACTGCATTTACCAACAGAAATGTGCTTAGTTTGAAAGTGACTTCTGTGTGAGCTGTGCTTTATATATCACTACACCATTGACAATAAACATTTCGCTAGTATGATCGCAATGCTTTCCCCAGATGTCCTCAAAGGCTGATGCTTTACACATCAACAACTGCAACATTGCTCAATTTCTAATGGTTTCTTTTTCCTCTGGTATTGTACATTAAAGCAATTTTGGCCACCATCCTATGCCGTAGGAATCCTGTTATATCACAGATTTGAACATTGGCTTGTTTCTTATAACTTAACTTCATGAGGTAAAACAACCATTTTTGTCCATTTCTCATACATTATAGTACAAAAGCATGCCATCTTTAGTGAACTAAAGCTGGCTTTACATTTCATTTGAATGCTGCACATTTCGTGATGCAAAACCTGTCAGCATCACGTTCAATACTTTAACTACTCTGTGCTAGAAATGTCACCTACAGCACCTAAACAAACTAATGAAAACCTCTTAAAATGCATATAATATTATATGGCATACTTGGCCCTCAAATACACACAACACAGTATATATGAATAAATGTGCAGTAATAGTACTAAACACCAGTCATTTTTTTCCAAAACTATTTTCCATTTTTAGGAACACTGCATATATCTCACTGCTCAAATAAAAATATTTCCCCCTTATAAAATTCAAATTATTTGTTCACCAACAATAATCATCTCATATCAAAGAATCCAAGTAAAAATCCAACATCCTGCTCTGAGTAAAACTGATGATCTTCACACAATCTCACATTAAGCATCAAAACACCTAAGAAAGTCAGTATCCAGAGATCAACAAACATCTGTTTTCATCCATTAAATAAAGTTGATGCACCTTCTGCAGAAACATTTATAATTCTGAATAGGTGTAACTTTATATGACACCCACACATTATAACAATGCATAACTGTTATAGAGTTTCTAGTTTGTCTTTTTTTGCCTGCAATTTGAGAAACTATGCAATATATACCATACACCACTCTTAACCAGAGACTACAAATACTTCATGTACTCATTAAAGGACAGCATGTCCATTAAATACTTTTTTCTTTGTAATACTATATATTATATGTGGAGTATACAAAACATCAAAGCCACGTTTTTTGAATGATGCTTGTGGGATTGTCTTCATTTATGGCTTGATAAGTGCATCAGGCCAAAGGCAAAAATTAGAAGTCAAAGATTAAAATTACAAGAGTAATTGTCCATGTTTTAGTCCTCTTTGTTTCCTTCACGCTGTTTGTCCATCACTGACGTCAGTGACCTGTAGGCCTATAGATGCTTGTTCTTCCACCTAACATCCTTTATATTGCCAAATGTTTTTAAAAACAATGAAAAAAAAGAATAAACAACAACAAAAAAAGACATTATTTCAGATATTAATTTGTACATTTGTATCAATATATGTTTTAACTGTGTTAAATAATGGTATTGTGTTTAAAAATTCTGTTGGTAATGGCTTTAAAAATGCCAAAAAGAGAAATTATGATTTATTAAAAAATCAATTAAACAATAAGCACAGTGAAGTCTTGAGCTATCTTTATTATTCATATCATTGTTCTTTTCTTCATTTCTGCATTAAAGTGCCCCTATTATGCTTTTTCAAATATTACCTTTCATGTAATCTGTAATATGGCTGTTTGTGAATATAAAAGGTCTGCAAAGTTTCAAAGATCAAAGTACAGATAAATAAAGTTATTGTCTCCCAAAAGAAAAAAACTGATTCTGAACTGCCTGAAACGAGTCGTCAGTAATACTAGACTTACTTCCTGCTCAAACCTATGTAAAGGAGTAACATATTTTCATAATGCCAGGCTATGCTCTTCATTGGCTGAACGTGAAAAACATCTACTTTGACCCTCAAACACTGTAGTTCAAATATGATAATGAATGTTTGGTTTCCGACAAGTGCTGTAAGCTGTCGACCAATAACAACAGACTGGGCCATCTGACCAATCAGAGCAGAGTAGACCAATCACAACAAACTGGGTCATCTGACCAATCAGAACAGAGTAGCCCAATCACAACACACTGGGTCATCTGACCAATCAGAGCAGAATAGACCAATCACAACAGACTGGGGCATCTGACCAATCAGAGAAGAGTAGACCAATCACAACACACTGGGTCATCTGACCAATCAGAGCAGAGTAGACCAATCACAACAGACTGGGCCATCTGACCAATCAGAGCAGAGTAGACCAATCACAACAGAGTGGGTCATCTGACCAATCAGAGCAGAGTAGACCAATCTCAACACACTGGGTCATCTGACCAATCAGAGCAGAGTAGACCAATCACAACACACTGGGTCATCTGACCAATCAGAGCAGAGTAGACCAATCAGAACAGACTGGGCCATCTGACCAATCAGAGCAGAGTAGACCAATCACAACAGACTGCGCCATCTGACCAATCAGAGCAGAGTAAACCAATCACAACTAGGGCTGCACAATTAATCGATTTTCTAATCGCGATTACGATTACGGATGCCACGAATCGTTCAAAGCCGCGATTACAAAATAAAATCCACTCTGCGTGTGTGTGTTTAGAGCATAATTAAGTTATGAGAGGCGAATCACGACTACTTCAGAAAACCCAGCACAATATGACATACCAGGCAGTGACATAAGTGTACGCTGAAATAAAAAGACTTTCACCTCAGAAAAACGGACCATACTGTCCTGTCAGCCGTTATACTGTGCTCGTAGCGCGCACTCTTCAGTTGCACGCGCAAATGCGGCGGCGTGCGCTGTGTTTCGCTTCACTGTATAAACTGCAAAAGAAAGTACGAGCAACGTCGTTACAATGTAAATTAGTAAGTCACGGAATAAAAGTAAAATACCAATAAGTCACGTGTTAGCTGAGAAGGATTTGAATGCAGGTATGATTTTCATTCTATTCACCAGGAGCTGTTTCATTAAACAGTTATTGTTAGTATTGTGTATTCACCATGGTAACTGTCGTTACCATAACCCCAAAAATGGCACTTTATTTTCACTTTGTGTTATTTTTTATATTTTTAAATGACTGTGGTGGCTCATATCAACATTGTATTACCAAAAACAAGTTTGGGACTGCTATTTAATTGCTTTAGCATAGTCCTAATGTTTATCTATTAGTAGTCTTTACTATTAGTCATTCTTACAATTGATGTGTATGTTAAGTAAAGGGGGACAGTACTTGTGTGTGTGTGTGTGTGTGTGTTAACAATTTTTGTGTAAACATGTATTATAATACGCCTATATATATTCAATGTAAATTGTGATAATCGTAATTAATTATCGCAATTACAATTTCAAGGGAATAATCGGCAATTATGATTTTTGTGATAATCGTGCAGCTCTAATCACAACACACTGGGTCATATGACCAATCAGAGCAGAGTAGACCGATCACAACAGACTGGGTCATCTGACCAATCAGAGCAGAGTAGACTCTTAGAAAGGAGGGGTTTAGAGAGACTGAATCCTTTATCGAACCATTGCAGACATTGTGAGAAAAGAGCTGGTACTGAAATGCATATTATGAGAAAATTAAAGATTAAAGTGTTTTTTGACCTTTGATGCATGTAAACCTGTTGTGGGAGACATCCAAAACAAGATTAAGAACCTTTAAAATAACACAACAGGAGCACTTTAAAGGCACTGCTTTTGCTGTTCTGCCCTACACGTAACACAACACAACATAAACATTCCCAAAAAAATCTACATCATCCATTAAATGTTCTGTACCACATCATGTCTGAGGCTATAACTTCAAGCCACACACAGGTGCCTTCAACTGCAAACAGCAATAACATCCTAAAGCTTCATTTCACATACATTTCCTGTCTTTTGTCAATGGAGAATTCATCCGCTGCTTATAAAAAGCCATGAGCACCTCTGGAAGTTATTACCACTTCTGCTTCGATGTATTGTTATGTTGGTCTGGGTGAAGAGTTTGCTCTTACAGACCTCGTCTTTCAAGGTTATATGTCTGTGCCCTACTTTCCTTTGTCCACCTCATTAATGTTTCTCTCTGAACAATATGGCAATATCAAGAGAATGATTTGAGTTCCTATCTCTATAGGCTGCAATCAAGATCAAGTGAAAATGTAATTACCAGGAAACCAAATAACAGTATTTTGCCCTTTCGGACACTGCAAGACACATTGAGTAAAGTTGAAATGTCCATAATCTAGGATGAAATCAGATTCATCCAATTTCCTTCAACTAATAACAAAATATTATCCAATTTTTTTTATTCTTTTCCCATGTCCTTAACTGCACGGTAACATCTTTATGTTTGGGTAGTATAAATTCAACGTGGTGATTTGCTAAGCTGCAGCATTAATGCCAAAAATCCCAAAGCCTCAAAAAATGTGATACTTGTCTTTGCACATTCCACTTTCTTAAAACGTATCAGCACAAAAGAAAAAGCTATATCTTGGTAGTGGAAATGTAAAGTGTTATAGTATCTCTGGTCTTCACTGTCGAGAGAAAGTTATGTCCCGTTCGTTCCCCAGAAACAGAAAGAACAAATCTTCAGAGAGGGGTGAATTCCCAATAAATACTCGTGTTTGTCCCGTTGCACAGTTTCCCTTTGTTTTCTCTCTTTCTCGTTTTTTTTTTTCGGTATAGAAAGAAGGTTTAGTTTATTCTTCCTCCTCTTCCTCCTCCTCATCTTCCTCAGCCTCATCCTGGTTGGCGTAGATTCCTGCTTCCCACCGGAGGGCCATGTTACTTTTTCTGCGAGTCACGCGCGTTGCCTCCAGAACCTGAAGATAAACATAACAATGTCTGTTATTCAAAGTTGTTTCAAATGTTATAATGATATATTCACAGTGATAATAGAAAACATGTTAAGAAGAAGTTTCCCGAATAACATGGTCCACTTTAGACACATTCTATAAGTATGTCACTAAAATCCTGTTTTCACCTGGAATTTAGATGTGTTTTGGTCGATCAGATCACAAGTAGACGAGGGAGACACATTCCTGTTTATACCTGGTGTTTTAATCCGTCCCTTTTGTCCACTTTTAACCACTTTTGTCTTGATTCCTTCGAGGGGAGGGTCTACTGGCGGGTAAATGTATGGGCTTTTTCCAGATCTTTCGATCTAATGGACAAAATAAGCTCGCGCAATTTACATATGAACGCAACCGGAGACGAGAGAGAAACACACGGAGAGCATCAGCTTTAGTTTCTGCTCTGACAGCCGAAGACCAGCCGAACACAGTTTTAGAAATCAGGAATGGAGAGAGAACATTGTGCTTGGTATGTTTTTCATTTTCAAACCAAACTTGGGTCTCCAGCCGACAAAGCTGAAGTCCCGTCTGGCTAGCGCTCTTCTTATAATGTTTACGCATTAGATCAGTAGCCGAAGAGAAGACGGTCTATTGTGGCTGTTTGAACACATTCGACCACATGAGTGTTTACAGTACGAAAGCAATCCGGTTGAATGCGATTTCCACTACCTCTGGAAGTGTCAAAAGTGGACAAGCTCAAATAGTTTTAGACCCTGTTTACAACTGTATTAGCGTCGTCCACTTGTGATCCGATCGACCAAAATGCATCTTAATACCAGCTGTAAACAGGGCCTGACTCTCATTAGAGTATTAGTAGACTGTCTGCTAAATATCTGCTAACAATTTATTTTGATGCTTCTCAACAGATATTATACGGACTATGAGTAACTTTGCAACTACATGTCAACTTACTCTACTAACCCTAACCTAACAGTCTACTAATACTCTGAGAGTTAGTTGACATGTAGGTGCAAAATTAGAGAATGTCTAATATGGACCATCTAAATAAAGTGTAACCGATTTCTCTTGCGCAACAAGGGAACATAACATCAACATAAACTGATGTTAACTTATAATGTTGTTTTATCAGTCCCAATTTATATTGAGTGTCTTTAACTACTATGTACCTACATTTAAATTAATCATTTGATACAATGCTCTTGTATACATACATGATTTTACACTACTTATATTTAAAAATATCTTCATGCACTTACATCTATAATTACACTGTTGACCTTCCCTTACATCTTAACCCATTAAACCTATCCCTAATCTTACACGTATCCCAACTCAATAGCAGAAAAAGTGTTTTGCAATACCACAACACAATAAGTACATTGCACCAAAAACATATATATATATATTTTAATATAAGTACATTGTAGTTAATGACACCTAATATAAAGTCTTTATATCTTTATATTATGACTTGAATCATGATTTTTCTTAGAAAATATGTGATCTGAGCTTTAAAATTTAAAGTATGTTGTAGAAGGGCTGGGAGATATGAGATTTTACATTACCATACTATACCGTGTTAGATAAGCAGGCTACATTATTTACCCTGAGAACCAAAAAAGGAGTAAAGCCAATATCAATGATTTAGTTAAGAGCTTAGTTAACAGAACAAAAAATATCAATACACATGTGCAAACATACACATCAGATGGACCGTTTTAGACCCCACCTGTTCCAAACAGTTTCATGCTGGGTTTGGTTCTGACAGTCCAAAACAGCTTTAGATATAAACAGCACAACACACAAAACAAGTGCAAACACAGCATGAAAGCAGAAACAATAAAGCAGAAAAGAGAACAGTCATGCTGTTTTAAAAGTAAAAACTGGTGCCAAGTGTTACACCCATTGTGTCTTATTCCAACGAAACTAAATGTCCAATCCGAAGTTCTCAAATAACTTGAATATTATGTAAAATATACAATACAAAGAGCTGAAATATTAGAACTCTGAATGGAGGTGGTAAAATGCTCAAATGAAGACTGGACTTGTAAGTTCGTAGTTCTTTGACACGAGATTCATGTGAATTAAAATTGGCACTGCACTGATCATGTAGGTACAAATACTTTGACTTGTTCAAAATGTGGATCCATATGTAATGAATGACGCAATGATTCGACACAAAAGACAATTATTTCTTGGAAACACATTATATGTGTCAAAGTATTCGGCACTGCTACAACTCCCCACATTAAAACATGCAACAACACAAATGAAGGCACAATGAATTTTGAAACAAGCATTGTACAAGTACCTCAGTTGTAACTGAGCGGACATACTGACAAGAGGGAAAGAGGAAGAGGAATTAGTCAATGTGCAAACACTTGCTATTGTGTAGAGAACATCTTGTGAAAGTAGATCAACTTCCATATGAATACTGGTCATGTTCATATATTACTTTTTATATACTGTATACAGATCATATTGGCTCAATACTGTATGCTAATTGCAAAGTTAAAGATTGCACTTGAAATAACTGTTATTTTTCAAAGAGCATGAACAATATATATATTTCATTTATTGACCATTACAGGTGTTTGTTTCTTGAGTTTAGGGCCATCACTACAATTGACACATGTATTCCTATATTTAGATTTGTGGTTAAACAATTTTAACATTTTGATTTTTTTTTGTCAATGGCGCATTCTGAAGCTTAATATATTTGGTCCACCCCTACCTCAAATATTTGGTCACACCCTTCCCTAAGCTAAAATAAGCATGAATTTGTATTGTGTTATATGTAATTTGTAAGGCCTTGAGGAAATATCCAATTTATAAATATTTGGCTATTTTACTTGGCAAACTTATAAGTGCACAATTGTTATGGATTTATTTCACAATGGTCAGAGACCAATATTGTTACCACTACTGTGGTTCCAAAGCCATTGTTTTTTACTTAGTCTGCATTATAATAATAGACTGTGATACTGTCAGTGCAGCCAAGTTGCAAAAGACCCACACTTAGTTGTTTGTTCTCCAAATAATAGCTTTTAGAGGAAATGTGTTGTTGATATCTGAGAAAGCAAAAGGGGAAAGACTGTGGTTGATATGAAACAGTGAGTCCTCAATAGGCATTTGATGGTGGTTTGTCATGTGGTACACATCTTTATGAATTCACTTTCTAAATGAGCTGGAAAGTCCCTTTTTTCCCTTTCTTAGTATGAAATGAAAAAGACAAACTATGTTTCTGATGCAAGTCATAGCTATGGTATTTTAGCAGCTAGGAATCACTAATTCCAAACAGACCATTAAAGTGAAATTCAACATTTTGATTGTAAATGGTATGCGGATGGATGTCTGAGAGATTTAGTGCAAGAAGAATCCACAGACAATTCATTAGGCCATAAAATGTCACATTCTAAGCTGACCATAAGAGACTCACACTGCTATCCTCAGCTTTCTCTCTGCGCTTGACTTTGTGTGTCTCGAAGTCCTCCATCAGAGTCTGCATGAAGTTCTTGGTCCGCTGTCCTCCTCCAGAGTCGTCGCTGCCCAGATCAGACAGAGGCGAGGGCAGAGCTCCTTCTGAAGAGCACGGCGACGCTGGAGGAACCGGACGAACCTTCTCAATCTTACCTGCAGACAGACCAATACATAACACACTTATACACACCATAATAAATCATTGCTCTACCACAGTAAAACACCTGGGTGCAATATTTGACAGAAACTTGTCATTTGAAAATTATATTTCATATGTCTTCTTCCTCAGAAACATTGCTAAGCTCCAGAACATATGATCTGTTTCTGATGCAGAAACGTTAGTTCATGCATTCACGACCACTAGACTAGATTACTGTAATGCATTACTAGCTGGTTGTCCTGCATCCTCAATAAACAATCTACAATAAGTCCATAATGCAGCTGTTAGAGTTCTGACAAGGTCAAGAAAATATGATCATACAACACCAATTTTATCATCTCTACACTGGTTACCTATTAAGTTTGGGTTTACTGAGATTATAAAGTTATGCCACTGACCTATAAGGCCATGAACGGTTCAACTCCTGTGTATTTAACTAATCTTCTACCGCCCTACAATCCATCACACTCTCTAAGGTCACAAAACTAGGGGCTTCTGGTAGTACCAAGCAGAGGTGTCAAAAGTATTCACATTCATTACACAGGTAGAAGTATAGATACTAGGGTTTAAAAATACTTCTGTAGAAGTTGCAGTATCAACCCAAGCTTTTTACTCAAGTAAAAGTGTAAAAGTACTGGTTTCAAAAGAAGTAAAAGTAATGTAAGGAGAAAAATGCCATTGAGGACGAAAGCTTAGGCCGCGCCACTGGGGCCTATAGTGCACTACCCCTCTTCCTCAAAAAAAAAAAAAAATTTCTAAAGGCCATAATGTTATATTAAAATGTTAATGTTGAAAAATTTGGGATGCACTAGGCTACCTGTTTCAGCCACATATATGCCCATTGAAAATGAACGCATTTTAGTACAATGCAAATACATTAAAGAACCTTATATGTGTACTACTGAGCATTAATGTCCTTGCTGGAGTGTGACGTGATTTGTGTCACAGCTGCGATGGATCGCGTACAAACCAATAGGGTGTCAGAATGGTATATGTTTATACTTTTTATCCAACCACAATCAAATTCACTCTATCCGGGTGGCGCGATTTATCTGGATAGGTTTTTTTAGTTTTTTTTTGAACGATGACAAGCCGGAATGAAAACAAGTAACGAGGCTATTTTTAAAATGTAAGGAGAAGAAAGTACAGATAATTGCATGAATATGTAAGGGAGTATAAGTAAAAAGCCAGCGGAGAAATAATTACTCCAGTAAAGTATATATACCCAAAATTTCTACTTAAGTAAGGTAACTAAGTATTTGTACTTTGTTACTTGACACCTCTGGTAAGGATATCTAAGTCCACTAAAGGAGGGAGAGCATTTTCGCATTTGGCTCCTAAACTCTGGAATAGCCTTCCTGATAATGTTGGGAGCTCAAAATCACTCTCCCAGTTTAAATCTAGATTTAAGATACATCTCTTTAGCCAAGCATTCACATTAAAATCTCATAACCTTGTACTCCAGTTATATCAGAACAGCAGCTAGGCTAGTTACTCTCCATTTGCTTTTCTGTTTTATCTCAGGATGCCCATCCTAATGTAATTAGAGATTGGATCCAGCATCTTACGAAGACTTCAGATGCCCCAACACCTGTGAAGAGATGCTTTGAGACTCCAACTCCTGTGAGGACTTCAGATGATGCAAACTCTGAATCAACATGCACCAATGCTACATTTTCTATATATTGTAATCATTATGTTCACAGCTTGTAATAATTACTCCAATGAGCTCATTGTTTCTGCCTTAAATTAATACATTGTTAGCTAACTGAGTGATTTGTAGATTTACATTTCTGAAATACATAAGTTAGCACAGTCAACTCTGATAACATATCACTCTAAATTGTAATTTAGACACATGTATTTTCAATAAAGCTGCTTTGAAATATGTATTGTGTGTATTATTATTTTTTTTTTTTTTTATTGTATAAGGCTGGCATATGTTCTTGACATGTTTCTTGAGATCCATTCAAACTCTCTTTTTTTGTTGGTAGTAAAATTACATTCCAGGCACTTCATATTCAGCAATATTATTGATCTGACTGTACTGACACTGTTGAATAAGAACTGAACTGAGCTGGACGATGACATCATTGCTTTCCACAGAGCTGGTTTATATATTATCTTTATAGATTTATAGATGAACTCATTTCATAATTTATTAACTTTACAGTTATTGAATTGAACTGAATAAACATTGAACTGACCTCAGCTGAACAATGACACTACTGTCTTTTTATTGAACTCTGTTTGCATTATTGATCATTATTTTCCTGTTTATCCCTCTGAAGCTGCTTTGAAACAATCTGTATTGTATAAGCTGACTTGACACTAATGTAAAAATAGACTTATTTTGGCCTATGATGTGTACAGACTGGAAACACCAACGGAACTAATGACAAATATCTTAGAAGAAATGGATAAAATAGTTCTCAAATAGCTCTGCATTAATTTGGAATTTTTGTTTGTTTGGAATGTTTCATCACTCTTCAGTTTAGGGGACATGAAAGGGCCCAGAGTCCCAGACACATTCTTGATTATGACCCAAGTATGGATACTAGAGGCACAGAGGACTCAGTGTAGAACACAATGCAGTTCCTCATTCCATTCAATCAAGGGAATCTGAGAGAAAACAATGTCAGTCTGTATTAATTAAAATGTAATTATTATTATTGGGCAGCTAATACAGCTAATTTAAGTACTTTAGCGTGGTGGAGAAATATCACTTCAGTGGAGTTAGGTGACAAGCCAGAATGGTTAGCAATTGAGGAAGCTTCATTAAAGGCTCTGCTTAATAGTTCCATTAAAATATACGTCAAAAATATCAATGGAAACAGTTATTCCTAATTTATTAAAGTGTGGAAACAAAATAAGGTACATTTTAAAATTTCATATATCTGGATACTCCAATTTGTAATAATCATGCTTTTCCTCCAGGGTTACACTGTAAGCTCTTTTTTTTCAATGGAAACATATGGGTATATTAACAATTCAGGATCTTTAGGGAAGGTGCATTTAGCTCTTTTGAACAGCTAAAACAAGTTTCTGCACATTTTCCCGCTATCTGCAATTTAAAGACTTTGTTAGGAAGCACATTCCAGATTTTTAAGTTTTGAATCCCATCTTAGAGAGAACTGTTAATGTACACCCTGGTATGAGTGGTGTGTCAAACTTTTACAAATTACTCCTAGAAAAGGTGGACAACAAGACAGGAAAAATAAAACAGGACTGGGAAGAGGAAATTGGTTTTAATATTCATGAAAACATGTGGGATGAGTGCTTGAGAGATGTACATACATGCTCTGTGAATGATAGACACAATTTGATTCAGTTCAAGGTAATTCACAGGCTTCATTATTCTAAATCAAAACTTCATAAAATTTATCTCACAATTTTTCCACTCTGTGATAAGTGTAAAATGTCAGAAGCAACCCTGTTCCATTCTTTATGCTCATGTATTAAAATTCAGCCATTTTGGAAATTTGTATTTAAATTTCTTTCTGAAGCACATTCTATTGATCTGGAGCTTGAGCCTTGCATTGGACTTTTAGGAACAGAAAATGCTTTTCGTAGCAAGTATCAAACACAGGCCATTTCACTCTGTATGATGCTTGCAAAAAGACTTATTTTACAGATGAGGAAAGCAGATTATGTCCCTACTTTTGAGATGTGGGCTATAAGGAACTGAGAAATTTGTTGCAGTTTGTCACGTATTTGATAAATAGTGTGTTGATATTCTTAAAAAACTGAAAGCGCTCTTATTTTCTTCTGCTGACGTTGGCAACTGGAGTCTTTTTGTAAAATTTTAAATGAAAATTTGCTCAAGAAAATCTGTGCCTCTTCGCAGGATATCTATATTTGTCCTCTCAGAACAACTGTCATTAATGAGAGGTCAATCACTGATACTGATCGCACAAGATAAATTCCAGTACTATGGGATTTAGCATTATAGCTAAAAGCAAGCTAAAAGAAAGGACTCATGCATTCCCTATGACACCACTAGAGGGCAGACATAAACTTCTCAAGTACAAGACATAATCATGAATAAGAAATTGTTGTCAAAAGGAAAAGCACACACTGTCATTAAATACTGTGCTGATGAGTGTTACATCACCACAACCAAACATATGTGAACAGAACATTTAAAGTACATGCTGCTAGACTGTTATAATAATTTTTAACATCAAACCAACATAATTTGAAACTGTTGGTGGTCGCTAGAACGGAAAGCTTTTACATATACAGTATTTATGTTGCCCATATAGCATTAACTAGTCAATTGTTCAGAGTAGTCATCAAGCTCATACAGTGAAAAACAAACCAGGCACTGTGCTGCAGTTTTCTCAAAGCCCTCTTCAAAAAGCACAGCTTGCAAAAGTGATTGAGGCTGAACAGCGTGTGCAGACCCACAGGGCACAGCGTGCAAGGAATGTAAACTAAAGTAGCTCTATGAAGAGAACCTCCAGGATCCCAGTGATATGACTGACAATCACCAATCAAATCTTGAGTTACAGAGCCAGATATATTTCCGCCTTTGGTTTTAGCTGATGGTTTGCATTAGTAGTCAAACATTTTTTGAAATGATGTTTCATTAACAAAGTTCGGGAGGAGCACGTTCAAATGATCTATCCAATCAACATGTTGTCAGCAATTATCACGTCTAATCCTATCAGCATAAGAGGAAGCCTATATATATATACACACACAGTCGACTCACCATCATTCCACAACAGTTTTCAGCATCCCTCCACCCCCCGACTCCTCACTCTTGGCTTGTTCCTATCACAGCCATTTATTCTATCTGACTTATTTGTAAGTGTGAACTTGTGAAACAGGCGTCAACACATTGACCATCAGACTGAGTAATTGAAGTACAAAAATAATTAATTAAGTTCTGGTGTAATCCATGAAAAACTACACAAAGAGCAGCTTTAATATGATTTTGAGTACTAATTTCCATCTTGTATGGTTTATACTAAAGGGCAATTAATTGTGGGATAAGTTACCCTTCAAATAAAAGTCCTCAAATAAAGTTCTGCACCTATTGACCTACAGTAAGTGTTCAATTATTGCTGCCATGATTGCACACATTGGCTGGATATACTCATACCTGGTGCTGTCTTCCCAGTAAGGACCAACTTGTTTGGCTGGTTGCTGGCCTTCAGCTTCTGCGTACGGGGCGGGTGCAATGTTTGTCTCGTCTGCCGTTGTCTCTTCAACTCTTCCTCTCGCTCCTGGGCTGCCCGGATCTCTTCTTCAATCATGGACAGGGTTCTCTGTTTGCGTGAGCGCAGCTTGAATGGCCCTGAGGTGACTTCTGTGTCCTGAGCACGAGTGACAGCCGCTGTGCTCCTGAGCTCTGCTGCCTCAGAGTACTTACTGAAATAGCTGAATTCTGGTTTCTCCGCTGGTGGTGGAGAGGGACTGGGGGCTTTGTAAGTGTTCACTGGGATAACTGGGGCGGCTTGAACTACAGTTATTTGAGGAGCAATTGTTCTCCTCCCCTCCGGAGGGGATGGCATTTTGGGAGGTGGTGTGACAGTAGATCTCTCCACTAGGGGTTGGTGTTGAATGCTTTCCACATGTCTCTCTTGGATAGGGGACGAATGTTGTGTGGCCTGAAGAGGCTCCCATTTGTCATTCTGCTGAGCAATGGCTTGCTGGATAGCGTTTTGAACAAGAATACCAGCATGGTAATCCAGCTCTTCTTCCGTCAAGCCTTCTCCGTGATAAGACCCACTCTGTTCACCTGGATATTTGATACCACTTTCATGTTTCCCATTGATTGGTGTAGTGGCCATTGGAGTTGAGGGAAAAGAGTACTCCCCAAGAGAGTTTTCCAAATAGACACTCATGGTCTCATTTGATGCACCACTGTCACTTATGTTGTCCATACTGAAGTCATTGGAGAGCGTCTCAAGTACAGTGGTGTCCTGAGACCGCAGGGATAGGTCATCTAACCCGGAGTCAATTTCTTCTGTATGGTAGGAGTTGTTCAAAGAACGGTGACACAAATCAGAATCCTCTTCCTTCACAATGGTCATCACTGCCCGGGCACAAGTAAAATCATCATCTTTAAACTCATCCTGAGCCAAACTATCTTTAGGTGGTATGACAGATTCTCCGGAGCAGCAGTACATCTTTTCAGCTTTGACTGTAGTAACTTCACTCCCGTCATAGAATGTGACCCCTTCTTGATTGGCAACTGTGACAGAACCGCATGGCCTCTCTATATGCGTGACCTCGGGAGTCCTGAAGAAAGGTTTGGCAGAGTAAAGCTGCGGTGCCACGTCCCTCTTAGGGGCTGTGGGCTGCTTGCTATGATCCATCTGCAGAAATTGCTTGCGTGCTGCAGAAAAGTCAATCTCTTCCATGACAACATCCTCCTTGTTTCCTGTTTCAGGTTGGATGAAGGAGATTGTCTGTCTAGGTGCAGCTTGTGGCATACGGTTGGTTTCTGGTCTCCTCTGCTTCCTCTCCTCATATCTTCGAAGAGACTCCAGCTGCTCTGGCTCCAGCTCCTCTTCAAGTGCCTTTTCCTGAGGTGGATTCCACCATTTTGCTGCAATTCCAGGATTTTTCTTGACTGCCTGACCCCGGATGAGTTCCAGCCTTTCCCTCTCTAGCTCTGCAATCTCCTCCGTGGGTCTGACTTTCTTCACCCGGACTTCTTTCTCAGTTGGGTTGTCAAATAGTTTTGATGGTTTCTTCTCTTCATGAAATGGTCGGAGCTCAAAACGTGCCTCTTTCTTGATTGCTGTCCTAGGGGACTGAGGTGACCTTGTACAGTCGTTTCCTATCATCGCTGCATGACCATTGGGTTTAGTGTTAAAGTTATCATAAACAAAAGTTGTCTGTTTTTTTCCTTCTAAAACAACTTCATGGTTGTGTAAGGGTGATGTGTCACAGGTATGCACAGATGGTCCAGTTCCAAGAACTCTAATTGAGTTAATCTCTGGGGAACTTGTTCCATTTGAAGTCATTTCAGGCCTGGGGTCACAGCAGTTGGCCTCAAGGACCTGATCCAGGTACAGGATTTCCTCGGCAACTTCGCTGTCAAGTCCTTCTCCCCCATGTCTCACGCTGTTCTGCCCACTGCTCACATAACTTTGCTGGGTCTCAGTCTGAACTTCAAGCTCCATACTGCTCTCACCAGTGGATATCACACTCACTGAATCGAAAAAACTTACAGTCTTCAGGCTTCTCTCTCTTTTCAGCTCACTGTCATCCTCTGAGAGTACAGGGGACTTCTAGGGAAATAAAGACAGAGATTGCATTAGTTCAAACATGCATTCATGCAATTCTTCTTCTTCACAATATACACTGCATCAATGAAATACATAATTGCATGACATGACTTTTTTTCAAAATTTCAGAAATTTCACACCTTTGATATTCAGCAACTATACAGTAACAAATTTAGTGCACAACTGTGTTTGTTTGATGAGCTGAAAACTATTTCTGAACTTGGGTGCACACATGTAAATCACACTTGAGTCTACTTAAGAAGGTGTTCTGTTGTGCAGTGGCTGTGAACTCTTGCTGCTGATATAAGAGAAATTGTAGAAGAGAACCTCTCTTGATTATGTAGAATTTGTGTCTTTGCATGCAAAAATGCAACATTGAAAATAACTTAATATATGATGCAATGGCCAAATATGTGCATAGATGTACCCCTGCCCCAAACCAAAATTACTTGGTTTATTTATCTGCAGAGAGCTTCAGTTGTTTTTGAGTGCAGATTATCAGAAATTTCCAAACCTAAGGGAACCCCAATTATATTGGTTGCTACACCACCAACTGTGTGAACATCAGAGACCAAAGCAACATCCCAAAGGAAATATTGCATGAGGCTATTATGCATAATATAGGTGGACTGTGATAAGATGTGGAAGATAATGGGTTTGTTGAACTCTGACCTCTGCTATCTGATCCTGAGTTTTAATAATTGAAGGTCCCTTCTCTTGGTCTACTCAGTGGTATAATGGAGTTGCACAAGTCTCAAGTGAGAGGAAACATGGGACTTTCACCTTAGTATCCCCATTAACACACCCACATCAAATGATAGTAATTCATGCATATCTTTTTGGAAAATTACCATTTGCCTGCAATGGAACATAAAGTACATATATTTTCTGTTTCAATTTCTTCTGTTTGCTTGAAGGATTTTCATTTAAGCATTTGGCAGAGCATTCATCCAAAGCAACTTACATCTGTTTTCCTGCGTATCAAACCCATGACCTTTCATAAGCTACAAGAACATCATAAGATAAGCGAGGTTGTAATGATTTATGCTCAGCTCATGAGAAACAAACCAAACACAGGCTAATTTGAAGATAACACTAAAGAAAAACATAAAAATAAATGTTTTGCATGCCCTGGTTTTCTTTATACCCCTCCATCTCTATGTCTAATGGGTGTGAGTGGGTAATAGATCCTAGTTATTTACCAAAAAGAAAACACAGATGTCTAGACTATGTAGACACTCTTTATTTTCAGAGAAATAATTGCAGGGGGTTTTCTATTGCATGGATCAGGTACTGATACCTAAGTGGTCTGGTAACCCTGTGGGAGATTGTTGAGATGCATTTGCAGAATGAAGCACAGTAAAGTCTCCTCAGGGGAAAAAAACACTTATTACACTGAGCTTTGCTTTCAATGTTACTCATTCACCACATCAGACAGTCCTATTTAAATGAAACATCTGACATCTAAATTATTTTTTGTCTTAGGGCATTTTCAAATATTTTTTGAGGAATGACAAGCTTGCTAAAATATGTTCTACATTTTTCTTTAATGTTATTAGTGTATGCAAGTTTCTATTTTATGCTTTCTTGTTTAACATTGGCTACAAATTTGGTATGCTGTTCCAACTGAATTCTTCTTGGTTCCAAGTTTGGAAACCACAGGATGCCACAAAACAAAGCAAGTAAACGGTACCCGAGCAAACTTTAGCAAACCTTTAACATCATACAAAAACAATGCATCCATACAAGATACTAAAACGTGAAAGTGTTATTGCTAGTAAGTCGTGTCTAGAGTGCAGTTTTACTGAGCCAAACAGTTATAGTGCTGTATTCTCTGGTAAACAGAGGCCATTGCAGGAATTCTGTTTCTTTGCTCAGCATTTATGTTTTAGAGGCGAGTGTGCATGCCTGAGCAATTTCAGTTTTTTGCTGTTGTTTGAAAGTTGGTGTTCCTGAAAAGGCTAGTCAGAGACCTGTAAAGAAAATAATGGTAATATAACCTGCCATAAATGGAAAAGCATAATAAACTAGTGGGAGTGCAGCATAGAGATGTTATTTTTACTGGACAGCCTAGAAAAGAGGGATTTGTTTTTAAATAACTTTATTTTCAGCTCAAAGTCATGTGCTATTTCAAGTAATGAGGTGTTCATGGCCACATAAAGTAAACCTATTCTTGTTTTATCACTGGGTGGAACAAAATCTATATTACATCCTTAGAACTGGGATTCTAATACACTTTTAACCAAAAATTAGCAAATAAATATCCCGGAGCAAATCCTTTAATGGGAACAACAATTAAAATTTACATTCCCTTTAGAAGAACCAATTTTGGCTCCCAAAGAAGCTTCCAGTGTATAGTTATTATTACATAACCATTTGTTTTCTTAGTTCGAAGAACTTCTAAAAAACATTTTTCCACTTTAATGAACCTTTTGTTCAATGGAAAGATTCCATGGATGTTAAAGGTTCTTCATGGTTCCAATAAAGAACCTTCATTTTAAAAGTGTATCATTATTACATTCATTGAACATTCATATTTTTAACCAGAACAACAATATGATTAAATATATGAATCTAAAAATAGCAGCATTTTATAAAAGCAATAATCCAATCAAAGGCAGAGTTTGTATTCATTTATATATGTGCCAAATGAACATACGTATGACTAATATTACCAGATTTTTTCCAAAGTATGTGAGAGGGCTTGATCTAAAAAAGCAGAACATTAACCGTTTAAGTAAATCTGTAGATTTAATTCAGATCAAACAGGCAGTGTCACATGTCTTTAATTTGGCATGAGCTCAATAAGACCCCTTTTTCTTCAGTCACACAGACCACCCTTCCCTTCAGGGTGTGTTCACTAGCATCCAGCCCAAACTCTCACCAAATAATGACATTAGGAAGTCATGTGAATTTCCCTCAAGCCAAATGCCTAGGACAGATTTACATACAGAGTGTTGAGTTGAGCACTACAAAACACTTAATGAACTCATCAGTTCTGAAACAAAGCCATGATAAAATATTAATCTAGTCTGAATGCGAAATCCCTCATGCGAAATCGAGTGATGATCTAGTGGTTGGAAATTGTTTGACATCACCGTGTGATTGTCAAATCTGACCAGGACGTGTTGTTGAAAGGTTTCATGAGAAGCGCCACGTGTTTTTACCACTCTCATGTGTCCTGTTCAGCACTTCCCACAGCGGGCGAACATCCAATCAAGCATTAAGAGCACAACACATGGCGTTTCCCTCTCTTTCTCCCAACCAACTCTCACACATAAGAAGAAATCACAAATATAATCTCTTTAATATCTCAATTTGTCCTCAGCAATGCGATCTAATAAGAGATTAAACACTCCGGCTTGTCTTAAGTTTTCTCAAAAGAGATCTCAACAGTATCTTACATTGTATACTATTTATCTTTAGTAAAGAGTTTGACATGAATCACAACCTTTGATTCTCAACTAAAGTATTTGAATGTTGTAGAAAACGACAAAGACTTTATGCCAGATTTACTAACGGGGACAGGATTTACTAAAGACATGTAAACAACAAAAATGAGAATATGTGCAAACAGTGACGTCATTTACATGTGTATTTACCTATTCAGTCTATAGTGTTTCTTTACAATCAATGACTGGCCTGGCATGAATAATACAGCGTTTGTTTTCGTCGTTTTCACGGATCCATGTAAACGGGGATCGTTTTGACAAAAGTTGTTGTTTTTAGTACATCGTTGTTGTGTAAACATGCCCAGAATTTTTTTTTTTAGCATGACCAAGCTGATTTGTTAAAGAAACATAACTAAGAAATCCATGAAGTCTCTTGAACAGTAATAGAGCAACCTCTAACAATCCTAATTTTTTTCTTTTCAATAACCATAAGCCACTCTCAGCTGTCTTTGCAGTGGCTGTGCATTAAATCTGTATTCCCTGGAGTCTGTGGCCCTGAGCAGTCAGAAGTGAAGGGACATCAGTGTGTCCTCTGAGGGACAGACGCTCTCCACGGATGTTCCTCTAAACCCCCTCTGACATTCCCGGCATAGTTCAGCTGTCTTCCAGGCTCCGGCAGTCTAATAGAAGTGATGAAGGATACACAGCCCTGCCTCACGTTATTCAACTGTGTATGTGTGTCTATCTGCATGGTCTTGAATGTGTATATAGACCTACAAAAGGCCAAGATGGATGGATATAAACTCCTTGTATATTTATACAACTTGTAAGTTAATGTGTTCATGGGCACAGTGCCTCACATTTGTCTCCTTACTCTGAAACGGGTTTATTGGTGCCACTGTTTACTTTGCGCTCTGCATGTTGTTGCCCTCACAGCATCTGGAAGTGTTTAGTCAGACAGACACCATTTGGGCTCTACTTTCTCTTTCAATGGAGTGGCCCCAAAAAGTATTTGGGCACTTAAGTCATGTTTAGGAATGTATGAATGTTTCTGAGCCATTTCTGCATTGACTTGTAAGTGTTCTCCAGGTGATATTTAATGGAGGTACAGACAGGTGTAGTTAATTAGATCAAATATGTTCTACCAATGTTTGACAATCATAAATAGTTCATTTTGTCATTCAAAACCAAAAAAATCCTTCTTTTAAATAAAAGCCACTTGGTTTGATATTTTGAGGCACTCTAGAGAAAAAAAGGCGAGGTTGTTTCAACTCAAATTTGAAATTAAAACTTTAAACCGACGGTTGGGTTTGTCCATATTTGACCCAAACATGGGTTGAAACAACCCAGCATTTTTAATGAAACAACCCAGAGTGTAATGAAAATAAATTTCCAGTGTGGTTTAAGTGTTCAAAATATGTTTTAAGTCAAAGAACAGAAAAATTCTTCAGTTTTAACGGTTACGCAAGATGACTGTGTCTAGCATGACTTTCAGCAGCTCATAAGGACAGACCCATCAAACCACATCGCTGATGAAAGACTCCTGAAATAGGATTATAAACTCTACTAGAGCAGACAGAGAACGTAGGACTTCAAAACATGAAACAATCCCAATCATTTCTCAATTGGATCCAGTGGAAAGCAAACAGAGACTTATACTTAAGGCAAGTGCTTCTTGGAGTTTAAGAAGCAACCTTAACAATATCTCATCAAATTGCACTTCGATACCACAGTCTGCAGTCAAATATCAGAGATCTTAATGTGGAAAAGAAAAAAAAAATATCAGGTCACACTTTATATGAGGTACCCTTAACTACTACTAACATTAAATACCCAAAAGACTATAGATTTACTGCATGTTGTTCTGGATAATGCATTTATTGCTAATGAGTTTGAGGTATGGTTGGGTTTAGGAGTAAAGGTGGGGTTAGGGGTTTTGGGGTTACTGTCATGAGTGAGTTAATAGTGTAAGTACAGTTGTTAAGTAACAATGTAAGTTAATTAAAAGCAAGTACTTACAATGCACCGACATGTACATTAATAAGAAAACTGTATTGAATGATTAAGTACATACAGTAGTAGCAGTAGTAAGATCAGCTATAATATGAAGTCTGACCAAATCCAACAATCATCATTTTCATTTTTCCCGGAGGTATTTTGGGAGAAACATCTCACACAAACCTGATATATCGATGAAACGAAACTAAGACCTCAAATAAATCTCCTGAGGTATGAATGTGTAACTTCTTAAACCTTACTTCTCTCAGACTCAAAATGAAAAGATGAAACTATAGGCCTCTTATATTTAGTCCAAAACCAAATTCCAAAGAGTGAGTTTTCCTCCTACCTTTTTCATACTTTCCCAATTTTCTTAACAGACTTCTGCCATGAAATTAGAGCTCCTTTATATGAAAAACGAAAACCCAGCATATACTAGAAGTCCTGAGTATCCTGTTGTCAAATCTGTAATGTGAGAAAGAGTCCTCGTCACACTATAAGGCTTTGAAACCCGTCCCGGGGCGACTTCTTCCCACCCCCGCCCCTGTTCCTCATGTGTGCTTCACTCACCCCGCAACACTCGTTTCCGTCCGCTCTCCTACAATGCCTCTCTCTCTCTCTTGTGTCCGTCCCGCAGAGTCCGGACTCTTGTGATGTCACGGGCAGAGGGGGTCTGGTTTAAAAGTGAGGGGTGTGGTCTCCTCCTGTCCTCACACAAAGAAGTGCTCTGTCAGAGCCGACCCGGGCCGAGGGAGTCTCCAAACTCCTCTAGAGACACCTTACATGGAAAGGCGCAGGGCGTCTGGGAGAGCAACACTGTTCACCGCTGACTCAAAACATGCGGTCTGGATTCTCTTACTCACACTGGTAATTTACATTTACACATTCACACATGATTCAGAAGCTGATACAAGTGAATTTTCACCTCAGCACAGTAAAATCAAGGGAAACACTTTATAATAATTATATAGGCTAGTAACAAAGAACTGTGAACATGTCCTCCTCAATGTCTACATTGGATAGGTTATGTAAGCAATAAGGTACGAGAGGCTGTGCTGTATCGTGAATAAGTCACAGCTAAAGGGCATGGTTAATATTAGATACAGCACAAGCACTAGTTATTGCCTTATTGGCAATAACCAATTTTGCTTTTATAAAACGAGTGATTGCAATTATTTGAATAATTTACGTTGCTATGAGTGGTTGCTAAGGGTGTTGTGTAGTGATACATAAAACCGTTGGGTTATCGTGAATAAAACACAGCTATTACTCTTTTCAGGAATTTGAAAACTCATCTCTTCCGTGAGCACTTAACATAGAAAAAAAAAAAAAAATTCTTGAAATCTTCGCTTGTCTGGTTTATGCTACTCTGAGCAATGTTTGAACTTTGTATTCTGAGCACTTCTTGCCTTGTTTTTGCCTCTCCATGATGACTCGCTTGGTTTAATCCTCAAATGTAAGTCGCTTTGGATAAAAGCGTCTGCTAAAAGACTAAATGTAAATGTAAATGTCTATTGACCAATCTGAATAAAGGATTGGAACTAACCGCTTTATAAATAGTGGTTACGGCATGGCTCTATACTACCAATTATGATAATACTGATACTATCTGCTAACCCATTCACATTAACCAACCCGTCCCATAAACAGTATGAATTATTACAATGTGATTTGTGTTCATCTAATCAGGCATGTCGTACTCTTTTCAGGAATTTGTTCACAAAAGCTATGGTGTAATATTTGTATCCTATCCCATTTTTAAACACCATCTTATCAGGTCATGAAGTACAAATTGTGAAATTGGGTAGATGATTAAATGGATGTCTAGTTATTGTTTTCATTGAAACCTCTAAATAGAAGTCCCTGACAAGATTTCGCTGCGGTAAGATTATAATGTCCTTGCGACAAGTGTCTTTTTTAAATGGGACAACAATAGAATTACAGATAAGAGCAGACGAGATCCAGGCCAGATCGCTGTGAGAACTGAAATCCACTCAGTCATACAAGGCTGTTAAAGAGTCTTTGTGCTAATAATAACACCACACGCTTGCGTCTTTACTGAGATACACAAAGACCACAGTATAACCTTCATATCAACCAACACTTCACGTGATAGACTGACTGAGACTGCTTAGTAAATGAGTGTTTCTACAGCTGTTTCAATAGCGTGTCCTCAATATCCTTCAAATATCCTCCAAACACTTTGAAAAAGGTTTAAAAATGCTGTTGGTGCCCAAATGAGTAAAGTTGTGGGTTGTTGGAAACTTCTCCTTCTCTGGAGTTTGAAGGCAGTGTGTTTTAATGGAGGATGTTGACAGCAGTGGGATGGGGTGTGTCATCCTCTGCTAGAGAGATCCTTCCGCCCACAATCTGTGTGTCACTGTGCATCAGGAATAATAATAATGTTGTGCTGGGGAGGCTACTGTCAGACTGTACTTTATTATCTTACAGGATTCTGATAATGTATTATCATTATCAGCTAACTTGACTTGAGAAAGTGCTTTACATGTAGAATCCCAGAAAAAGTCACAATTATTACATAAAAAGATGAAATTATGTCATAAAAGGTTGAAATTATGAAATTAAGTCATAATGATGTCATCATATTTCTAATTTACATAAAAGTAAAATTATAAGATATTAAAATGATATTTGTCAGATGAAAAGGTGAAATTATGACATAAAAGGTCAAAATTAAAAAAAAGTCAAAGGTCCATTTTATTTTGATAGTCCACTTTAGACATTTAAATAACTATAAGTAACTTTACAACTACATGTCAATTAGCTATCATTAGAGTATTAGTAGACTGTAGTAGACTGTCAGTAGGCTGTTAGGTTAGGGTAAGATTAGTAGAATGAGTTGACTTGTAATTGCAAAGTTACTTATAGTCAGTAGAATGTCTGTTGGGGGACCAAACAAATAAACAGTTAGCAAATATTAAGACAGTCTACTAATACATGTTAGTTGACATGTAGCTGCAAAGTTACTTATAGTTAGTAGAATGTCTAAATTGGACTATCAAAATAAAGTGTTACCAAGTCGAAAAGTCTAAATTATGCGATAATAAATTATGAGATAAAACAGATAATTATGACAGTTGAAATTAGGATATACTGTCAATCTATGAAATGGACGATGACATTTATTTTAAAAAGTTGAAATTGGGACTAAATTGAACTAAATTGAAATTATGATATAAAAACAGTCAGAAGTCAAAATCATTATATACTATATCATATTTATTAGATGAAAATTATATACTAAGTAACTTTTATTAGATGCAAACTTGAAACTGACAAAAATTCGAAATTATGAGATACTAAATTATTAGACAAAACATAATTATCACAAAATTTAAAATTATTATAAACTAAGTCACTGAATTTTTTTTAAATTTATGAAATTGAAGTCGAAATTGACATACAAAGTTGAAATTGTGAAATACTAAATTGAAATTATGATATAGAACATAATTATGACATAAAAAGTTGAAATTTCTGATGTCATAATTATGTATTTTTATGTTATCATTTTGATTGACAAAATCATGATATTTTTTCTCATGTGGTGGAAATGGGCTTCCATATTATTTAGGAAGAACTAAAACTCAAAAACCCTAATTTAAATATCAGAATAAAAGTAAGAGATATATAATTAAAACAAGATACTGTAATTTGTAATCAGGATGTAATCCTGTAATCCTTTAAAGGTGCTCTAAGCGATGTCACACGTTTTTTAGGCCAAAACATTTTTGTCACATCCAGCAAACAACTCCTCACTATACACAAGCTGCCTGTCCCCTGAACACACTGTAAAAAAACAGTAGACACCCCAGGCTCCACAAACTGCAACAAAAACAAACTGAGCTAACCCGCACCACAAAACATAACAAACTGTTCCAGCCAATAACCGACAAGAAGGATTTGGGGGTAGGGTTTGGGGGGTTAGTGCGTGGATGAGGAGGAGGGAGGGTCTAGCTAGCCTCTGTTTTGTTTGACAATACTTTGAACGTCAACAAGAAGTGACGTCACCCGACATCGCTTAGAGCACCTTTAACACTGTGACAAAATAAAGCAATGTAGTGTTTTGTCACACTATAAAAGCTAATTGTTGGATACAGCTTGTTACTGGAAAAACTAGAAGATATTGAAAAATCTGTTGTCACTGTACTATTAAATGGAATGCTTTTTATTTCTTGCCAATACTGGCCATGCTTGAAAAATACCACACATAACGTAGTGCCAACTAGCAAAGATGGCCGAATGGAGGTCATGTATTCCAGGTGTGCCAAGCAGCTGTCAGATGAAAGGCAGCTCTATTCAGATATAACACACCTCCTTGAGTGAGCCTAATATAGTACTATTAAATGAATACAATCATCCCAACCTCAAACCCAAGCAATTCAAACCACACACATACTAGGAATTATTATCTATTTGTAGCTTGAAGATCAAGCAAGAAGATGTAATTTTAAATCATTCTCAAAAGGCAGTTGTAAACCATCTTAATCAAGAAAGCCTTCACAAAATTAACAACACGAAGTGAGATTAACCTCACAGGTGCCACTTTTAGAGCCCTCAGAACCATGATTCACCATTATTAAAAGTGGAAATGACAAAAGCAAAAGCCAGCTTAAAGTGACTGACAGTTTACACAGTGAGAGAGAAATACATTGTGGCTTTTGAAGGAAGAATAGAGGACTGTAGAAATGAAGCCAAATCAATCAATACGTCCACTTAACGCGTCACGGTAACTGAACTAGACCTAGAAAGCTTCAGGGTCCTATCATACACCCGGTGCAATGCAGCGCCAGACTCGACGCAAGTGTTCTTTGTTAGTTTGCTAGTTTACTTGGTTTATTGCACGTTACGCCCAAAACACACCCATTACTCATTAAGACAACCCATAGACCATGCGCCAACCATTGTTGCCGTCGTAAACTAGCAAAAGTGGATTCGGACACGCCCTATGTGCACTTGCGCGGTGTGCTTTAGACCATGTGCTTAGACCATGTGCAGTGGCTTGAAAAGGAGCAACAAGCACAGTCTTCAGAATTTTGAAGAGAGACACACCAGAACTCACAGAGAGAGAGAGAGAGAGAGAGAGAGAGAGAGAGAGAGAGAGAGAGAGAGAGAGAGAGAGAGAGAGAGAGAGAGAGAGAGAGAGAGAGAGAGAGGAAGCAGCTGAGGTTTATGAACACTTTATGCCTCGGCAAATACTGCCGAGTGTCTTCACTTCTATAATAATTAAAGTAGTGTTTGTGGAAGAACATGCTAACACAACAAAAACCTCTTTGGGAAAGGAAGATATTAAGTCAGCTTTTAGAAGAGATGGTTTGAAAAACAAAACAAAGACAACACATTTAGAGACAAGGAGGTGAGGAGGAGAATAAACGCAGGACATTGTTCTTAACACCCTGTCACCGCCCTGCCTAAAATATGACCTCTAATCTACGGGAAGACATGCAGAAGAGGCTCATCTGGATGTTGTCAGCCGGGGTAAAATGGGAAACATCAACACCCTAAACACACGAAAACAAGAATGGCCTCGTCCCAGAAGCCCAATCAAAATATTGTTTTGTGAATGCGTTGTCTATTATAAAAGGCTAAAAGTCATTGAAGAAACTAATACTTACAACTACTAGAGCTGGTTGGAACACAACTTGTTTCAACTTAACCTGGCT
The DNA here is from genome assembly GCF_051911475.1 of Siphateles boraxobius. Classification (NCBI taxonomy): domain Eukaryota; kingdom Metazoa; phylum Chordata; class Actinopteri; order Cypriniformes; family Leuciscidae; genus Siphateles; species Siphateles boraxobius. Next base: position 24,820,562 of record NW_027508866.1, on the reverse strand, counting down.
TAAGAGCCATTATGGCACGATCCCCAGTTAGTGAAAACTGAATTACAGTGGCTTAAAGGCTTATGTGCATTACTGAGGGGCTGTGAATACACTGACACTTACACACCTCGAGACATCATGGCATAAAGGTCAAAGGAGCATAATTGACTTACAACCAGCCTAATAATGACTGGGCAGAAATACTAATTCTAAAATCTTCTAGACTTCAACAAACTTTGTTAATCCAATCAATGGCCATGATCCCAAACAGCTACTTTGCAAGCATGAAATCTCTGACTGAATAACTGAAATCTCAAAAAAATATTTGGTAAACTTTTGTTTCAAATCAGGCTAAAATCATTTTCAGGATGGTTTGGCTATTGCACATTGGCTAATGGGTTTGAAGAATAAGGATCGTAAAAAAGAACAGCCAATGCCTTTATTTTTTATAAAGCAGCTCTAACAGGGCAGACTGATCTCATGAAATGGCGTATGTATGACACGCCAATTCGTATTTCCATTTTTGGCATAACCGCTTTTCAGCGTGTTTATCAACGCCTTTGACTTAACGTTATATTAATGTATTATGTATATATAAATATATGACCTACCCCAACCCCGTCCCTAAACCTACCCGTCACTGGGGTTAATACCATTTATGAGTGTTCTCCTACCATCCTAGGAAAAGAAATATCGCTCCACAGATGTAGATATAGATTTTGCTTCGTTTCGCTCGGACATTTAACGGCGTACACATACACGCGGAATCACTCGGACATGTAATGGCGTAGACATACACGCAAAAGATTTCGGCGTGGACATACACGCGGATAACTCAAAATGCGTATAGATAACACGCCACTTGACTTGAAAGTGGCGTGTATGTTTACGCAAAGTCATGATGTCATGTTGAACAGGGTAACACTTTATTTTGATGGTCCACTTTAGACATTCTACTACTATAAATAACTTTGCACCTACATGTAGTAATACTACTAATACTCTAGTGAGAGTTAGTTGACAGTTAGTTGAGAGTTAGTTGCAACATAGTTGCAAAGTTACTTATAGTTAGTAGAATGTCTAGCGTGGACCATCGAATTAAAGTGTAAGCGATAAGGGTATCATTATTCAGCTCAACTTCATTTATTTTTACTTCAATCCAGCTAAAAGAAACATCAATCACTACGTTTACATGCACCCTCATAATGTGATTATAATGAGATTTAGGCAATATTGTGATCAAACTTTACCTCATGCAATACTTCCATCAAATTGATTTTATTAAGCTCATAACTGCAGTAATTTTTTAATCGCAATAAGCAGGCGTGTAAACACGTTAATCTCAATATATTCCACTCTGACCAAAGTATGCATGTGCATTTTTGGGTGCTGAGTTTATGTTGACAACAATGCAAGACATGAATATAATGCTGTATCTTGACTAAGACCAGGTTCCAGACAATCAGTGAACAGATCTGTGAGCGCTGGAAGAGCTTGACCAGTAACAGACCTACTGGGTGTGAGTTCATCATTTTATGTAGTTAATGACAGTAAAAATAACCACAATTGTAAGAGAATAATCAAAATTACTTAAAATTATTGTCAAACTTTAGGTTAGGGTCCAGTTCTCACTATTAACTAACTATTAGGTATGACTACTGCTTCAATAAACTCCTAATTACTGGTTATTAATAGTTAGTTAAAGTAGTTTTTAGGTTTAGATATTGGAAAGATTGATGGATGTAGAATATGGTCATGCAGAATAAGGCATTAATATGTGCTTTATAAGTACTAACTAGAAAAAGTTCGTCGAGACAAACTTTAAGTTGGCTTGTGAAAGTTTGGACCAGAAAGTTTGAAGAAGTTTGAAGTTTACATTAGTTTAACATGTAAATTAGTTTAAAATGTAAATTAGTTTGAAGTTTAAAGTAGTTTGAAGTTTAAATTAGTTTATAGTTTAAATTAGTTTAAAGTTCAAATAAGTTTTAATTAGTTTAAAGTTAAAAGTAGTTAGAAGTTTAAATTAGTTTAAAGTTTAAAGTAGTTTGAAGTTTGAAGTAGTTTGAAGTTTAAATTAGTTTATAGTTTAAATTACTTTAAAGTTTAAATTTAGTTTAAATTTTAAAGTAGTTTGAAGTTTATATTAGTTGCTAGGGTGTTTTGGGTGGTTGCTAGGGTGTTCTGGGTGGTTTCTATGGTGTTGCTAGGGTGTTGTAAGGTATTTTGGGTGGTTGCTATGGTGTTAGGGTGTTTTAAGGTATTTTGGGTGGATGCTAGGGTGTTCTGGGTGGTTGCTATGGTGTTGCTAGGGTGTTCTAGGGTATTTTGGGTGGTTGCTATGGTCTTGCTAGGGTGATTTAAGGTATTTTGGGTGGTTGCCAGGGTGTTCTGGGTGGTAGCTAGGCAGTTGCTAGGGTGTTATGGGTGGTTTCTATGGTGTTGCTAGGGTGTTCTAGGCTTTTTTGGGTGGTTGCTATGGTGTTGCTAGGATGTTTTAAGGCATTTTGGGGGGTTGCTAGGGTGTTATGGGTGGTTGCTATGGTGTTGCTAGGGTGTTCTAGGGTATTTTGGTTGGTTGCTATGGTGTTGCTAGGGTGTTCTAGGGTATTTTAGTTGGTTACTATGGTGTTGCTAGGGTGATTTAAGGTATTTTGGGTGGTTGCTAGGGTGTTCTGGGTGGTTGCTAGGCAGTTGCTAGGGTGTTCTGGGGGTTGCTATGCAGTTGCTAGGGTGCTCTAGCGCATTTTGGGTGTTTGCTATGGTGTTGCTAGGCTGTTTTAAGGTATTTTGGGTGGTTAGTATGGTGTTGCTAGGGTGTTTTAAGGTATTTTGGGTGGTTGCTACGGTGTTCTGTGTGGTTGCTATGGTGGTGCTAGGGTGTTCTACGCTATTTAGGATGGTTGCTAGGGTGTTTTAAGGTATTTTGGGTGGTTGCTAGGGTGTTATGGGTGGTTGCTAGGCAGTTGCTAGGGTGTGCTGGGTGGTTGCTATGGTGTTACTAGGGTGTTCTAGGCTATTTTGGGTGGTTGCTATGGTGTTGCTAGGGTGTTTTAAGGTATTTTGGGTGGTTGCTAGGCAGCTGCTAGGGTGTTTTGGGTGGTTGCTATGGTGAACTATTTATGATTAAAAGTTCATAAGTGTATGAATTTATGAAAATTAATAAGTGTATGAATTCATGAGTTTATAAGTTTATGAGTTTGTGTACGAGTTTGAGTTAAGAGTTTATAAGTTTAAATGAGTAAGTTCAGAGTTTATTCATTCATGAGTTTGAGTTCATAAGTGTATGAATTCATGAGTACTAATAATCAGCCAATATACTATTTGTATGCATGCTAATAAGCAACTACTTCATAGTGAGAATTGGACACTAAACTAAAGTGTTATCAAAATGACTTGTTAAATGTTTACTCGAGTCATGATCATCATACTGCAATTGAGTCCTTACTCTGATTATTGGAAACAATCCCATTACTGTTGTACATGCAAACGTAGTCAAAGTTGCAAAGTTCGTCAATTAAGAATATTTCTATATAGCTGTAAAGCAGCTCTACAGAAGACAATAGTGTCATTATCCAGCTCAATTCGCTTCAGTGTTGATTCAATTCAGTTCAATAACAGTGTCAATGATGCAGAGTGTTACCAAATATTACTTTTCATACACAACTCAATAAAGCTCGTCTTAGAGAGAACCTCTAACATGGTTTTTCCAGCGAGGCCATCAAACTCTTGGTTAACCTGCTTTCCAAGTCCAGTGGGAGAAGAGGAATAGAGCACATCTTCTACTCTAAATTTAGCACCCAGGTTGCAGGCAGTGCTGTACTGTACTTTTTTGTGGTAAACCCTGCTTTGTGTTACGCAGAGGTTCTCCAGAAAAAGAAACAGCTAGGCTTCACTTTCAACTTAATTATATGTCTGAATGTTTTTATGATGCCAACTAAAATAGACAAGAGTGACACTCAATGAACATCGTGTCATGAGTTAACCAGCAAGAATACATCAAAAAATTGTGGTAACACTTTATTTTGATGGTCCACTTAAGACATTCTACTAACTATAAGTAACTTCGCAACTACATGTCAACAAACTGTAATGAACTTGCAACTACAACTCACATATAGTTCACATATACTTTCAAAGTTACTTAAAGTCAGAAGTTTGTCTGTTGGGGGAGCATTAAAATAAAGTGTTAGCAGATATTAAGTTAAGTTTAAATAACTATTAGCATAAAGTCTACTAATGCTTTAATGAGAGTTAGTTGACATGGGTTAACAGGTTAACGTCAGACTAGTAGAATGTCTAAGGTGTGGTACGGAAATAAAGTGTTACCAAAAATTGTTATTGGCATTGCTGTTCAGTTGGCAAAAAGATACTAGACAGAAATGACAACGTTTAGTAATGACAAATAGTGTTTCTTGCTCCTGAGAAACTGCAATTTACATTATTTTTGTCTTTACATCCTACATATTTGATGTAAAATCGTTTGAAAGTTTTCTCATCACTACACAGTTGCAATCCTCTCAACAACAACCCACAGCTGACTCTCGCACCTCAAAATAATCTTCAAAGAGCACAAAATCATGGAAGGACAGCTCAAAATCCACGTTAAGCTCTAAAATAATAATGTCTTACCTTTTGGCTCTTTTCCAAAGTGAGGCAGAGAACCTGCCAAGGTGCCGTGTATTTCAACATGGTCAACGATGCCTTGATTCACTAGACCACACAGTAAAACAGAAACCACTGGTCCAACATTCCTTCATTAGAAGCTTACTCCCCCTTAATTACGGCCCGAGACCTCCTCAAAGTTAATTTGGGAATAAAATAAATAAAAACAAAAGTCACAGCACAGGGAGTAACATTCCTCAATACTGCAGACTTCAGCAGCGCACATCCCAGCAAAGTCATCTCATTCCTGAGGGCTTTTGATCTGAAAATGAGCTTAGCATCAGAACCAATTATATGGGTCTCCTGCCTGATAGGTTCAGTTTCTTCTATCCACTCGATAACTCCCTCAAGAAATTATGACGACACAGAATAAAAGTACATTATGCGAGTAAAAGTTCAGCAATGTTTGATCAGAACTGCAGAAATCCCTAGAATCATTGACCTCATTCTTGACGCAGTTGATCCCTAAAGCACTGCCTACCTGAACATAGCTTAAATTAAGTAAGTACAATTTATTTATATAGCACCTTTCACAGACAAGAAGTCACAAAGTGCTTTACAAACTGTTAATAAAAAAGGATCAAAACATGCATACAATAAATACACCATAACACAACACGTAAAACAAACTTTACAAACATGAAACGACAAGTAACCACTGCTGTCAAATAAAAGCAAGTCCAAAAAGATGCGTCTTCAGGAGTTTTTTAAAAGAATTAACAGAACCCACAGTTCTCAGTGCTAATGGAAGCGAGTTCCAAAGCTTCGGTGCCACAGTACAAAAAGCACGATCCCCTTTAGTCTTAAGACTTGTTCTAGGGACAAGCAAGAGGTCCAGACCAGAAGAACGTAAGAGCCGACCCGGTGAATGTTTATGTAAAATATCCTGAATATAGAGAGGTGCCTGACCGTGCAAGGCTCTATAAGTGATAACTAAAATTTTAAACTGTACTCTAAATTCAACTGGGAGCCAATGAAGGTCCTTGATAACTGGTCTTATATGAGACCACTTACCGGTACCCGTCAAAAGCCTTGCAGCTGCATTTTGTACAACTTGTAGTCGCTCCAAAGATGACTTATGAAGGCATGGACAAGCATCTCCATCTCTTTTCTTGAGACCACCGATCTAATCTGAGCAATGTTCCTAAGATGGAAAAAACATGAGCGAACTACAGACTTTATATGACTGTTAAAACATATGGCTCTATCCAGAAAGACACCAAGATTTCTTATCTCATTGCAATCTGAAGTGGCTGAAACCCCCAAAGCCTGCTTAATCTTAGGTATAATATTGTCAGGAGCAAAGATCATCATTTCAACATTATGTTAAGTCAACATTAAACCTGTATTTATCACATTTACTTTATAATGCATGTTCCTGGCCGTACTGTATAAAATTAATCAGTTTTTATTGATTAATTATTCCAACTAAAGAAGTTGATCATCATAATCACATAATGTAACAATGTATCGATATGTAATGTCCACTTTTAACAATGGAATCAACAGAACGCAACAGTCGGGTTCTGGAAGAAAAAATCAGGGAATCATGACAAGCTAATCACACCAAAACGCTTTAGCTCCGCCCACTTCCATGAAGCCAATGACATAAATAACGCCGTTTGCCTACACCCTCAAACTACTTAAAGTCCCCCTGTGGTGAAAATCAAGTTTTTTCATGTTGTTTATATGTCCGTGTGGAGTTTTCAATATGCTTTGAGACAAACCAAGTGCAAATTCATAAGTCAACAGCCTTGCTGAGTTTGTTTTTTCCCCCTTAAAACTGCAGTGAACCAAAGACAGTCTCAAAAACACGGTTTGAAATCGCTGGTGTTTCTGACATCACAAACTACCTTGTAAACCAATCAGGTGAACGTGTGATCGTCAACGAGTGGATCTCTGAGCTGCTGTGAGTGAGAGGTGGGGCTAATTTGCATATTAATAGAACCGCGTATACCAAATGAGGGAAGGGTTTAGAGTTACATTCAAGCTATTTTAAGGCATGAAGAAATTTATTTTCATGGAAAAAACTTTTAAATATGTAGTTTTGGTGATCAAAGATTAGTTTTAAGGGATAAAATTATTGACTACAGGGGGACTTTGAATATGTGTGTATATGCATATTTTGCAATAAATGTAAAATATTTTGTTTCTAAATGTATAATAATCACCATCTTTAAATCAATACTTTTATATTTAGGGCCCGAGCACCGATGGTGAGAGGACCCTATTGGAATTTCTCCGTTTATTATTATTCTCAATTGTTTTTAAGTTTATGATGTCATTTACAATGCTTTAAATGATTGTAATTCTTTCCCAGATCTAAGCCGATATGTAGCCTACACAGTCTTGCACCATTGTCTGATTTTAAAATACTTGCCTTTAATGATTTAAAAAAAAAATCTTTATGGGAACAAAGAATCGTAAAAAAAAAAAAAACGTGGCCACATATGCACTTTATCCCCAATGGATAAACTCAAGCTCTGCCCAAAATATTATTGTCATTTGGAAATCAAATGGGTTGTGAACAGTGTTTCACATTGACTTCTTGTGGCAGCAGAAGAATAGCTCCATTCAACACAACCAATTTGAACAGCTACTAATTTGAAGCAATAACCAAGCCACCAGAAATGAATAGACCAAAACATCTAATAATTTCTCTATTGCAGTTTAGAATATTACACCCTGAAGTACATAAAAAGCAGATTTTGGGTTCCTGCCAACATGTTGGTCATGTTGAAAAACAAAGTTCTGTCATGAAAGGTCCTTAACCCAACCTGCTTACAATCACATTATTCTCTGTAGAGCACGAGCTCACTGCTCAACCTTCAAATACTTGGTCAGAATTTGCTATAGCAGTGCAGCGCTTTCAGAAACCCTCCACCTTCCCCAGCTCCACCTGTCTGCATCTGCTATGGGTAATTGATGCATGTTATATTGTACAGCAACAGCATGTCTTACTTGCTGTATTGGCTTACGTGTATGTATTGGCAGTAGCAGATATCACCATTTCAAGGTGGTTTCTTAACAAAAGAGCTCATTAACACATCCTTGTAATGATGCACTGTTCAAGACCAGGACTCTCATTCCTCTGGCATACTCGGCTGGTTCTATATGTAGTGCACCAGTCTGCTCGTCCTTGCCAAATGCGACCCAGATTCACACAGCGAAGCTGACACAGTTTCTGTCTTTTTCCAGGAATCTAAATGCAAAAAATCCTTTTACTTTCATCTAATTTTGGGCATCTCTCTCTGAAGCTATAGCTAGCTATCAACAGGGATCATTTCCCTTTAACAATCTACATTTTAAATACAGTAAACACAGAATGGAAGACCATGTGATAGTGTTTTTCGATCAGAAGAAATTCCCTGCCATTCACACTCTTGGCAGGTAACATGAATATGGTGCAGTGTACAGTTCAGAGCAGTCTAAATACCTCAAGCAATCCTGAAACCAGCTGTCTTTTAACTGCTATAAACGGATGACAAACTTCAACGGGAGGAAGCAGCTGATTTGTTTGTGCCTTCAGCACAATGTGAGAGGTCAAGCCAGACAGGAAAAACCCAAAACCATTCCAAGGACAAACCCCGAACAACTCAATCAAGGGCCAAAGGAAAAAGCGCCATATTCCCGCCATTACATTTACACTTCCAAATGCTTTGGCTTAGAGATAGCCTTGGAGTTAATGTGAGCTCTTTGGCTTCTTTTAAAGAAGAGGATTTGGATAATGTTGTTCTATACCCAGATGTTCGCTGCCAGGTCATTTTTGCTTTCCTTCATTAATATTTCTCTAAATGCTTATGTTGCTGAGTGAGCACAACGTCACAACATGAGCTCATAGCAAAAACTCATATACTTTTAAAACATATACCACAATAAAATAAAGATTTAAAAGCACTAACTGGATGGAATAGTTTTTCAAAGGGCATTGGAGTAACCATAATCAACAGGGGACCTTTGTCATTTAATTTAAAGATTCAAATAGGTCATATGTAGTTATTACTAAAGTGGTAGTGTCTATGGATCTTGGGATTACCACAGGTCATGTGCACAGGATGAGGGCATCATTAACTCACCAAACTCACCAAGACTGCGTTTAACTCAAGCGGTAACCTCCCTGTCTCTCTCTTGAAACCGACACGGAAGTGAATTAAACTGCAATTCATCGCCTGGCCGCTTGAGGCTGGCAGCAAAAGTGAGTCAAATCTGTATCTCCCCCATGTTAAAATGCCCAACTTTACCGCAGAAACAAATATGTTTACAGCCTGGTGTCTTAAGTTGTTTTGGTCTATACAGCTAATTTTGCCCTTCGTGACAACTGTGAGGGGGGTGAATTTATTTTAGAACTCATCCTTTTAAATTATATTAAGCCTTAAAATGCTGCATAATCAAGGGTGTGGCTACTTGAGTGACAGGTGGATTGCCGCTGCTGTCTAGCCGTCTGTCTGCTCTCTGTTAGCCATCAGTCACCTCAGCTGATTCCAGCTGCTGAACTTGCCATCTCTGCCGTGTTTGTACTTTTTTCGGGATTATTTCATGCAATTTAATACACGCCTTATACCTTCGCCCATGCCGTTGGATTCCGTCGTTGTCGAGTATCGAAAGACCAGCGCTGTTCTTCAGTTGTTATCTGTCCTCTGTGAACATGCACTCATGGATGTCTGACAATTTCGTTGCTTTTTGGAGTCCAGATTTTAAAATGTCTAAGATATAGAGACCACACTCGTTCTGCGGTGCCGTCGATCTTACGGAACAGATAGACTATAATATGCTTATTTAACTTTTTAGTGTTCAATAAAAAGTACCGTCAGATTAAATCCTGCAGGTGTCAGTGCTTTCTCTCCATCCCTTAAATGAGCGCGGATTTCCAGTGCATTTACTTGAATTTTAGGTAATATCTATCAGAATTTAAAATGGACTGAATAAAGCTCTCTACGAACTTGACATGCGGTGCCGCGCTTACATGTATGTGCATGAATTACTGTCACACTCACACACACGCTCAGAGCAAATATTGTAAGTTACTGCATGAGAATAATAATGCATCACAATACACATAGTCTCACGGTTAGTTATGTCTTTTAACTATTATAGTATTTCAAAGGGCAAAAACATGAACTTTAACTATTGGCTTTAGGTCTACTTCTTCACGTCAGCTGTCACTTTAGCGCGAGGTCAGTAGCACATTAGCTCCTCTTAGCCTGCTGAGCAAACTCGATCACGTCGAGCTAGGCGGGCGTAGTTTCAGCATCCAGGCAACTCAACTCCGGCGCATTTTGAAGTGCGTTCAACTTTGTCAAGTGAGCGAGGGAAGTTTATTTCGACAGATCCTCAACCCCTCGATTTTGACCTAGTGAGCGAGTCTACTTAACATGTACACTTCAGGCAGATTTATAGACCACAATGCAACATGATTGTGACGTCACAGCAGATCGCGCTCAATTTACCCCCACCCCACACAACTGTAGTGTATGATATTACCGTTATTTTGACATTTATCCGCATTTCATACTTGGCTTCTTTCATGGAGATTTTCTCAGAAGACTTAAGTAAGAGCGGTAATTTGCTCTATAAGTTCCTCTGTGAAATATTTACCTAATTTACCTAAAAAAAGTTACCCTACATAGGGAACACTTTTTAATTTAATTTAATTTAACTTTTAAATATTATTATTTTTTTATTTATTTTTTATTTTATTGTCCAAAATAAGTTATTAAAATAAACAAGTTATTGATTTTTAATGGTTAATGTGTAATAAAAAAAAGTATACTGACTAAATATACTGACAGTACATAGAAGTTGGAGTTCATGTTCTTCACAAACGCCCATTTTGGGAAAACCCTGCTGAAACTAATGCATACATTTATTCTGCACAATATCTGTAATTGATCAGAAATAAAAAAAGAAAAGCAGACAAAAGGTTATACTAGTCTCATTTCACTGTAAAAAAAATTCTGCCTTAAATGTTTAAGTACAATCAACTTGAATGTTTAAGTCACTTCAACTTAAATTGCATTAAACTGACTAAAAAATTAGTTAAATCTTGTATTAAAAAAAGTTAAAAATGTAATGTATGTAAAAACATATGTTGTACTAAAAAATAAATTTCCTTAAATAGTAGACTTTCTAAATAAAACAAATAATCTAAACCTAACTAATTAAATAAAGAGCATAAAACAAGCATCTTAAAAGAACCAAAGTCTAATTGTAGACGTGTATAAAAAGTGTAAATCAGCATTTAAAAAATAAAATTCACCTACCAAAAATGCAGAAAATATCATCCAAAATGAAACCATGCCGGCAGTATTTCTTGATCTGTTTATTTAACTGGGAAACACACTAAGATGGACTCTACGCTGGCAACAGTCATGGCAACACGGGTCTCGCTCGCTCGCTTGCTCTCTCTCTTTATAAACAGGCAGCTCAACAAAAGGCTGAATGCTGGGGAGACATGAAAAGAAAGACTCTGTGTATTAGATTCTAGACGCAATCTGGCTCAGAATCATTTGAATCCGCTCATGGACATCACTCACAATGCAATGAATCGTGATCCTGCAAGTTAAGTCTATTTATAACAAATATTTCCACAAATGTATTCGAGGCATTATAGATGCAATACAAACAGAAATCACACATGTTCCACTATGCACAAAAGGACACTGAAAACTTCACTGAGAAAACTGAGCAAAATGAGCACATAAGAAGGAAGGTTTCTTGTTAGTGCACATTCAGGTTTTTTGGCCTGTCTTATGTGCTGTGGTCAGCATGGCACACTCCAAGCTAAGCAAACACCCTTAGAATCAAGGTGAAATGCTGTTTGCAACCTGTTTTACTTCTGAAATTCGATGTATATCCAAGTAAAAGCATATTCTAAAAAAATGTAGGACGGAACTTGACTGGATGCTGAAAAGTGGGCATTAGCTTCCAGAATGGAACCAGGTAAAAAAAAAAGAGGCAGAGGCAGAGGCAGAGGCAGAACAAATTATTACATTGTGATGCAAAATTATGAAGACAAAAAAGACACTATGGGCCCTATCATACACCCGGCGCAATGCAGTGGCAGGCAAGTGTGTTTTGCTAGTTTCAGCCTGACACAGTTATCATTTTCACATCCTGCACCACGTTGTTTAAATAGCAAATGCATTTGAGCCCATCTGTGCGCCCATGGGCTGCTGGCCTAAAAACCAGGTGTGTTCAAGCGCATTGTTGGCGCGTTGCTATTTTGAGGCAACTGAAATAGACTGAGCCATTGACCAACTGAATCCTGGTCTAGAGTCAATGGCACAATATTTTTTTTGCTATTTAAAGAGCGTGTTAGTAATATGGGCCTATAGGCGGGTCCACAACGTCCCGTAGATGGTCTGCTTGGGCTTTAAACTCGCTTGCAAATTTCGCCATGTAAAAACACTGGATTGAAATGCCTAAATTCACATAAATTCTATAAAGTGCATAAAGAACTTATGCGCTCAATTGAGGCGGTAAAATATAAGTTTTTCATCCGATAAGAATTAATGCACATAAGATACCATGGAAACACATTTACCGAATGAATTTCGTTCACATGCGTGACTTTGCCTCAACAGAGGATGTGATTGGATAACTGGACTAACCAGAGGACCAATCACATCACAGCATTTCAAATGTTGGTTTGGACGTTCTGAAATGCCTGAGTCAAAGTCTGTCATCAAATTGATTTGGTTCAATTCCCTCCCAGAAGTGTCTCACACGATAGCGTTCCCAGCGTTCCCAAACACCAGCATCAGAACACAAGAGAACATGACAGCGGTTATTGCATTGCGTCCGACACGCAACTCATTAATGTTGGAGGAAAAAAGAACCACATTTCTTCTCCGATTGCAGCAACCTCCAATTTCCCAGGAAGTGACGATTTTATACTCTTGAACACATGGGATGGAAATGGTGCTTTATTCACAAATGTTATATGCAAAATTCAAATTTTGTGCATAAGTTAAATTCGCAATAGTTACTGTTAAGCAGGGACTATCGTGTATCCCTTTGTAAAGTCCAAACAAACCGCTTCACTAACAAGAACGGACATTTCAATGCATACAGCATTTGTTCTCATGATTCTTGTCATAGGCTTAATTTTGATGCTAACTAATGGAGATTAGCCTGGTTTCCCACAGTGCACTGCACCTCTCCCCTCTGCCTCATCATACGGCACACGTCTGTCACCATGGTTTTGATCTGAGCCCTGATAACAGCTGATAATGAGTTTCACTCTGATCTGGACGGCAGGTGTGAATGAAAGCTTCCCGATGAGAGACACTGTGAATGTTCACCATGATTTTAATCAGAGGTTCTTTCACTCATTCAGAGTCTGTTAGCACAGGTGTATTCATGTCAACACATGAAATCCACAATCTGGTGTGGCACTCGCTCTTTTCCAGAAACCAGTGAGCTGTCATGCTGTCGATGGATTACATCGAGAGCTGCTTTCTAATTCTATGTTCCAAACTTGTAAATAACCACTGGAAGTTGGACATCTTCAACTTTCAACTCCTGTAATTCAATATCAGTTAGAACATGGGATAAGCCAGCAAATAAGTGACTGAATTGTATCCATGAAATATTGACTTTAAGGAATGATCAGCAAATAATCCTAAATGAATGTGACCATTACCTGTAGTGCCACTGAAATCCCTGTTAGACGACCTTAGACATGACCTGGTCAAAACAGTCGCACATATAGATTAATCCTGTTTGCGTGATCGTCACTCTTGCCTATTGACTCCTGAGCGTAACTCCTAGCCGTGACCCGGCTTTCATCGTTATCAGCGGCCAATGACAGCATTGCAAACTCGATTAGTGTCTGTCTCTCTGTCTGTCCCCAGGGCTGCCTTCAGCAACACCCTATAGATGCATAGACTGCAAACCTGTGAGGAAATAAATAGTGCCACTGGTTCTTGTGAGAGTGTAACGTGCGATAGACAGATAATCACCACATCCCACAATCCTATTTCCAGCTCCTGATTACCCTGCTTTATTTAGGCGTGAATAAGCCCTGGGCCTTCATTGCCTTCACTGCCAATCCATTCTCTCACTCTCTCCATTTGGAATCAATATTCAGCATGGTCAGACACTGCAGATATGTTGGCTTTTTATTTATTCATGTTTTATTTTGTGTGTCATAAAACGGCTATGTATCTCAGAAGGAATAATGAGATATTGACCTAAAATTAAAAGTTGAGCCAACATGACCTGAGCTAACATGAACTAACAATGAACAGTTGTACTTTAACTAACATTAACGCTCATTGTTAGTTAATGCTTTAACTAACATTAACTAATGGGACCTTATTGTAAAGTGTCACCAAATTTTCTACCAGCTCTTTTCCATAGAACTAATGTGAAGGGCACTGGGTTCGTCACAATGACAAAGTCTTTTAAAATGTGTCTATGTTGTTTTTGCGCTATTTATTCCCACTTTTCTAGAGCCACAAAAGACAGAATTTGAATTATTATTCATTGAAAATCTTCCCCTGCTGTAGCTATCGTATACAATATGGTGCTAGAAGGACATTTGCTCATGAGACACATGACAACCAATGAAGTTTGACATAATGTGATCAATGACTAAAATAAAAATAGCTATTGGATTTGGGAGCTGCAATTGAGTGTAATACTTGAGTGAGTGAATAACTTTTATTTCAGTGTGTTCATCATAGGACTTATAAAAACCCCTTATGAAAACACTGATAACTGTAGTAACTGGCGGTTGGAATATGGTGTATAGATTGCATTGACTACTTTGTTTGAGACTTTATATTGCTGGGTATTACAGCTGGCTAGTTGGGAGGGGAAGTTTCAACACAAAAAGTGAAGTCAAAAGCTATTTTCAGGCACTCTGCATCAACCGTTTGGTTCTACTTTCAGCTCTCCGACCACACCTACAACAATCCAGTATTTAGTTTCTCATCTTCTTGGAATTTTGTCACATGGTAGAGTTTGAAACACAATGCTAAATTCCTCAATAATCGATAACAATTCCACGGATCAATCAACAGGGCTACAGGGAATGTTCCGGGAGCAAAAGAGGTTAACCTCGTGAATTCTTGGTTATGTTTTTCCATGTACAGTACTTGTGTGGATAGTTTCATCATGTCCCTTACACGTATCATACAAACGTTATTGGTTTTACCATCTTTGAAAGGTGTTAGATTGGATATAACTTTACACAGGCAAGGTTAATAATCAAGTCTCATGTTAGCACACATAATGTTGTTATACAGTGTGTAATTCCATTACAAAGTTGAAAGACTTCAATTGTAAGGGTATTACTGTACAGTTCATTTTTAAACTAAATGACATTGTGTCACAAATGCCATTGAAAGAGTTTAACTTGTATTGAACATTCCCTCAGATTCAGATTCCCAGATTCAGTCCCATGAGGCATGGCTAGAAATATCAATGATTTTCCACCATTTCTGTTGGCTACATTTAACAAATGATGACAAAAGCCTTCATTATTGTTGATTATTTTGTATGTGTCCTTGTGTGTATTCTCACTTCTCAGCATAATAAAGTCTTCCTCTTGATATTTCTTTCTAAAATGCACAAAAAATGTGGGTAGCACCATACATTAGGCATTTTGCTATCTAACAAATTATTTTAAACAATAAAAACCCTATTATGCTGTTTGAAGGTTCCTGAAACCCATGTTGTGATTGGTCTACTCTAGTCTGATTGGTTAGATGACCCGGTCTGATGTGATTGGTCTACTCTGCTCTGATTGGTCAGATGACCCGGTCTGATGTGATTGATCTACTCTTCTCTGATTGGTCAGATATCCCAGTCTGATGTGATTGGTTTACTCTGCTCTGATAGGTCAGATGACCCAGTCTGATGTGATTGGTCTACTCTGCTCTGATTGGTCAGATGACCCGGTCTGATGTGATTGATCTACTCTGCTCTGATTGGTCAGATAACCCAGTCTGATGTGATTGGTTTACTCCGCTCTGATAGGTCAGATGACCCAGTCTGATGTGATTGGTCTACCATTTACTGCGCATGTCGGAAACCAAATGTCCATTATCATATCTGCATTTTAGTAAGACTGGTCAGTAAGACTTTCCAGTAAGACTGGTATTACTGACGATTCGTTTCAGGCAGTTCAAAATCACTCTTTCATTTAGAAGACAATACATTTATTTGTCATGCACTTTGATCTTCGAAACTTTGCAGACCTTTTACATTCAGAAACAGCTATATTACACACCACATGAAATAATATCCGACAATATCCGAAAAAGCATCATAGTGGCACTTTAAAATAAAATGATACGGGAATGATGGGGCTGAAAGTGTGTTTTGATTAGAAGACAAGTGGAATTTACTTTGTTTGGGGAAACATTCGCTGAGATGAAGATTAGAATTCTTATCACTAGAGTTTTACTCTGAAAATAAGATGGTGGATGCTTTTCTAGGACAGCTATTGTGTTGTTGCTTAACTCCAAAAGACAATGAGTAACAAGAAGACAATAAATATTAGTGTTGTGCAACCTGTTTTCCTGGAATTTGAGTCGCAGAATAGAGGAAAATAAAGCAGCAAACACAGCTGACCATCAGCTTGCTCAAGTCTACCTCTAGGGCTCAGGGTAAAAGCTACATAAACAATGTAATTCAGTTCCATAGACTTCAGTGGACAACAGGACAACAAAGTAGAATGTACCCCATGGGTTCAACTGTCCTGGTTTCCAACCACAGCGTAAATGATACCCCTTGGCTCACATTTATCCGACAATGCTCCCATTACACAGCAGGGAAATCGCCAAGCCGCTAACATGCTTTCTACTTCCCATTAAGATATAATGTCAGAACACAACACCACTTCACCTATTGATGATTATGTGCAGATAGCTGAATTCTTGTTTCATTTACAAGCAACAGGATATGGATGGATAATTTATAGCAAATACAGTTGTGAATGGTTAATGTAAGTGTAATCTAAGGCCAAAACCATGAGGGAGATGATGCAGTGTCTCGGGAATTAAATAGTTGTCTTTTGAAAACGTAGTCTAGGAAAGGTGTTTAATAAATACTCTTTATATGTTCACAAACGCAATATGATTTCCTGGAATCGCAGTTTAAAGAGATCCAAGGATAGATACTGTAACTGGTGCTAACAGAATTTCACAATTTCAAAGAACTAGTTTTTCTTGGATTCTTTGCTCGTTTTCCTGGATGCAATTCATGCCACCCACAACTTTCATATTTTCATAATGTTTAGAATTTCACAAGCATTGGGTCAGTGTCCAGTGATGGCTTTCCTTTTAACATTTGGATCCACATTTCAGGATATGGTTTCTCAGAGATCATATTTGTCTAACCTCATTTTGAAGAAGAGGTTAAGGGAGTGTAAGGGAGCGTTACATGGCAGAATTGTTCATAATTATGTCTAAGGAAAATTACACACAAAAATTGTAAGAATTGGTATAACTATATTATTACATAGTTACTACAAAATTTCCAGAAGTTAAGGTGCAACATCTTGATTTCATGAGAAAAAGTATTTTACAACGCTGTAATTTTGTATGATGTGATTAATAGAAAAGCTCATGATTTGTAATTCAAAAAGTAAGCATAAAGTGCCAGCTGTAACCCTTAGTGGGTTATGCGCATGTCATACGAAGACGTATGTATTTGTCACCAATTTGCCAAAACATAAAACAGTTGGGAACTTGTCATGACTGTTGGATGTGCATTTTTAGAGGAAGAATTAAGTGCTAATAAATTTTGTGCCATTGAATCTTACAGAAATATTCAAGTTTAGCTGCAAAATATAACTGCTGTTATAACATTTGATTGTTTATATTCTGCTTGTTTAAGAGAGTTATTTCGATGAAATACTGTAATATCTTTATCACCTTTGTTTTTTGACTTCTCCAGTATCTAAATGCCTTTAGTCCAATTACTTGCTTTGCTAGTGTTTTACCAGTGTTGCCCTGGCAGTTTGTGATTATGCTGTGTTTGTTGTTTCCCTGGTGTTTCTGGTTTTGACCTCATTCTGAGTTCTGGATGTGAGCTTTGGATGATTGAACTGCTTCTACATTTGGATTCTTGCCTGCACCCTTAACTTTCGTTCTCTAAATGAATCTGCATCTTAAATATCTGTCAGCATTGTTACAAATAGTATGTTCTTGATTACGTTTGGACTCAAGTGTTTAAATGTTTTCAACTAAATTCGTGCCATCTGTACAACCTGTTCACAGCCTCATGGCACACCTACAGATCAACCATAGTCTACAGTTTACAAACCATCCAAGGCAAATTGCAGCCAAAAATGCCATGGATTTGGTGGACGGACTTCTGAAATTCTGATTATGAAGTCTGCTATTTTAATCTGTGTATTCTGCACAGCCTGTTGTAGATGGACCAGCTGCATCATTATCTGAATACCATATGTATTACTAATTTCTTGGCCAGGAAAAGCAAAAGTTTCAGATGAGCGACAAAGGGTGCGTTTCGTATGATTTAACTCTCTGATTGACTACCATAGTATGATGCATAGCTGGAGAAACTAACCATCTAGTCACGACTGTTTCCCAAAACTACAGTAACATTGTCACGCCTCTGTCGTTTGAACCACATTGGTCCAACAATATAGGACTGTCATTAATGGATTCACGTGCATGTAGTTGAGTAATAACTTCTGCTGATCAATCTATTCAAGATCTTCGAGATGCTGCTGTAGTGAACATGGCACCTAATGACTACTTCACTGTTTTTGATTCATGTCATTTTGTTCTATTTGATGTTTGGGTTACAGTTTGTTTTGATGGTCCCCTTTAGATATTCCATTGACTATAATTAACGTTGCTCCTACATGTCAACTAACTCTCATTAGAGTATTAGTTACAATATATAGATTAAAATGTATATTTAAATAGAATGAAAGACATAGAACATACTGAATGTTAGCTTTGCTTACTGTGCCCAAAAACATGATCAATTTAATTCATGGGTGGCGCTAGGGAGGGGCTAGCAGGTGATTCAGCACCCCCAAGAAAGACCAAAGCACCCCGATAGCACCCCCAAACATAATGTCTGGAATCAATTATATTCAGGCTGTATTCTGTGGAAGCCGCATGGTGAAGAAAAAAGAAAACTTATCTTGTTATTTCGAGATATTAAGTCGTTATTTCAATATAATATCTCCTTATTTCGACATAATAACAGGGGTTTTCCTGCATTGAATTTTTTTGGCGGTTGCCAAAGCAAATTTTTGTCCCGCAAAGCCTTTTTTGATCGGTGAGTGATGTAGAATAGAATGACTGCTGCTCTTGACAGGGCGCAAACGAACAGAGAGAGAGAGAGAGAACGCACAAGCCGCGCACGCGCACTCTCAAGTCTTCAAACAACACGAGGGCTGTGTTGCTCTCTCTCCCTCGCGCATATTAATCAAAATCAATTGACACGATAGTAAAAGGTCGGAAGACCGCAGTCTCACGTGGAGCATTTGGAGATTTTTTTCTACTGACTTACCGCGGTGTGTGAATTGTGCTAAAAAAACACGTTGCCCTATCTTCTCTAAAAAGCGTTCCGCCCATTCAGCTGACATAAACCACATTTCACTAAACGAAAAAAGCTATCCAGTCCAGTGATTAAATGTTTTCTGTATTGACGCAAATCTTGTGCGATGTCCTAAACTGCCGAGATAATCACACAAGCGTGCCGTAGCCTGGACGTCCACTATGACACGTCCGATAAGCAAACGACTCATTTTATCCATTCACCTTAATGAATATAGTTAAAACAACTGACCTGTCCAACACTGAACTCACGAGACCTCTGAATCGGTGTATAAAAAATCGGTAACTTAATTAGATCAGTTAACATTTACTATTAATAAACTGCACTTCTACAGCATTATTAATGTTAATTTCAATATTTAGAGAGTCTGTAGGCCCACTATATGTGCCATTAAATAAGCGCATTTAGTTTCATTTTTGTTAAAATATTATAATGTTATTTTTTTACATCTATGCTGATTATGGAAATTGAACAGCATGAGTAAGATTCGCAATATATCGGAAGATAGCCTATGATGGGTCAGACATGATTTTGACCACTAAATTAAGTTTTGTTTTGTAGAAAGCCGTTCTTTAAAGTGAATTTAATTTTGAATAAATTGTATCTTAATTTTAATAAATTTTTCATCAACCAATGGCCTGGATATAATAAATAAGAAGCAAATATAGCAGACAATATGATCATGATATGGAGGCGCCGGTGCGATTGCATTGCACGTGAACTGGAGCACATCTCATCATAAATTTTGCTCATTTAAATAATTGTGTGTGTGTGTGTGTGTGTATAGCCTAATATATATATATATATATATATTTGCACAGCTCCCCCTGTCAATGATCTAGCACCCCCTCAGCATCTGTCTTAAAAATTATCTGGCGCTGCCCCTGATTTAAATCCACATGATATTCAACTCTTTCCCCGCCATTGACGGAATTTTACGGCTTTCTGTGTTTTCACTATTATAAAGGTAGGGGGGCGCTATAACACATCTTCTGAAAGAGTACTGAATCCCCTGATCAAAACACAGGCGAAGAAGAAGCAGAAACAAGCCATATCGTATGTAAGCAGATGCATATGTAAAATTATGCGATCATCATTATTAAACAGCATTTAAATCAAAACTGCCTAAAATTACTCAATGAAATGTGGACCCAGGACGAGCTATAGGACTGTGAAGCTTCGGGGGAGTTGATGGACTCGATCTACTCCATCTGTGTTTTGATCATCGTTCTGAATCTGATCTGGATGTAGTCAAATCACGATTCTCTCAGATTTTTGCTCAAAATTTTGCTATTTTTTCATTAAATATCACCCACATTCAAGTGTTGATAAAAATGAATGCATTAAGCTAAACTAAAACAGCATTTTTGTTTGAAAGTCTCTTCTTTCTTTTGACATATTGCATGTTCAGATATTAGCACAACAACATATTCTGAGGGCCATGAAAGTTTTGTGAAAATTATTAAAAATACCGGCGGGGAAAGAGTTAACAAGAAACTATGTTTGGAACTATGGTTTTGGGAAATGCTAAATCATTGAACTATGTTGATAAGAACATAATTTGTGATCATAGCTGGCATAGTACGATGCTTTCAGGAAACTAATCCCTGCTTGGCAATGTCTGTCATTCGTTGATCATTTTGATCAGTTTTCTTCACACAGTGAGTCTGAATCACATCTGTGCTAGACTGTGGCGCACTGTAAGCTTTGCTCATGGATCACAGTGCATCAGGAATGCTGACCAACCCATATGAGGATTTGCATACAACCTGCTTCTCTTTTATATTCCATGTGCAAACTGAGCAGATTAATATGTTATATTAAAATCCAGCTATTTCGAGGCCCTTCCAGAAAAATAAATAAATAAATAAAACTATTACTGATTAGATAACAGACATGCCTTTCTGAGAATCCTTCAAATGACATTTCAGTGCCACTATAATCAATAAACTCCCATCAGAGTGCATCCGCATCTCAAACGCATGCGTCTGTCAGACAGTGTATCTGATGCTAACTGAACTGCTAAAGTAAACAGCCAATATGAATTTTGCCAGTTGCTATAGAATAACAGTGCATGCATCATATTTCACATGCAGGCACAAATCTGTGTTTTTTGAACAGATATGTATGATTAATTATCTCGCGAATAATATGCAAATGTGTCTGTTTCACATGCACTTTATTCGGACAAGACACAGTGACCGATATTTACCTCTATAACAGGTGCAATCTTGCGTGCAATAAAACAAGAGGTCACCTGCACTGGGACAAGGGATATCAGGACCACTGCAGCTGCCTCTTTCAGAATTTGATTTAAGCTACACTCTTATTAATATCTATAGACAAAAGACACATACAGCACATGAACAACCAGGTTTTTAACGTTAGCAATTGATGCCAGGTCTCTTATGCCAGTATCATATGTTGTTATTCACATGTTTGTAATGATATAGAAAGCAAGGTTACCTCTCAGCGGTGGACAGCATCAAGTGTGTATCAGTTCCTCAGCTGTAGGTCGTAAGATGAAACCGTTACTGTGCGAATATTGTGATACGGAGGACCAGTGCGTCAGTGCATCAACACTCTCAGATGCACGCGCTGCTGCAGCAACTTTGACATTGAGCGCTTTAACGCACTGGCGTCCAGCTCGCGCGGAGCGTTATGACATCTCTCTCTCTCTCTCTCTCTCTCTCTCTCTCTCTCTCTCTCTCTCTCTCTGTCTCTCTCTCTCGCGCGCGCATACACACACACACACACTCTCGCGCACGTCTCTCTCTCTCGCGCTCAGCACGCGCCCGCTGAATAATGAATGATCCAGCACTGGAGCCGCGTGGACGTTTCTCTCTCGTTCTAGTGCAATCAGGAACCGATCAGTCGAGAGCGCTTTGCTCGGGTTACAGCTCTCCTATTCAGTCTGGCCCCCATCCTGCCTTTGTTTTCCACTCCAGCAAACAAAAAACGCAGGGGGTCAACAGTGAAATATTGAAAGCCGAGGGCATTTTTTTTGTGTGGACATTCTCTAGAACAATATGTTGTGCAACTATATCCCGCTGCTGACTCGTTACAGGAAAAGTTATAGCCTTCAAAGAATCTGAAGAATGTCTTCATCACGTCTGGTGTAATCAGAACATTCCTCCTCAGCGATTTATCAAAGACTTGTGGTTTGAAATTACTTAATGCGTTATTTGTAAATGACGAGAGAGTAGGCTAATAAAATAAAAATAAAATAAATAAGTAAAGTTAAATAAATAAATAATATGAATGAACGCATTACAGTAGTGAGAAAATAATTAGAATAAACATTTAAAATATAAGTATAGCCTATAATTTATTATTTTCTTATGTTTGATTATGAGGTGAAATATGAACTTGTTTTTGTGAGATCCAAAAATACAGTACCGGTAACATAACTTCAAAATACTTGAACTGTACTTATATGTAATTTTGTATATTTAATATATTATATATATATATATATATATATATATATATATATATATATATATATATATATATATATATATATATATATATATATATTGTATATATATATATATATATATATATATATATATATATATATATATATATATATTGGGGAAGTGCACTAATTTCCTGTAGAGGCGCACAATGCTGCTATTTCAGGAGGAAACAGATTGTCCAGTTTACCAGTACCTAATAACTTCTCACTGATCATTTTGACAGCACGCTGAAGTTATAATTAGGACAGAATAACAGGGTAGTAAACCAGCGTCAGGAATACTGTCCAGATGCAAACAAACCCAGTCGCACCCTAAGGTTTAATGCATTTAAAAGATGCATTGAAATGACATTCTGAATAGATTACAGGTGGCCCTGTGAATGTGATCAGCATAGACTCACCTGAGGGTCTGAAGATCTTGCAGTCGCTGCAGGGTACAATCCATTCTCTGCTGTCAGCAACACTGATCGCGCCTTTTCACCGCCTGCAACAAAACATCACACAATCACTCATTTATCATAACTCAAAACAACCATGCACCCATCCATCTTTCACCTGCCCTACAGGTTTGCAGGGATTCCGGATTAAAATAACTTAATCCATTTACTGTAGGCTACTCCTACCTGGAATCATGCCGAGATCTTTTATTCTAGTTATTATCAGTGTTTGGGAAAGTTACTTTAAAAGTAATGCTAGACAATATTGCATTACTCCACTGTAAAAAATGATCGTGATTTTAACGGTAAAAGACTGTAAAAATGCTACAGTGCAAAACTGTTAATTGGTTAACAGAAAGTTTCCTTACTATACGGTAAATAACTGTGATAGATCTAACAGTACATTTAATGTAATTTTACTGTAAAATACCGTTAAATTTACAGTTTTTGAAAGTGAAAAAGAACAACTCATTGTATAATTTAAAGTGAAAAAACGTAAATTGACATTCCCACAATTCCCTGGGTGACACTTCAGATTTGATGTATTTTTATTGAAATAACTATGTTTCTTCTTAGTTTTCTTAGTTCTTGTCTAATCAGTTATGTACATTAGGGTTTTATGTTACATTTAATGTTGTTAAATTAATGTTTATTGCATTTTTGATGGTGATGGTGTTTAATGTTTGTGCGAATGACACTGTGCAGCTTCTAAATAATAGTATTAACTTTATTTTAGAAGAGCTGCTTGTGATGAGCTTTGATTTATCATGTGACTCTCATCACTGTTGTGATGATTGTTGGTTGTCAGTGTATTACAATGGTACAAAACAGATATTAATACTTCAATAGGTGTGTAAATTAACATTATATCAGATAATGAAATACGGTTTATTACTGTAAATTTTAAGTCAAGTCTGTAAAACCAATAACGTTGATATATTTTTGACTGTAAAGTTCTGGTAACCACAGCTTCCAGTTTTTTTCTGTAAAAACAGCAGGATTTATGATACTGTGTAAAATATTAATTAAACATGAAATAATATCTCATCAGTGTGTTATGGCACTGTATCTGCGAGACTGTGTATGGCAAATATGTTGTTATGGTTATTTGCAGTGTTGGGGAACGCTACTTTCAGAAGTAATCCATTTTAATATTGAGGTACTCCCTAAAAAATAACTAATTGTGTTACTTGCCTACTCTTTATGGAAAGTAACATTATTTAACTTATTATTCTGAGTTTGTAACATGAGGACAGAAGAGTACATGGGATAACAAAGCAACTCACGTTACTTATCTAAAAAAGTTACTCAGATATGTTGCATTATAATGCATTACTTTACTAGTTACTTGGAAAAAAAGTAATCTGACTGCTGATTATTGATAACTCGAGTTACTTGCGTTTCCCTCAACACTAATTATTTGTGTGCAATAGAAGTGAATTGATGCTATGGTAAGACTTCATTTTAATGTCCGTTACCCATATTACATGTAATTACTATAGTGATAACATTAAATTATGCACAATTACATGCAACTAACCCTAAACCAAATATGGTAAGTACATGTTGTTGTATTACTCAGTACTCATTTGTATAAGTAAACCGTAACAATAGCACTAAGTGTAACCAAAGTAATCATTTAGATCAGATTAAGTATTTGAGGATAATGTACGGTCACAGTGCATGTGCTTATTATAGCAGCCCACACACAGGCTTAAGGTCAAAGGTCAAGATAATGTGGTTGGTTTGAAATGCTAAATATGCTGTGCGTGCATACACACACACACACACACACACACACACACACACACACACACACACACACACACACACACACACACACACACACACACACACACACACACACACACACACACACACACACACACACACACACACACACACACACACACACACACACACACACACACACACACACACACACACACACACACACACACACACACACACACACACACACACAAAGACATTGATTCTAACATTCACACATTCTCTAAATGTGTGTTCTATTCTCTCAAAGCCTGTTTGTAATCAGGTCAGAGAGTTTAGTTCAGACATAACTGATAATAAATAATAATAATTATTATTATATATTCTACCCAATATTCTGTTTTCCACTCATTATATATTTTGTGATAACTGTGTATGTGTGCCTGTTAGTCTTGAGCAGTGAAGCTGTTTTAGAAAAGTCCTCCAGGTCCTGCACACTCTTCAACATATGTTTCTGCTCCACACATGGAATTATTTCCTACAGTTCTTGATATCAAGATCCAGCTTTATAACTCAGGACACCTATGGGACTCTTTATCATGTTTAAAAATGCTAAACATAATACAGATTTCGTAAGGGGTATGTGAACTGAACTGCATTCTCAAAGGCTGCAGTTCATATAAGCTGCATTTTAATACCATAGAGTAGTAATTCCCTTAATATATACTACCATTAACCTTTTTGGGTAAATAAGCTACATCTGTCCCAGTGACAAGCAGTTGTACCCCTAAATGTATCATTTTTGTGATATCTTTATTGCTCTGTCCATAAGTGTTTCAACTACTGCTATTTCTTTTTTGAAAAAGAAGAAGAAGAATCCTGTAAATAAGCCGTTTGTCACTTGAATGGTTTATGTAAATGAGGAAAGGATTGCAGCTGTGCTGTTGTTATTCTTGGAAGGCTCTCTGTAATAACATTATATTGAACTTCTTTAATGATGCTCTCAAATTGTAATCACAACAAGTTGTGACACCAGTGATTTAGAATAAAAAGGGGTGTGCTAGGCGATGTGATATTTTTAATGGAATATTAATATTTATCTGAGATTCACTACCTGACAAACACAGGAAGATTTGTACTAATGCAACATAATATAGAGAAAATCTGTAGTTTTTACACTGTACACAAAGTGGTAACCTGCAATTGTTACCTTAAATAGATATTTCTATCTAATGCATATCTTTTTTTTTGTTGACATAAATTAATGTATGTTGATTCAGTGATATATATATAGTGGTAGTATATATATATATATAAATTACGTGAATGAAGTGAGTTACTTTTGATTTTACCTTCAATTTCCATGTGCACTTTTCTGATAAATGTGCTAATTGTAAAAGTATGTGGAGGAAAGGCAGCTGAAGACCTCTGCAGCAACTGATGATTTTACTCAAGTAACTTACAGTACGTAACCTGGAGTTATCGGTGAGCAGAAATAGTGGATCATCCCAAGGTTTAAACCTATAACCTTTCAGTTACCAGCCCAGACTTTAACAACTCAGTTACAACACCCATATTATTCACTATGTTATAGCAAATATGAGGCGTAGGAGGGTATTAATGCACATTAGTAAGTTTCATAAATTTTGTGTATTCGTTAAACAAATATATATAATATCTGCTAATACTTTATTTTGACGCTCCCCTTAGACATTCTACTGACTATAGTAACTTTGCAACATATCAACCTAATCCCTAACAGTCTACTAATACTCTAATGAGAGTAAGTTGACATGTAGTTGCAAAGTTACTTATAGTTAGTATAATATCTAAAGTAGACCATCCAAATAAAGTGTAACCTAATGTCTTTGTGAATGCTGGTGTATAGGAGTTATGATGGAAGACCGTCAGTACTTTGTATGTTATGTAATACAGTTCTTCAAAGTATCAATCATCCGTTCAGGCAAACCATGTTGATCAGCTAATATTTAGCCATTTTAAAGATTATTAGCACTGGCCAATTAACCATGTATAGTTTTGACCCAGTGTTTTGTACCAGTTGTTCCAGCTCCAAAATCTAGTTACAGTAAATATTGAGTAAAAGGCATGTTTCAGATTCAATTGAATTATATATCGACAGTACATTGACCACCCTGCTCTCTACAATGCAACATGTTAAGCGAATAATTGAAACTGAAGATGGAGAATCAGGCTATAATGAAATGAAATTCTGATTATAAACACATAATATGTACATAGTTAAAGTCTTGATTGTGTGCGATGCCCTTTGGTGCTTATTACAGTATTAAGTAATTAGATTAGCTAAATGAGAATGTCAAAATCAAGTCAGTGTTCCACTAAAAACATCCTTGAAACAAGAAAGATTTACTGGTTAAGCAAGACTGTATCCGGTTCTTTTTAGATTAGATTATATACACTACCGTGCAAAGGTTTTGGGTCAGTAATTTATGTTGAAAAAAAAACTGTTTTCAACACTGATAATAATCATAAATGTTTCTTGAGCATCAAACCATCATATTAGAATGATTTCTGTGGGATCATGTGACACTGAAGACTGGAGTAATGATGAAAATAGAACATAGAAATAGAAAATAGAAAACAGCTATTTTGAATTATAATAATATTTCACAATATCTGTTTTTACTGTATTTTAATCAAATAAATGCAGCCTTGGTGAGCAGAAGAGACTTCTTTCAAAAATATAAAAAAATCTTACCTACCCCCAACATTTTCAACAGTAGCCTAGTGCATATACACTATATCCATAATATTGCAAATAGCCTTTTTAGCAGGTAAATGTATCTTGTTATAAGGATGTTTGAATATTTTTACTGAAAAACAAACACAAATATACTTAATATTTACATATTTCAAATATGACAATCCTTCTTTTGTCAGAGTCCAGGGCTTTCTAATCCTACTGATATGATGACTCTTACAAACCTGCAGTGAATTCACAACTCCTCAGCTTTAATTGTGAGCGAGGGAACAGATCTGGTGAGGGTTAAACTTGCTGTTCATGCAATCTGTGAAGCGGGATAGACACATCAGCATCTCATTCACATCTGGAGAGAGTAGCTCAAGACTGTAGTTAGTGCTGCCCAGAAACGTGTGAGGAGGGATGATGAGATTATGGATAGAGGAAAGTGGTAGTAATGTCCCGATGATGGGAAATTAGTTAGAGAAAGAACCATAGCACAGACACAGAAGGGTAGGCACATTGGAAAAAAATGCTGTTTATTGGACTAAGTATACCATACAAAGGACAAAATAAATAAATGAAAGCCAATGTTACAGCATCGGTGCTGGCAATCCGCACTGGAGAGAGTGTGAGAGAGAGGAAAAGGATGATATGATACAGAAAGAGAATGTTATAATCATTAAAAAAGATAAGCAAAGTGGAACAATTTTCCAAAGTGGAAAAATGAAAATTACAATTCAAGATTACAAAAATACAGGAGAATCTCAATTAAGAAGCACAGCAGTAATTTCATGGCAGATCGACGTCCAAAACTGAATTGACTGTTCGGCAGTTTGAGGCTGAAAGATCCTGATAGACAACATGGACACTAGCCTTATTTCTGGGAGCATAAATGTTTTAAGTAGCTTGTTCATAACTACATTGTGTAAACAGACTAAAACGTGAAATGCTCAGCCAGTCTTAAAGACATCATGAATTAAAAAAGTCCAAGTTTGTTAGCTTCGAGACCATCTATGTGTGCTCATAAAGTTTGAAAACATAAACATTTAACAGACACATGCATTTAAAATGCGCTGAACAAGAATATTGATGACTTATCTTGTTCACAGGGGCGTGGACAACATTAAATTAAAATTCAATGTTAAATAGTTATGTATTTAATATACTTGGAGAGAGCTAAATGCTACCATTCACCTCAATGGTAGTTACTTTTTCAGAAGTAGGCTATAGCATGCAACCTGGGAAGTCAGTTTCGTATGTGTTTTTTTTTTAGCCAATCACATGAGCTATACATTTTCTATAACTAATTACTTTACAGCTGCAGGAAAATTCAATACTCTCATGGCAGTTCATACATTTTTTAGGTTTTGACAAATTGGTGCTGAATAGCAAATCTCTTTACGCCTCACTGGCGGTTCGTTTAAGCTGAATGTTTATTCTAAAAAAATCATGTTTTCATAAGAATCAATTCATACAAAATCACCATGTCGTAAGTTTTCTCATGAGATTGGGTTGGAGGTGCAGTTATAGCATCGACCAGCAGGGGATAATTGCCAAAACTATCCAGTCAGACTGAATAGTTGGTTTCGGTGGGCTGTGGCTAGCTAGTTAGCTAGCTTCTGGCTCAACTTCCTGTTTCAACAGGAAATGTCAACTCATGAAAGCAAACCATTTCATGGGGTCTTTAAACCTAAAAAGGTGAACTGTAATTTTGTTTTGGCACTGATTACAGAATCCTTTCAACTACGGCCTTAATACACAGCACTTTAAATAAGTTATCTATAGCATGTCATTGTATAATGAATTTCACCGGCCATTATACATTAATTGATTCTTCATATTTAACTTATTTTGGTAATTATTGATTTATCTACATTGTTTCCGGGAAATCAATGAATCAAAGATCAACATCAGATCTTGAACACACACAAAAAAAGCCTAATTCAGCACTCAAAAACTAGTTTTTAAATGACATGTTCTATACATGCATAATTATACCCACACTAATGTAGATTTAACTTCCTTTAAGACTGGGAGAAACATACTTCAGGTACTGTGAGTTATGTCTGGAAGATGGGCAAAAAGGGCAGGGTTTACCAATATCTTTATCATATTTCATAGATTTGTTCACTGTGAATATGAGCAGTGTTAGGAAGCTGGCTTTACATTTCCCCATCTGAGTATCATTTGTACAAAACATGATGTTTTATGGCACTAAAACAAGTTCTTCAGTAATGTGGCAAGACTTAGAAAAATGAATACAGAAAACAGCAAGGCAGCTGGTATTTAGTGAAAGAAGAAGAATTTAGTTAGAGATAAATAAAATATGTCCTTTATGACCATACTGAGAAGTCTTGGGATTT
The DNA here is from genome assembly GCF_051911475.1 of Siphateles boraxobius. Taxonomy (NCBI): domain Eukaryota; kingdom Metazoa; phylum Chordata; class Actinopteri; order Cypriniformes; family Leuciscidae; genus Siphateles; species Siphateles boraxobius. The sequence goes on along the minus strand of NW_027508866.1, from coordinate 24,790,634 downwards.
AAGTGTGAATATGCAAACAATGTGCATATATTAAATAAACTTTCAGGCTTCAATATAAATAAGTGTGGATTAAACACTCATTTTGAGTGTGATATATGTACAATCTTTATCTACAGGCATATTAGATATATGCAGCCATAATCTCTGTGATTTATGAATAATTATTCTAAACTATTCATGTACAATAGTTTAGACCATAGTAATGTTTCTTATTATATATTTCTCTCACTGCTTAATCTGTCACTTTACATCAAAGAGAATGAATGCCTCGATTGATGTATGCTTTGAGTTTGAGTGTCAATTAATAAATTTTTTTTTTATCTGCTGGTGACATGTTTGTACAAATCGTAGCGAATTGTGGATTGCTCTTTCAGATAAATAGCAAATGGACATAAATATATTTAGCACCTTGTTTACTTCCATAGTGCATGTAATCTACTGTCTGTCTGTGTCACAGCAAAGCTTTTATTCTCTCAGAGGTGTATTTGCACACATTGGCAGTACTGAGCTTGACATTGTTCTGTGTTCTTAGTAGCTGTTTGAACGATTCAGCTTCCAATTTGAAACCTTTTTTATAGTAAGTCTGTTTAATATTCAGTGCCTTTTTTGCAGCTGAAAACATTAAAATCCCATCAAATACGAGGATACACAGAGGCACAGAAAGGCAAACACCTTTCAATGAGTTCAGTTGAATTGAGCATATGTACATTGTCTCTATTTTTGTTGGGAAAAATAAATCTGGATCTGTAAACAAAAATATCTTTGATAAACAATGCTTCTGGTAATTGTTAAGTAATATGAAGGCTTCGTAAGGCTACTGGACAACATAATAATAGTCAAACATGCTTATGTATGGATCTACCTTTGTGTTTCGATAAGGTGAATGATCAAATGGGATAGACATTTATGGACAATATTTTTTTTAAATCAATGCTACACCCCATTGTATGAAGTTCTATGAAATTATCCAACCTTATATTGGACTTCTAGGTTGAAGTCTTCTACATTTACATACTATTTTTTGGCTTTTTTTATATCTCAAACGATCTATATCTCAAACGATAATTACAATAAAGAATAATAAAACTTTTTTTTTTAAGGGGCAAAAGCTTCACGTACACTCATAAAAAGCTAAGGTTCCAAACAGGGGATTTTTCCCCCCAGTGATGCCATAGAAGAATTTTGGTTTCCCCAAAGAACCTTTTAATTAACTTTTAAGTTCTTAAAAGTGCCGTTTTTTTCCTTCTTCTAAGTGTGAAGAACATTTAAAAATCTAAAGAACCCTTTTCCACTATAAAGAATGTTTTGTGTAGTGGAAAGACTCCATGGATGTTAAAGGTTCTTCATGGAAGCATCAATGCCAATAAAGAACTTTAGTTTTAAGAGTGTATAATATGCTATCGGCCAATGCCTTGTCTTCAAAATGTTGTGCAACCTTACACCAAGAGAACCAGACAATCTGTGGAAAAGAAAGAGTGAGAAGCGTACTTCTCTCACGTCACAGAGGTGAAGGTGCTGTTAGTAACAGGGTGAGATTTGTTTTTTAAAGGAAGGCAGAGCCTTGGTGAATGTGTTCCAGGAAAAGAGAAGTTTCGGGAGAAAGGTCACATGACAGCACAGCACTTGCAGCGTTTTTTCTTTTCAATACCTGTGGGCGGCAGTTCCTTGGTCGAGCTTTCATCTTTGCCTTCTGAGGACAGTTCAGTGGTGTCGGACAGAGGCCGACCGGACACGAGGTCTGCGGCGTTGCCGTCGACGGTGGACATATCGGTGACGGTCTTCTCCCGAAGAGATTTCTCGTCGTCCTCGTCGATGAGGACGATCTCGGCCTTAATGGTGCCGTCGAAGCCGAGCAGCTTCTTGGATTCCTCCTCGTCCTCAATGCTGTGGTAGCCCATGAAGATCATGGTCACTGGTTTGTCGGCTGAGGCCTTTGGCATCTCCTTGACCTCGCCTGTGTAGCCTTTGCTAGGGGTCTGTTTTGTGTCTTGCTTGGCCTCTCTGCTGCTCAAATGTCCTGCCTTCGGCTGTGGCTCAGCCGGAGTGACAGTGACTCGGCCGCCGTCCTCTCGTTGTTGGGTTTGGCCGACTTGTTGCATCAGTTGGTCCACCTGTCCGGGACTCCAGGGGTGCGTGCCGTTCTCCAGTGTGGTAGATCCCCCAGAACGCACCTCATAGATCACTTTGCGGCCGTCGTCGTAGACTTTGACGCCCCTCTGGTGAGCGTCCTGCGGACTGACAGCTGAGGCCGAGAGGATCTTGGTGGCACCCGTTTTCCGGTCCTTTTCGACATTGATCTCCATGGCGTATAATGCTTGGGGAAGAGTGCAGACGGTTGTGGGTTAATGTCTACTCAGGGTGGTCTATCATGCATTACTGAAATGTGGCATGCTTATTATTTATGATTTTTTTAGTGATGTCACTATGCCCATGCAATACTCGTACAGTCTCATAAATTGACATTAAAAACAGAGGCAGAAAACATTTGCACTGTTATTACGCCGTTCCCAGTAACCGCTGTATGTTGACGTATGCTTAGTTGACGACACACTCTGGCATTTTCCTTGTTTTTATGGAAATACTTCACCACTTTATTAATTACAATCTTTGTAGATATTGGTAACACTTTATTTTGATGGTCCCTTTTGAAAACTCTGTAGACTATAAGTAACTTTGTCAACTAACTTTTATTAGAGTATTAGTAGAACGTCTGCTTAATATCGGTTAACACTTTATTGTGATGGTTCTCCAAATGACACTCTACTGACTATAAGTAACTTTGAAACTACATGTCAACTTATTCTAATCCTAACCCTACCAGTCTACAAATACTCTACCAACACTACAATGAGAGTTAGTAGACTTGTAGGTGCAATGTTACTTACAGACAACAGAATGTGCCCCCCCCCCCCAATAAAAACCAGTGGTTATAAACTGGAGACTTGCAACTAAAAATAAGAAAAATAATGCTAAATGCAACTAGCCATGTAATTGTGCACAGTTAGGGCAGCTAAAAATTATCCTAGTGAAAAAGAAGTGAGCATAACTGTACTGTAGTGGACTTGCAGTGAACTTCAAATCTTAAAAGTAAATTTTTTAAAAACTTCACTTGCAGATAATATAATTTTAACTAAATAAAAAAAACATTAATATATTTTAAATGTAATAAATTGCGAATATATTTAAATACATGACATGCAAGTTTAATAGAAATGACATTAAAGTATATTATAGTTTTCCATAAATGTTTGTCAGTTAATTCTGCAGCACTATTTCAAAGACAATAGAATTAAATATGAAATTACATATTACAATGCATTTAAGTCCTAGTTAAGCGAGGCAAATATAGCACACTAAAGTTCAGCTAATTGCTTTTAATCTAAATTTAAACTACAATACATTTTAATGCATTCCAATTAACATGCATTTAAATGTCCAATAACTTTTCCTGCACATTCATCTGCCGATTGGTTAAACTGTATGGCAAGTACTAATTTGGTCCAGTGTTTGTTGGTAAATCACACTTCTGTTGTTGTTTATGCATTCACAAAAATATATTTTTTCCTATTTAGCCAATGTCATGCTAATAACATTTGCATATTGCTGGACCTATGCAGTTCAGTAATTTCACAGCAATATTTATGAAGTTCTTCATATTTTCTTTGACATCTTAAACGATGACTAATTGTGGTACTTTAACAACTTGGTGTCCAATGTAAAGTCTACAACCATTTGAGAACCACTGATCTAAACATTATATGTAAAGAAATTAAGTTCTTCAATGGATGAAGAAGTATACCTGAAGATTTTGCCTTGATTTTATTCAAAGCTGTTCTGGAACAGATCCCCCCCCCCCCACCCCCTGTACATTCATACAATTTCTCTGCTACTGATGGAGTAAGACATGAACTAGACATGCAATAAATGGTTATGGCAATGGACCTTTCCACTCATCTCCATCACAGGCCCCATATTGTAAGCTGAGCTTCTCTGAACTGGTCATTAGCACATGCCCAACAAAAGCAGTTTAAGCCTTTGATATGTGTTTGAAACTGGTGACCAGTTACCCTACTGTACATAGATTATGAAATATGCCATCCTCGCATGGTGAGTAACTGCGCCATCTGTAATCTACATTACCATACCCACTTTTGGCCTTGGCCCAAACCCATGACCAACCCCAGCCCCTCCCAGAAGCCCAACAAGCACCTACCAGATTTCCTTGGCGGTTGTTGATCCCCTGAAGCTGAGACGGGAGTTTGGGAGTTCAGTTCTGGGAGGTCCGGTATCTGGGAGCAGTTGTAATTCACCGCATCTGTCCGGTGGAGAGCAGGAGAGACACTAAAACTAGATTCCTGTGTTCAAAAGCACACAGAGTTTGCTCCCTCCCCTTCAAATACCCCATACTAAACTGAGTTCCCCTCTCTCGCTCTCTATTGCCCCTTTTTTCCCGTAAAGCAGCTCATTGCTTAGACAGCAAAAGCTTCGCAAGTGAATTAACAGCAAAACAATGGTGGCTCTGGGATACAGGGATTCCCTGTGAATAGGTGGATCAAGGTAAACAAAGTGCAGAGTCATTGCCATATGTGTCGAGTTCAATAGTCTAGCTGAGGCAAGAGGGAAATGGTCTAAGAGGTCAATGTTGGACCCCTCTGTCCCACAAAAGGATGTAAGAGAAGAGCATGTTTTGAGTGACTGTCTACCATCGGACTGGTACCTTGAAGTAACATCCATGGTTTGCAGAGATGCCCATGAACTTGGCCTGAAATCTATGTTGTATTCACACCGATTTTGGTAATACAGGACAAAAATCTAGTACAATACAGATGCAAATGACTTCCATACCTCCATCTTGATTCTGAAGACTCTGTAGAAAAAAAGAAGAAAAGATGATGCTTGTTACATTTTTGCTCACAGTGTTTCTTAAATAGCCGCATTCCTCTAAATTACTGCATTACTGTTACATTATTTAGACTTAAGTGTGAAATTAAAGACAAAGTGTGTAATTTCTGCATGACTATTGTGACCAAGGTGTATGGTAACACTTTATTTTGAAGGCCCACTTTAGACATTCTACTAATTATAAGTAAAGTTGCAGCTACATGTCAACTTATTCTCATTAGAGTATTAGTAGACTGTCTGCTTAATATCTGCTAACACTTTATTTTAATGCTCCTCAACTGACATTCAACTGACTATAAGTTACTTTGCAACTACATGTCAACTTATTCTACTAACCCCTAAAACCTAACCATAATGTAACAGTCTACTGATACCCTAATGATTGATAGTTAACATGTAGTTGCAAAGGTACTTATAGTCAGTAAAATGTCTAAAGTGGACAATAGAAATAAGCTATTGGAAAAATGATGACTGTTTCAAACAGGTTTCCAGAATTATTCCTCATCTGCTATTGGAAGGGGTAAAAAAAAACAGATAGTCCAAAAAATAATTTTTTACAAACTTCTCTTTCACATTTAAAGAATATCTGCATGCCATAATGTTAGATAAGAAAATGTCAATCTGTAGAAGTGGTTACCATGAACAAATGAGAACTAACCTGGACTGAGCTATATTTTGTATTTACTGGATTCAAGGTGATTTTGAGTGGATATGTTCAATTCATATGATAACCTCAGGATTTGTGAGAAATCATTGTGGATATTAATAGAGCCGACGTATTTATTTATAGGCCAACCCTGAAGACTCTGGTTCACCCTGGTTCCCTTGACAGAAACCCAGGAGCATTTTCCATTGGCTTTTGGATTATTGCAGAAAATAAGCTCTGTGACCATCAAAAGTTTATGATTCGCAGACAAGTTTGAATAGTTAGAAAAGAGCGCGAGTATAAACGCAATGAGGCTGTAAAAGCAGACAAGTAGATTCCTTTTCCTGTTTGGTACATTTAATGGCCCCTTCAACCTCTGTAGTCCTATTTATCAGTAAAAGCTTAAAATCACCAGTTGGGTACTACTGATACTTTTTTTGTTATAGAATAAAACATGAAAACCAGAAGTTCAACAATGCTAGTTGATTTCCAGATTTTAGGACTCGTTCCTGCAGAGTTCTATGGTAGCATGTCAAATGCCATAGTTTTGTACATTTACAATAGAACATGTAATGATTTAGTTTCATAAATTGATTAAAAACATAAAAAAGCAAGAACACACTTGATGCATGTTCTTTGTTCATATTTTGTAGAAGTAGAGTTCTTACAGAAAAAATCTTGTTGTATTTTTTGTAGTTATTTAAGCACTGTGATCATCAGCACTGTGATCTGAATCCAATCGCTGTAATTATGACTTTCCGACTCATAAATGTGAACTTTCCCCGATGACTTGAACACACCATTAGTAACCCTCAAGTTCAAGAGTAACCAGTTGTAGTCCATCAGTTTAAACGGGTATTTGTCCTGTCTTCTATTAAAATAAATGATACTTGCGTTGATATTTTGCCTAATGCGAGGATATTCAGACATTTTATCTGTGTCTGAGGTGAGTTTTTGAGGCCTCTCTCTGTGTGTTCTTCTGTGACGAGGATCACTTGCCTTCTGTAGATCTTCAATAGATCTCTCCGTTTCCCGCAGTCGCTCTCTGAGAACCTGCTCTTTAGCCGAGATCTGGAATTCTTCATTCTCCAGAAGACAGATTTCTGATTCCAATCTATAAAAAAACATAAGAAACCATTACAATTCTCTTCTTTTTGAATTCAATACATAAAATGACTGAAATTAATTATTCATAACATGCTATATAAATTCTTCAGAAAAGCAGAGACCGTTTCCCAGACAGCAACATAGTGTCGGCCCAGATCCGGGCCACATCTGGTACATGTGAATTCAGCGTGTACCAGATGTGGGCCGGAACTGGGCCGTCTGTGTTCACATGGAGATCAAGAGCAGCAATAATGCATTTTAACCTCTGAAAGTACACTATCATTTAACAGTTTGGGGTTGGTAAGATTTTTTCAAGTCAGTATAGTGAAATATTGTTTAAATTTAAAATAACCCCTAAATGGTCATGGTGCTAATAAAAAAATATGAGATGGCTACATTTGCGCCCCCAGAGAAACTTTGCATTCGCTTGCAAAACGTTTGTGTTCTTTGTGAGGGAATGCAAAAAAACCACACACACACACAAAAATAAAACACTTAACCAAAACTTTGAACGACTATGGCTTCAGAATACTTCTGTGTAGTAGTGCAGGACTACTTTTATTTTTTTGTTTTGCAGTTTTTTTTGGAACCATGTTATATGGAAAAAGCCAGGTTCGACATTCTACTAAAAGTATTTTTGCACCTCATGGAAGAAACAACATCAGGCATGTTAGTGCTCTTTATTTCTTGAAGAAAAATCATAAACATAAAACCTGTTGACTATCAGCGCTTTGAACTTTCTCAAAGCATGCACATGTGTTGCCCGCTGAATGAAATCATACATTGGAATGCACAGTCGTGTGCACACATTCTGGAAATGAATGAGACACATATTCCTTTAGTGTCAATTAAGCCATGCATATTCCACTTTTCCCAACGGACTCCATTCTCACTCATTGTGTGTGCTGGCAGCCAATGAGGAAGCCGCGCTGCCTCCGCCCAGGAGAATTTCCTGCTATTGTTCGGATCACTGAGGTTACGTGGTCTGCAATAACAAAAGAGAAGGAGCCTTCCCACGATTCCTAACAAAAATCCTTTCTACATAAAGACATGTGCTATCTATGTGTACAAACATAATAGATGACCATGAATGCATCAACATGTGGCACTGTCTGAACTTTTCATTTGATTTGTACACAACACGTCAAGATAAAATCCAATTAAAGAAAGCCACTTGGTTGTCTATAGTCTGTGGAAGTTGGAAAAAGAGATTTAGACGGAATGACCCTACACCCCCAGACCCTAATACACCAACAACAAAAAAAGCGCATTTGTGTGGACAATTTGTGTGGTACATATATATATGTTTTTTTTGTTTTTTTGTTTTTTTTATGGAAAAGAGCAGAAAGATGAGAAGGAAAGACACACACACACACACACACACACACACACACACACACACACACACACACACACACACACACACACACACACACACACACACACACACACACACACACACACACACACACACACACACACATATATATAAAGAAAATATAAATAATGTAAATAATAGTAATTCATATTAAGGAGCATTCCCAGTCACCAACATAAGACCGGATCATTATGTTGCTTTATGGGTTTCAACCCAAAAATGAAGAACTATAGCTTTAACCTTTAAATAAATAAATAAATAATTATTTATTATATTATTTTTTAAATAGTGTCAATAAAAAAACCCAAAACTAAAATATTAGAACGACTAAATATGCAACTTGCTTTCTTGCACAACTAGAGACTCAGGAAGAGCAGGAGTGGAGCTGTTCTGGCAAGATATGAGAGAAAGTCAAAGAGCTTCACGGCCATCTAGTGGTGGAATCAGGCCAAAAGCATCTCTCAAGACTAACTAATGTGTTCAGACTGGCTTCTTTCTGCTGTATACTGTATATTCTCAACACATATTATCATTAATCATACATTCAATTTTTGTGATTCATATACGGCGACTGGATTATATGGATATTTTTTATGTGTCGGAATATTTCATAGGGTAAGTTCATTTTTGAGGTGTAATATCTGTTATGGCACATTGAAGTCTTTCATTTAAGCTATTAAAACTTTACATGATTATTGAACAGGAAAAAAAAGAAGAGATTTATGATAAGTTCATAAAACACATGCGGTATCGGGTAAGTTGTCACAATAGGAACCTGCAGCCAGTGATGCTCATTTGAGAAGAATAACTTTGTACGAAATATGAAACACCAAAGGAAAAATGCCATATTCCATAATATATGTTTTGAAAACTAATTAAAGGCTGCATGATAGCTTTTATAAATAGTAAAAAAAATATGACACACAAAACACAAAAAATATTTTTGTTTTTATTAATAGAAATTGATTACATAATTATAATAAAAATTATTAACTACAATAACTTGCCCCAACCTGACATTAGTTAAAAGTACTCTTGTTTGTCAATATGGTTTTATTGTGTTTTACTCTGTACACTTGTTGAGCCAACAGCTACACACACACACACACACACACACACACACACACACACACACACACACACACACACACACACACACACACACACACACACACACACACACACACACACACACACACACACACGCACATTTGAGCACACAAACAAACACACTCACACAAGCACGCACGCACACACACACACACACACACACACACACACACACGCACGCAGAAAAAAGCCACAAAGACTTGGAACACGAGGAACAGGAAATCTGTGACACATAGCATCAACATCCATAACTATGAATGGAGCGTCTCTGTGATGTGTGATTGTATATACTAGGCCCTTTCACTTGCTATATGTTTTGATTAATAACTGCTAATGCAGCACCTCCAAGTGTAAATAACTAAAATAAGCATGAAAACCTTGACTTGAACCACATTATTATCTAGTGGATTTATCGGTTATTCAATTTTTCAATGTTATGTTTTCAGAGAACTGGATCAAACTGATCCTAGTGTCACACTGCCTGTAAACTCCAGTATGATGGGTGTTGACCACATGACTCATTCAAAAAGCAGAATTTTTGTTTCTCCCTTTTTTTTCCTTGTTCCGAAGCATAATCAGAGGTCAAGAGTGCATCTTCTGGTGTCTGATGAGCTCATACAGGCCTCACACACACACCCACATCACTTCCTGCAGGATTCCTCACACCGCATCATTCTCTCCTGTGGAAGAAACGTCTCAGGTTACGACTGTAACCTATGTTCCCTGAGAACAGGGAACGAGACAATACGTCAACGACGTTATGGGGGGAACGCCTCAGGCGTGACAGGTGTCTGAAATCACTATCAAATCACGTCAATCATATTGACCGGCGACAGCCCGTGAATCATTAGCGTGAATGATTAACGTGCGACCTGGAAGTATAAAAGGGCGCCTTGCAAACATGACAAATCACCTTATCGTCTGAAGGGACTGTACGGTAGGCAAGCCCCGAGGCATGGCAGGGAGACGTATTGTCTCGTTCCCTGTTCTCAGGGAACATAGGTTACAGTCGTAACCTGAGACGTTCCCTTTCGAAGGGAACTCAACAATACGTCAACGACGTTATGGGGAACGATATACCAACGCCGCCATGCTAAGGGGAGTGCATGCCAAGTGGCAGTGACAACTGTCAGAACCAGCAACTTCAAATGAAACGCTAGAACCACTCACCCTCAGGTCACACTGGGCTGTCAGTGACAGCATTCCCTACGGTCATAGCCCAAGCTACAGCCTCACAGAAAAACCTTCATAAACATGGTTAAATGAAAGGTCTACCAGGGCCGGCTCCGGGCCTGGAACCTCAGCTTCCAATTAGAAGGGGTCCCTTCTAGGGAATGTGGCTAGGGAACCGAAGGGAACCCCAGCCAGTCACTATTCAGGGGAACGTACTCACCCCGAAATGCCACCAGGACGGCCTGACCTGGCGCCAGTACATAGACACTTAGTCTGGCCAAATCCTGTCTGTCTGAAGACAGAGCCTCTGGACAAATGCCTTAAGGCATCCAACCCGAGGGACTGCGAAGCTGGCAGAGAACCACTCGGCCCGGATCTCAGAGACGGGATATCCCGGAGAGTATGACTCAGCATAGTGCTTTCCGACCCTTGCTAGCGAGGGGAGTTTCTCTACTCGATCCACGGATCAACCCAGTGTCTGTGTTTCAAAACACTGAGGAGGCCTGTGAAGGCCTAAGGGCTGATCTAACTGGGAGGCCTCACGAGAGGCCTACGACCGTCTGACCAGACTCAGGAAGCCGCATGCTCATAGAGACCCTCGTGAGGGGAGCACAAGGTCTGCCTGGTAGGCAAACCAGGCTGTAGGCAGAAAAGGTTCCGGGAGGGAACCTTTAGCAGAGAATGAACACTTTAGCGAGCCAGGGCGCAAGCTCGCCTTCAGCAGCTGCCTATTAAGGCTAGCTGAAACTGATAGCAAGAGACCACTAGCTTCATAAACCCAGCACCACTAGGGAGCGTTACAGGGAGGCCCGGAGAGGCCTACTACCTGATCCTTTAGGGAGGCACGTGAGGCCTACTACCTGATAACCACAGTACGTGGGAACTCACCTTCAGGGAGGCCCGGTGAGGCCTGCTACCCTACGACCACAGTATGTGGGGAGCTCACCTTCAGGGAGGCCTGGAGAGGCCTACTACCTGGTAACCACAAACTGTGGGAACTCACCTTCAGGGAGGCCTGGTGAGGCCTACTACCTGACCGTTCTCAATCAAGGAGGCCTGGAGGAGCCTACTACCTGATAACCCCAGTATGTGAGATGCTCACCTTCAGAGAGGCCAAGAGAGGCCTACTACCTGATAACCACAGTACGTGGGAACTCCTCCTTCAGGGAGGCCCGGTGAGGCCTGCTACCTTACCACCACAGTATGTGGGGAGCTCACCTTCAGGGAGGCCTGGTGAGGCCTACTACCTGGTCACCACTATCTGTGGGAACTCACCTTCAGGGAGGCCTGGTGAGGCCTACTACCTGACCGTTCTCATTCAAGGAGGCCTGGAGGAGCCTACTACCTGATAATCACAGCATGTGGGAACTCACCTTCAGGGAGGCCTGGTGAGGCCTACTACCTGACAGCCAAAATATTTGGGAGCCCACATCCAGGGAGGCCCAGAGCGGCCTACTACCTGACAGCCACAATATTTGGGAGCTCACATTCAGGGAGGCCCAGAGAGGCCTACTACCTGATAGCCAACGTAAGTGGGAATTCGCCTTCAGGGCGGCCGGGTGAGGCCTACTACCTGATAACCATCTTAAGTGGGAATTCACCTTCAGGGAGGCCTGAGTGGCCTACTACCTGATAACCACTGGTAGCTTTGAGCCCTGAGTCCGGGTGAAAGTATAAGGTGGCCTGCTAAGGCCAGCCAGCTGGGGACTCGCCTATCAGGGAGGCCTGGTCGGGCCTACTAGCTAATAGCAAGTCATATTCTGCCATAAAGTACACTGTTGGGAACCATACTACACAGCATAATACACTAATGGGCTTCCAGTAGCGCTATAAGGTATGTCCCACAATGTTGGGACTCACCTCCGAGGAGGCCTGTTTAAGGCCTACTACCCATCAGTGAGTCAACTGCCCGAACCACCAAGGCCAACCACGTAAAGTGAGCTGGCCTACAGTGCCCTCTGGGGGGCTGTCCAATCAAGGAGGCCTGCTGAGGCCTACTACCTAATGGCGCAGCCTTCGTTGGCAGAAAAACTGTTTACACAGCGCCTACAGCATCCTGGTGCCTAATCACATTGCCCATGGCAGTGTACTCCGCAAGAAAGCTAGCACCCTTAAAACAAGGGGAGTACAACATACGCCACTCTGCCTCAACGGAGGCCCCAGTTAGCCAGGGGCCTACCATCTATGCATGGGCGTCAGCTCAGGGCAATGCTCTGGCTTCAGGGGAGCGTACTTCGACCAAAGAAGAAGTGAAGCTTACTTCATACTCGACCCGAGCCATAGTGGTGCGAGGTGGGATAAAACAGAACTGGGAGTGAAGTGCTCAGACCTACCCTGTATCACAGGGGAATACTCACCCCTCACCCTGAGGTTACCAGGGTGCGGGCCTGCCAGCGGCTCTAGGGGTGACAGAAATGTATCTGTGCCCAACCTAGGGGAGTGGGGCTTGAATGAAAGCCAACCACCTACAACCTAGCGCTCGAGCAGTAGCTCAGCGAGGTGAGTGAAGCCTAAACTGGCGGCCTAAATCCGTAGGCCAGTTCTGCATGGCAGGGTCGGGCAGGAAACCCAGTCTTCTTCGTGAAGCGAAAGACGGCCTAACCCTGCTCAATAAAGACATATATACCACGGAGGCCTGTTTGAGGCCTACCATGTCCTTACAAACCATCCTCAGCACCACGCTGCATTACTCTAGTCACCCCAGAATGCAGAGAAGGGGGCGGGCCTTGGCCTAACGACTCCCACGGGAGGAGGCTGTATATACAGGGATGCTAGAAACCAACATTCACACAGTGAAGGGTCAGAGGAAGAAATGCTAAAATTTTTAGGAGAGCGCCTCTATTATCCCTGGCACAGCCTAGGCCAGCTACAGAGGCGGCCCTGGTAAGGGCCAGCCTGCAAGCATAGATCTATCTGAGGGCTCGGAGGAGCCACAGCCTTACTAAAGAATATAGTCTGTATTATTCCATACAAAGGGCTGCAGAATCGCTCAGCCTAATGAAAACCCAAACAGAGCTCAAGGGGCGACATACTCAGGAAGAAGTCAAACGGACCTGTGGGCCGGACATAAGATCTATCTGAAGCTCTAGCGTCAGTCAACACTCTAAGTAAAACAATTTAAAGAGAGAGACCAACCACTCTACCCTGAGGTGGCTAGCAGCCCGAAGGCTAACACAGTTACCGTTCTGGCCACCTAACGGGGAACTTCAGGGCCCTGATAATCCAATAAAGTTCTCTTACCTTATTACCTTGACATGACCCCATGACTCTATACAGGGAACGAGGTCTGTAGAGAGATACATTTCGGAATTTTAATTCACAAAAATTTACTCTTGAAAAGACCAGACAGCTCACCTGCGGCGTGCGGAGTGAAGACTCGCCAGATAGTTCTTTATGAACCTGGGGTCCACCACTTTACATGCCTGAAAGAGGCGTTTCTACTAACCAAGCCTAGGCGGGCCATTGGAACATCGTTCTTATCATAGGCCCAGCGCCAGGCCTGATGTAATGAACGTCTGGGGAGTCAGAAGAGAGGAGAGGGCTGGATTCTCTTTTTAATGAAGCCCTCCGGGGAGATAATCCATCAGCGACGCTGTATGCGCTTGTGCTGGATAACCTCCCTCAGATCCCTCTTCTAGCGGGAGTCACGCCTTTCCTGCGCCCTGTTCCTCCACAGAGGGGGCGCACGAGAGGCGACACTGGCTCTCTGGCCCTGTCTACGGTCCTCAGATCGTGAAGGGCCAGGCCCTCCCGCCTGCCTGGGCGTGGAACCGGATCTCAGCGGTATGTAGGTTTTTTCCTAAAAGCAGCTGAGCGCGCCTTCGCCTCCCTGAACTTCCCAAGCCCCGCCTCCACGGCGGGGCCAAAGAGTTCAGAGGGCGAAACCGACGAATCAAGGAGAAAGGCCTTCTCTTTCTCCTCAACGTCGGCCAGGTTTAACCAAAGCTGTCTCTCCGTGGCCACCATCGCCGCCATCGACCGACTGATCGTGGCAGCAGTTTGTTTGGTGGCCCGGAGCGCAAGAGCCGTGGTTCGGCGCGGCTCAGTAACTGCCTCAGGGGACAACCCTGCCCCCTGGTCGAGATCCTGCAGCAGGTCGGCCCGGTATGCCTGCAGCACCGCCATGGTGTGCAGGGAAGCACCAGCCTGAACTGCTGCCGTGTATGCTCTGCCATTCAAACGCGCTGTTGTCTTTAGCGGTTTGGATGGCAGAGTTGGAGCTCTCAGTGTCGACGCCTGCCCAGACACGAGATAGTTTGCAAACGACTTGTCAAATGGGCGGCATCGACACATACCCATGCTCTGCGATCCCATCAACATCAGCGAAATTAACCTGCTGATGTCAGTGAATACGGGCAGAGCATGGGCTCTTCCATGCCCTCTCGATCTCCGTGTGAAGATCAGGAAGGAATGGAAGGCTCCCTGAGCTGGTGGTGTATGGCCGGGGAGAAACCGATCGCCGAGCCTACCGCGAGCGGTCTCTCCTCTAGCGCGTTGCCATGGCAGCTACAGCCCCACAACATCCACCAAACCTGCATACACGGGGCAGGGTGGCTGAGAGGGTTCAGGATCTACCTGATTATAAACCTCCTCAGCCATCTCCTGCTCGTCCTGAAGAGCAGCAACTGCAGGAAACCGTCGGCGAAAAATCCTCGTCATCGACCTGCAGTTCGCCCTCGTCAGCCGTCGAATCATCTGAGAGGTTTACAGCACTCTCAAGATGATCGACGAGCTCTATCTGGAAGCCCATGATGCAAGTCGCCGCTCTGCCTCGGCACGAGCGGGACCATGAGAACCAGACGTTGAACCCCCTTCACTCGAGAAGAGGGCCAGACGAGAGCGAGCGTTTTAAGAGAAAAA
Organism: Siphateles boraxobius; assembly: GCF_051911475.1. Classification (NCBI taxonomy): domain Eukaryota; kingdom Metazoa; phylum Chordata; class Actinopteri; order Cypriniformes; family Leuciscidae; genus Siphateles; species Siphateles boraxobius. The sequence continues at coordinate 24,775,458 of NW_027508866.1, read as the reverse complement.
CGCTCACAGTTCACACAGAGGATTCCCTCGAGAATCTCCCGTGCGCGCTCTTCTCCCAGGCAAGAAAAGCACACTCGTGTGCTGTACATTTAATTTTCTTACCGTTTCATTGAATAGCGTTTTCAAACAGACAGTCCCTGAAGACGATGAGCTGATTTGTCATGTTTGCAAGGCGCCCTTTTATACTTCCAGGTCGCACGTTAATCATTCACGCTAATGATTCACGGGCTGTCGCCGGTCAATATGATTGACGTGATTTGATAGTGATTTCAGACACCTGTCACGCCTGAGGCGTTCCCCCCATAACGTCGTTGACGTATTGTTGAGTTCCCTTCGAAAGGGAACTATTCTATAGGGATTCTTATTAGATTACTTTAATTTGATATTAGATTACTTTACTGAATCACAGTAAAAATTATGTAGTATAAATTATTTTATAATTTTATTTTAATCAGCCTAAATTACAGTAAATAAAATAAAATTAAGTTCAGTTCAGATACAGCCATAAGTTCAAGTTGGTCATGTGAATTTGCCAGAAAGCTGATTGGTTTGAAAGTGACTTCTTCATACATCATTACCAATTTTGGGAAAAGTTACTTTTAAAGTTAATGTTATGTTACTTTAGCGTTACTTTTTATAACCCAGGCTTGTTTTTTTGTTTTTTTAATAATAATAATAATAATAATAATAATAATAATAATAATAATAATAATAATAATAATAATAATAATAATAATATATATATATATATATATATATATATATATATATATATATATATATATATATATATATATATATATATATATACATACACACACACACACTTCGGCAAATAAGGGTCTTTCAAAACCAAAAGTGAAATAAAAAAAGCATCAGACTGAAGGAAATGCAAATTCACGCCTGTACAGTAAAGGGTGTTCAACATTCTTAAATAAAAATAATTTTATTGAAATTAATTATTTTCATTTGAACTGAACTGAATCAACACTGAACTGACCTCAGCTGAATAATGACAATGTTGTCTTTTAAGAGCTGCTTTACAGCAGAATTTGATTTCTGAAAAATAATATCTTGGCTCAAAAAGAAATGTAATGCAAGAGTTTGAATATGACAACTTCGAATGAAATTACATTCAACCAAAAAACTACATTGAGTTAAAGGGACTTTACAATTTGTAGCATAAGCTCACATTTTTAAGTTCATTACTCAAAAGATGAAGTCGCTACAACTACTTGAGTTGTAGACCAGGAACTAATTCATCTTATCTATTTCAGTTCAAATCCACAGCTATCATAGCACATGCTTAAAATAACTTGTTTAACAAGTATATTTAATGAACAAGTAAGATCCGGCATTAAGTCGTTGCTAGATGACTTCATGTATTACTCTTCAGCACAGTGCAAAAAAACGTCAACATTACAGAAACTCTTTTAAATGTCAAACATAACTGCAATAAACTCGGTTAGAGTCATTGTGAAACTGGCGTGAGCTCATTATCAACGTCCAGCGATGTCCCTGTACTCAGACAGAGTTCATCAGCCCCCCGCTCCTGCATGTTCCCATGATAACACATGACTGAGCGCTTACGGTCCAGTTTACCAGATGTCAAATCTAAAGGACTCTGGGATTTCTGCAGTGTTCACATTGTGTGTTTGCCATTAACAAACATGAAACGACAACATGGAGTTTCTTCTCTGAGGTGTTTGCAGACGCAGAAACCTCTTGTCTCTAGGGCAATGCTCATTATGGCACAATGAAACCATGTGTGACTTTGTGGAGCAAAATACTCTATAAATTTAACTCAATATTCTCTTGCTAAATATTGAAGAAAATTAAAGTGCTCCAGGTCACGGGCTAAAATAGCACTGATCTAAAATCAAAAGCAGAAACCAAAACATTTTGTTAATAAACTGTTAATATTATTTTTTCTGAAGCAGGGCTATTATAGTTAACTAAAAAAAAGAGAATTAAAATAAAAACCATAAAAGTCAATGATACAATAACACTCTTGAGCTGGCACACTAACTTCCATGCTGATTAACTCCATCAAATCGGGGGAAGAAATTCAGTAGCTCCTGATACATTAAGAGGTCTTACTATAATAATAACAGACAGTCTTATCTAAAAGCCTGATGTAATGTTTATTTTTATGTCTGTCTTTTGTCCAGTGCAGGACGAGAGACCTTACACGTTCTTTTCACCATATTAGGAGCTCATTTTGCACATTTGTATAAACAGTTTGTGTGCAGATGTGTCGGGGAGGGAGCTTTATGACTGAGTTAGTATCATGTCAACGCCATATTTTTCCTGGAAAGCCTGGTAGTTAGAGCTTTACTTTAGACTCAGTGGCTGGGATGTCTTCTGTAGTGATACGTTTTTAGGGGAAGTCTGCCCTTGCAAGAGGTGTATTGCTGTTCAGCCGAGGCTAAAAAAACACCAGAACTACAGCCAAATCCAGTTACACTAATGTTCTCGCTGCAAGCTTTAACATTATTTTTCTATTTTTCTTTCTTTTTCTAACTTTCTTTCTTTCTCTTTTTTTTAGAAAGGCACGCCATCTCATGCTTTGCACTTTAGTGTGATAGAGTTATGGGTTGGTTAGGCTGATAAATATTTGCCTATTTCAAAATTATAGGCATCTGTTGATAATGCTGTTTCATCTGCTGACAATCATTCTTTAACAAGTGTCTAAAACAGTCCCACTCATAATCCATCTTCTTTAGACTGCAAAACAACTGTTAACTGCATCTGTTACATGCTGTCAATTACCATAGTAAATCATTTAAACTATAAAAAGTTGATAATGGAAGTTCAAATTGAGGTCTTCCTGCTCTAACCGTTTGTAAAAAATTTGCATAATGCCAACCTATGGTCTTGATTGGCTGCCTGTGAACAATGTCTACTTTGACTGTAGTTGTAGCTGAGACTAGAAGAGGTAAAGCCAAAGCCATCATTACTGTTCATACTGCTGTGTATACAAGTGCTGAGAAAGACCTTGAGCTGAAATTCAGATATGATACTGAGCGTTTAGTTTCCAACACACACTGTAAGCAATAAACCAATCACAACAGACTGGGTCATCTGACTAGTCAGAGCAGAGTAGGGGTGGGAATCTCTAGGCACCTCACGATTCGATTACGATTCAGAGGGCTGCGATTCGATGCTAAAGCGATTATCGATTATCTGTATCTTTGTGTGTATGTGTGTGTGAATATAAATACTTTGCTTTAAAAGTACAAAGTAATGACCCATAAAGAATTAACGTACAATATATTTTATTAACATTGCAAAGAACCAACAGGAAAAGAAATTTGTGCCTGAACTAGCAGCATACTTGTAGTAAATTAATAAAATAACAACAACAGGTGTTCTGACAATTCATGCTACCCATCGAGACATGCTACTTAATGGTTATGCGCATGTGCAGACTCATTTTTCTTCTGCTTATCATGCCCATAAATCTATGCATCCTTGCTGTGGAGACTTGTAGGAAACTTTGACAGGTCCAAGATGAATATTTGATGATAATTTTTACTTTTCACACCGTTTTAAAAATAAAAACAATACAGTATACTGTACTCTTAACTTCGAATTTTATTATAATTGTATTTCATATAATAATGTCATTTTTACTTGTTATATCAAATGTGACCGGTACAGCCGCGTGTTTTTCCTCCTCTGGGTGGAAACGTGTCATATGGCTTCTCATATTTGTCATGTTGCCGAAATATTTTAGTTTTATTTTACAAAGCTTACAACTAGTGTGGCTCTTGTCCAGCTCCTTTTCCCCTTCAACTTCATAGAAGCCAAAATATTTCCACACGTCAGCTTTTAACGAGGAGGGTGTTTGGATTTTGCGCTCAGCCATCGCATCTCTATTATGTGCACACGCCACAGACGGTCCGGGTACTGCACTTCCGCGCTTCAGAGTTCTGTCTTTTGCGTTCCGACAATATTACGTTATTATAAATACTGTATAGAAAAAATTGATTTTTGACATTTGTGAATCGATTCAGAATCGTCCACGTCCGCATCGCGATGCATCTAAGAATCGATTTTTTCTCCCACCGCTAGAGCAGAGTAGACCAATGTCAACAGACTGGGCCATCTGACCAATCAGAGCAGAACAGACCAATCACAACAGACTAGTTCATCTGACCAATCAAAGCAGAGCAGACCAATCACAACAGACTAGGTCATCTGACCAATGAAAGCAGAGCAGACCAATCTCAACAGACTGAGTCATCTGACGAATCAGAGGAGAGTAGACCAATCACAACATGCTGGGTCATCTGACCAATCAGAGCAGAGTAGACCAATCACAACAGACGGAGTCATCTGACCAATCAGAGCAAAGTAGACCAATCACAACAGACGGGGTCATCTGACCAATCAGAGCACAGTAGACCAATCACAACATGCTAGGTCATCTGTCCAATTAGAGCAGAGCAGACCAATCACAACAGACTGAGTCATCTGACCAATCAGAGCAGAGTAGACCAATCACAGCAGACTGGGCCATCTGGCCAATCAGAGCAGAGTAGACCAATCACAACAGACTGGGCCAACTGACCAATCAGAGCAGAGTTTAGGCTCTCAGAAAGATGATGTTTACAGAAACCAAATCCTTTATCAATCCGTTTCAGACACTGTGAGAAAAGAGCTGATGCTACAAAGTATATTATAAGAAAATTGAAGAGTTTTTTAATTTTTTTTATCTTGGCTGCTTGTAAACCTTTTGTAGGGACCTCTGAAACAAAATAAGGAACCTTTAAAATAGCATAACAGGGGCTTTTTAACATGTAACGCTTCTTTAACTATACAGCAAGTTTATTCTTCTTTATCAACTCTGGGAAAACAAGTCTTGAGTACCCATTTATTTTGGAGAATCTCCTCTGCAGGGTACAGAAATAGCCACCAGCCACTCCCTCAATCTCATACTTTTGCCACAGAGGCGGTTCTATTCCTTCTTTCCTGCCACTTTCCTGACAGAGAGGTTTCTGTGCGAGTGAACCCTGCCCCGTCACCCACACCCACCAGACCAGGATATATCACCTTCCACCCACAACCAGTACAGCCACACAATCTTCTGAACATTCGCCCTCCATTTGACTAAATTGCCCTCTCAAAGACAGATGGGAGCTTACAGCTCAAGGAAGTTGCATGCTTTTTTAAAAGACCGTAAGTGAGAGTAAATGCAAATTGTGCTGCTGTTTAATGATGTAAAATGTCAGAGACTAGGAGAGCAAACCTACAGAAGGCTTCTTATGAAATCTTAAAATAACCTTCCTGCTAATATTAGGAACTCAGATATGCTCTATTAGTTTAAGTCTAAACTGAAAACCACTGACATTGACAATTTTCTTAAATTGGCCAGTCCATTATTCAAATTATGTGTTTAAGTCTGTTAGCAGTTAATGGTTAGTTCAATGTCTCTGGGATGGATCTGCAGTCCACTAGTTTTGCATAGTCAAACTTTAACTATCGCAAAAATGTTTGTCCCAAACGGCTTCTTAGAACCACCAACTCAGTCTGACTGATATGTAAAGTACTGAACATCCAAAACAATGCTGTGTTCTGGGCTAAATGCGCTTGTACATAATGGTACATAATGGTATTTTGAGCAGCAGAGTTCATTAGCGAAAGGACCGAGATCCACCTTTTTATTTCAACTGTAAACAATTGATGCTTGTATTACCCCCCCCTCCCAAAAACAACAACAACAACAACAACAACAACAAAAACTGTATAATAGTTCCTTAGTGGAATGACCCATCTTAAGGCAAACAGTATCAACTGTTAAGATCACACCTTTCTACTTTGCCTGTGTCATGCAAATTCATTTTAGATACTGTATGACACCACTGTGTTTACTTTGAGGAATATTCAACATCCCAAACATACTGTGGCGAACTGGACGAGGCCGAGGGACGTAAGAGAACGGAGCGATGCCGGTGGTGCAAGTGTTAATGGGCGACACCTGTGAGCACACCGGTCTCGCATCTCTCACGGAGGAGCGGAAGCATAAAGGAGGAGCGACGACGTTTATGATCGAGAGAGGAACAGGCCTGTGTTTTGTTTGTGTTTGATTTTTATTTTAAATATAGTATTTTGGTTAATCTTCGCCGGTTCCCGTCTCCTTCTTCCCTGAACTGTGTTACACATACATTCTAAGGTGACATCCTGTGCAAAGAGGAAGCCCACCCCAGAGATTCAATAAAATCGAAACAATGAACTGGATGTAACTTTCCAGGGATGACATCACGGAAGGGCAAATCCGCAGTCAACTTCATAGTGTAGTTCATTACTGTCAAATAGAGCGTAAAAGCATCATCCACTTCAATCACAAACTAACTGATTACATAATCACCTCTGTGGACCAAAAGGTAGCACGCTACTTATGTAATATGAGTTTTTCAAAATCCAAACATCTTCCAAACACTCCCACACAACTCATTTGAAATCTCTGAATAACAATTTATTCCATCAAAACTAGAAAACTAGCTAGCCCTCAAATACCATTTCAAACTCTTGAGATAATCTTTGGGCTAGATTTGCCCCTGCTGGTTTCACCAAACATTCAGAGGCCTTAGTTGAGACATTCAACTTCAGCCTTTCAACATATTATGAGAGAAATCAAAAGACCCTCCAGGCCTTCTTTAATCATAAAAAACACATGCCAATACAGTAAACCCCAATTAAGCCAACATAGTTTCCAAGAGCACCAATTTTCACAGCAGTTATGTTGGAATATTCCAATGTTCTAACACATATTGTTGGATTATTTAATGTTACAGAGCCTTAGCCATGGGACCTCCCGTGCCCAAATGAATGGAAAGCTATTTTATTAGTATATAGTTATATGTCCATCTGTTTCTTGTTTTTGCATATCTTCTTATTAGATTGTAAATCAAATTCCAAATGCGTTACAGTTTTGTTTGCGATTAGATTCAAGCATGTCATAATGATTAACCTATACACCACAGCTATGTAGTATCACGTGCAACAGTCCTACCACAATTTAAGTGGTTTTCTAGCACGTCATGAAGTCATAACATCTTGTTTTCTAAGCAACAGCAATGAGTGATTGTCAAAATAATACTGTTACAGAGCAATCAACTGAAATGCACATTGGTTTGGCAATGCGTTCCATATGAGGAACCTTAAAATGGCATCTGCAGAGCTTCAAATACATCTACCAGATGAGCTTAAAGAGAGCAGCTTTGAAGTTCTTATAATTAAAAGCAAAGCTGAGCAGAAATACACATCCCACTGAAGTCTGGAGGAAATGACTCCAGTGTTTGGGAAAGTGGTTGCTTAACTGATGCAGTTACAGGAAGTAACCCAAAGAAACATAATTTATTTATTAAGGTTTGATTAGTGAAAAGTGTTCCGTAAATACTGAATAATCAGAAAAGCGTTATTGTACCTGTGAATGGTGTGTTCTAGTGTTTTGACGTGAAGTTCATCTTGCTCGACCTGTTTCCTACGACCTTCCTCTTCTTCTTGTGGCACCGCTGGTGACCCCTGCAGAAGCCATCTCTCCCTCGTGGCTTTAGACTGTAAGGAAAAAACAGGTTCTGGTCAGGTCATTGATCTAGATCAGTTGAAATCGCGCTTGGCCGGCTACAGAGAAACTGGTAGACAGGCAACGGGGAAGTGACCAATCCTGGTCACATCACTACACGCACAATACCAGCATGGTTCAGCAAGGTTAGCCAGCTGTGATGATAATTCTGGGCTGAGAATGGTTTGTAATTGTGGCATGCCGAACCGAACCAAGCTGAAGTGGATACTGTATATAACAGGAACCGTTCCTTACCGTTCTTAGAACCTGTAACGGTTATCAGCTGGAGTGCCCTTGAGAGCCAGCTGAGGGCACTCCACATCAGACTATCATTGTTCACTCACAACTACATTTCCCATAATTCACTGCCTGGACTCATCTCTGATTATCACATTCACCTGTGTCTCATTATATTGTTTAGTTCACCCCATATAAGCCTGGTTCACCTCATCATTCCCTGTGAAGTCTTGTACGTTATCCCACTGCATTTCTGAGCGTTTCCCTTGTTTTCTTTGTTCCTGGTTTTTGATCTCTGCCCGTGTCCTGGTTTTCCCATTCCTGCCTCACCCTCTGGATTTGTCTGTTTGTTTGGATTGCCTGCCTGTGTATGACCGTTGCCTGGATTCTGATTACGATTTGCATTAACTTTAATAAACTGCATTTGGATCCTCAAGCTTCTTGTCTCTGAGCAGTTCATAACAGAAGACTTCACCAACATGGATCCAGCAGTTTGTCTCTTCCACCTTCGCCAAGGTAACCGTTCCATTGAGGATTTTATCAATGAGTTTTGTGAGCTTAGCCATGGGGTGAACTTTAAAGATTCTGTCTTAAAGGACATTTTTCGCCATGGACTTAATGAGCTTCTTAACTACCTCATGCCTGACAATACCCCTCACTACACTCTAGCTCAATATCTTGACATTGCCATTCGGTTAAGCTCTGCCCTTCACAACATGCCAGAACTTCCAGCCATCTCCACCACGCCTACCATCAAACCAGCCACCGGATCGGTATATGGACGTCCTGGACTGATTTCCAGCATAGCCGATTCCCTGCTGATATCAGCGCGTGCTGCCGGGAAGGCCATAGTCCAGCCAGAGACCGTCCAGCCAGAGACCGTCCAGCCAGAGACCGTCCAGCCAGAGACCGTCCAGCCAGAGACCGTCCAGCCAGAGACCGTCCAGCCAGAGACCGTCCAGCCAGAGACCGTCCAGCCAGAGACCGTCCAGCCAGAGCTTCACGTCAACCACGTCAAGCCAGAGCCGAGGCCCTCTTCGCCGCTGGTCCTGCCCAGCTCAAGGCCCTCTTCGCCGCTGGTCCTGCCCAGCGCTCAGTCCTCTTCGCCGCTGGTCCTGCCCAGCTCAAGGCCCTCTTCGCCGCTGGTCCTGCCCAGCGCTCAGTCCTCTTCGCCGCTGGTCCTGCCCAGCTCAAGGCCCTCTTCGCCGCTGGTCCTGGCCAACGCTCAGTCTTCTTCGCTGCTGGTCCTGCCCAGCGCTCAGTCCTCTTCGCCGCTGGTCCCATCCAGCCCAGAGCCCTCGCCGCTGGTCCCGTCCAGCCCAGAGCCTTCGCCGCTGGCCCCGTCCAGCCCAAAAACCTCGCCGCTGGCCCCGTCCAGCACAGAGCCCTCGCCGCTGGCCCCGTCCAGCACAGAGCCCTCGCCGCTGGCCCCGTCCAGCACAGAGACTGTTCAAGTCACGTCTGCCGATCCAGAGACTGTTCAAGTCACGTCTGCCGATCCAGAGACTGTTCAAGTCACGTCTGCCGATCCAGAGACTGTTCAAGTCACGTCTGCCGATCCAGAGACTGTTCAAGTCACGTCTGCCGATCCAGAGACTGTTCAAGTCACGTCTGCCGATCCAGAGACTGTTCAAGTCACGTCTGCCGATCCAGAGACTGTTCAAGTCACGTCTGCCGAACCAGAGACTGTTCACATCACTTCCCCCGAGCCAGTGTCTACGGACAAGATGGCCGCCTCCGAGCCAGTGTCTACGGACAAGATGGCCGAACCAGAGACTGTTCACATCACTTCTGCTGATCCAGAGACTGTTCACGTCACTTCCTCCGAGCCAGTGTCTACGGACAAGATGGCCGAACCAGAGACTGTTCACATCACTTCTGCTGATCCAGAAACTGTTCACATCACTACCTCCGAGCCAGTGTCTACGGACAAGATGGCCGCTTCCGAACCAGTGTCTACGGACAAGATGGCCGCCTCCGAGCCAGAGTCTGTTCCTGTTCCCGAGCCAGTGTGTGTGTTATCTGTTCCGGAGCCAGTGTGTGTGTTATCTGTTCCGGAGCCAGTGTGGGTGTTGTCTGTTCCGGAGCCCCCAGTGTGTGTGTTGTCTGTTCCCGAGCCAGAGCCAGTGTGTGTGTTGTCTGTTCCTGAGCCAGTGTCTGTTCCCGAGCCGGGTTCTGTTCCTGTGCCGTGGCCGCCCGAGGGCTCTTCACCGCCCTGGCCGCCCGATGGGTCGTCTGCTTCGCCCTGGCCGCCCGATGGGTCGTCTGCTTCGCCCTGGCCGCCTGATGGGTCGTCTGCTTCGCCCTGGCCGCCCGAACTGCCTGCTCCACCCTGGTCGTCTGCACAGCCTGCTCCACCCTGGTCGCCTGCACATCCTGCTCCACCCTGGCCTTCCGTCCTGCCGCAGTCTCCAGGCCCTCTTCCGCTCCACGGGCCTGGCCCTCCATCCCACCCCCGGGTCCGCCTCCGCTCCACCTCCCTCCTGGAGAATTTTAGGAGCATCTGGAAGCTGCTCCTTTGAGGGGGGGCTATGTAACGGTTATCAGCTGGAGTGCCCTTGAGAGCCAGCTGAGGGCACTCCACATCAGACTATCATTGTTCACTCACAACTACATTTCCCATAATTCACTGCCTGGACTCATCTCTGATTATCACATTCACCTGTGTCTCATTATATTGTTTAGTTCACCCCATATAAGCCTGGTTCACCTCATCATTCCCTGTGAAGTCTTGTACGTTATCCCACTGCATTTCTGAGCGTTTCCCTTGTTTTCTTTGTTCCTGGTTTTTGATCTCTGCCCGTGTCCTGGTTTTCCCATTCCTGCCTCACCCTCTGGATTTGTCTGTTTGTTTGGATTGCCTGCCTGTGTATGACCGTTGCCTGGATTCTGATTACGATTTGCATTAACTTTAATAAACTGCATTTGGATCCTCAAGCTTCTTGTCTCTGAGCAGTTCATAACAGAACCGTTTGGCCCGATGGATTTTTGTACTTCCATTTCCATCGTCCCAAAGTCAGAGGGATTTTTGGTTAAATGACTGAAACAAGCTCTGTTGTTTACACAAGCTCAAGACATTTTTTCATTTTATTTTGTTAGACATAATTCATCAGTAATAGCCCACTCCTGATGTTTTAAAAGCTTTTATGTGTCTCTAAGTTAATAAGTAATGATTTTTACAACATAAATTAATGAATAAAAAAAACTTACTTAACCTAGACAACGACATTCTTCTAGAGTTGCTGTACTGTCAAAACAATCTTTGTTGCATTAATTTCCTATTATCACTGTAAAGCTGCTTTGAAACAATTTGTATTGTAAAAAGCGCTATATAAATGAAGTTGACTTGAATTGTCTTGACTGCACAAAAATGAGCATAACAGATGGCAACATACCCAACACTAGAAGAGTAACATAATCTAATAAATGAGTCCAAGTGAGGTGCAAGTTCATCCATCAATTCATAATTAACCAGTATTTTTTTTTATCTGCCCTGCTGAAAAAGAAACAGCTTTGATAAAAAGCTGACAAAGTCTGACAAAGGGGTTTGGATGGGCTTGAGAGACCTTCTGACCAAATTTTTGGTTGATGCCTTTGGAATATACACCAACATTTAGAGTATACAACTGGTGGAAGGATCTCTATGGAAGACAGCAACTAGATCTTAAACCTTTGGGAAATTCAATCCGTACCACATTGTAAACCGTATTTAGCACTACAAACAGTACTGCTGCTGGCTGATTGTAGCCTTAATGTACCAGCTGAATCTAAAACAGGATTTTAGTTGAAGCTTTAGTCAGCTCATTATTGTGTGGACTGTGGTTTACCAAAGAAAACTCTTTTTATGTGCATTGTTTGACATTTAAGTTCGGAATATTAATGTCCTGTGTTGCCACATTCTTATGTAAACTTGAATACATTTAAAACCTGTCCAACATGAGCAGCTGTTAAGGAAGTAACCAGCTGTGGTTGAACTGACTCCAGCTATGTGAGCTATGAGGTCTCTCAGGACCTCTTTCGCCTAGTCATCACCTCCACGAAGGTCAACCACACGAACGCTCTGGACTGTTTCACAAGCTGCTGAAGGTATGCACTCTTAGATTTCAAGTCTACCCACATGTTTTGATTCAAAGACTCAAGGCAGCGCTTCTAAAATAGTGTTCAAATCATTGTACTTAAACACACATTTTTTGATTTAAGATTTTCATAACGTGACAATTGCATTATATTCTTAAAGGTTTGCTTTTACGAAAGCTGTATTAATTTTTATTACATGGCTCTCTGGGATAATTGATTGTGATTGACCAATTGTGGCATTCTGCCATCAAATATATAAAGACAGCTAAACTGTATAATATGCATGTATGTATTTATAATAACTGTATAAAATTGTATTTGGTAAGTAGCCGTTTAATAAGCGTGATAATGTATGGTCAGCCGGTCATTATAAACCTTTTCTGGAAGAAACAAAGCCTGATCCTTCCTCACCAACCAGTGAGAATTTTTTGGCTGGTAGAATGTGTACTATATTGTTGCTGTAGGGTGGAAAATCTAAATTTTTTGTCTTTCCCCCCAATAAATCATTACTATTGGTCATGCTTTACTTCTGTCTGTGGGTTTAACCACTGAAAAGTATTTAAGAGCTTGTGACTAAACCTCATTACTCCATTGGATCCTCAAACTGCCAGTCAAACCTCATAACTCCAACCACCTCTATCGTGAATGAAGTACAGCATTTACTTTACTCAAGAAACACACATTCTCTCTCTCACTTCCGGTGTGACTGAGCATGAGCGGACAGAGTGGTGCGAGTGTGAGTTGGAGCTTGTGTGTGAATCAAGTGTTGGTTAATTTGTTTGGTCAGGCCGCCTTCTACTGTTTCTTTTGTGGGCAGCATGACCGCCCCACATGTGCAGGTTTTAAGTAAACTCATGCGGCGGTTGTTGATAATCTTTTTACTCCTTTCCTTCCACTTTCCATGCTATCCAAAAAAGTGCTACTGTCTAATATTCCACCAACTTTATTGAGAATGTTTTCCCGATATGGAAAATTGGTGTCACCTATCAAAATGATACCAATTGGTAGTGGATCCCCTCTTTTAAAACATGTGTTCTCGTTTTGGTGATTCGTTTATATGATCCTAAAAGATGATGAGGATCTAGATCTGTCACTCGATCTCAAAGTTGATGATTTCAACTATGTTATTTATGCTACAATGGTCAAGATGAAATGTTTCAATAGTGGGGAGGTGGGTATTTAATGAGTGCTTGTCCTGGTAAGGATAAGGAAAACGATCGGCGGCTGATGGTATTGTTGATAATATTAGCGAGCCGTTTGAGAAACCGTCAAACGCGGCTCCATCTGGCTCCACTATGGTGCAGTGTTCTGTGTTTTTAAACTCTCCTTAAATCAAGGTGTACATACTTGCAGTTAAATACTACTTTGTTTAGTGACAGTTATTTTAAAAATATGTTTAAATTGTTTTGGGATGAGTTAAGGACCACAAAGGGATTTTTTAAGTCTTTACGACTGTGAATGGGATTTTGGGAAAGCCCCAAAAAAGCTATTCTGTTTACAGTATACCCATGCGTCACTAGAGTACACCTTGGAGACCGACTGTGTCTTGTCTGTTGTCCGGTATTGTATGTACTGTATATCCATTTCGTGTGCGTGTGCTCTCGTCTTCTGGAATAAACTGCTATTGTTTGGATTATCTTCAGCTTTGTGAACTCTTTTGAATTTGCCACATGCAGCAACGTGACAGAATACCGGACCAAATTATATTTTCTTTTCTTTTTTCCCCTGTTTTCGTGTTCAGTGTTTTTGTTCCATTTTCATCCCTGCTTACAACATGAACTTCCCAGCAGTAAGACTCATGTGCCTTGAGCAGGGAGAACGCTCCCTTGAGGAAAACTTGGAAGAGCTTTTGGATCTCGCTCATCAGGCCACCTTCCCGGACAACTGCCTGTGCACATTCCTGCAAGTCGGACTCAACACTGCCACACGTGCACAGTTGTCCGGGGAGGTTCCTCGAGGGAGCTTCGCGTCATATGTGAAGTGGGTGCTGGCGTCCTGCGGATCTGCGTTCACCGTTGAGGATGCCGCCAGCCCCACTCCCCATCAAGAACCACCCCGACGGCGAGGACTGTCGACCTGAGCCCAGTGCAGGTAGAGTGATGGAGACCGTGGCGATGAATGAGCCCGCGCCCATACGAGCGACCGAGGACCACATCGCCATGGAGCCCGAGCAACGCGCGCCTGACCAGGCGTGTGAGCCGGCCGAGCCATCCATCGCCGAGGGAGTACTGGTGGACTTCAAGGGTTCGGAAGGGTTCGGTTCTTTCATTTGCCTATATCATTAGCCCCACCCAACCTCCCACCACCTCTCCAAAATATCCCGAACACTATATATATTTTTTATTTCTGCATTGTACTTCAGTCTCTTCCCCAGTCTCCAGCCATCTGTACCACCCAGTCATCTCTGTCACCCTTCAGTCCCTCGGTACCACCTCTGTCTCTCAGTAGCGGAGTACCACTTCGGACTTGTCGGGAGCCATCTTCTCCTGAGCAAGAGGAGCCTGAAGCTCCGCCTGCAGCCTCGGTGCGCTACACTCTACCTCGACCTGTCGCCCTGGCTCCTGAACCTGCGCTACTTCCACCCTTAACCTCGGTGTGAACCATCGGCCATTCGGTCTCGCCGGACTCCCTCGGCACGTCGGCTCCACCGAGGTCAGACATCGCTTAACCTCCGCTGCGGACTTGCGAACCGTCCGCTGCTCTCTGGTTCTCCACCCCTTCTGCTACGGCTTGCTCCGCCCTACCTCAGGCTCCACCTCCACCTTCGGTTGCTCCAACTTGCCCTCAGACCTCCGGATCCCCACCTCACTCTCAGGAAGTCGTCGCCGCGGCTCTGTCGCGGTCACCAGGATCATCACCATCTCTCCACTACCTCGGCTCATCGACTGCGCGGTGGGCTCCATCCTCACCGTCGTTGCCTCCGGTCACCCCCATTGTGGCCCTCATCATTATTCCTCCATGGCTCCTCCCTCCGTCAACGCCGCCGTGGGGCACTAATCTGGCTGTGGCCTGGGCACCTTCCATTGCGCCCCTGTGCAAGGCCCTTCCCCGGCTCTCACCACGATCACCTTCTAGACCCCCTCCATCCCTCCCTCAATTCTTCTCTTTACGGCGCGAGGTCGCACCTACCGAGAGGGGGTGTTATGTCACAATTACATTGCTCACATGTGTTTCCCTACCTGTGTTTCCCACCTCTGCTCTGTCACCATGGACACTAATCACCTTCATCACAGCTGTTAGTCATTTGTTAATCATCTCCGTGTATTTAAGTTCCTGCCTGTGTCTTGTCTGTTGTTCGGTATTGTATGTATATCCATTTCGTGTGCGTGTACTCTCGTCTTCTGGAATAAACTGCTATTGTTTGGATTATCTTCAGCTTTGTGAACTCTTTTGAATTTGCCACATGCAGCAGTGTGACACAGACATTCGTAAGAGAACAGTTGTTTTGTTATGTGAACTTGTATAAAAATTTACTTGTCAGGAGTGACAACGACTTTTTCAAAGACTTATCCCAAGTGTCTGAGGAAGCCATTGCTGAGATCTCCGGTGCTTTGAGCATGGGTGAACTGTACAAGGCCCTCCAAGGAATGGAGTCTGGAAAGGCGCCGGGCATTGACAGACTGCCAGTAGACTTTTATACGTTTTTCTGGTCAGAATTGAGAGAGGTCCTGCTGGAGGTGTTGAACAAAAGCTTGGTAGTGACTACAAACTGCGCTCGAAAACCCTGGCTAACAGGCTAGCAGGAGTGATGGATTGTGTCATCCATCTTGACTAGACTTACAGTGTTCCTGGTAGGTCAATATTCGACAATGTTTCATTGGTTTGTGATGTTTTAGAGGTCTCCAAGATGTTGAATTTAGATTGTGCGTTAATCTCATTAGATCAGGAGAAAGCATTTGACCATGTTGAGCATTGCTATTTGTGGAGAGTTTTAGAGGCCTTTGTGTTTTGCCAAAATGTTATAAATCATATTAAATTTCTTTATAGTGGCGTTGAGAGTATTCTTAAGGTGAACGGTAGTTTATTTGCTTCATTTATAGTTCATCGAGATGATAGAGATGGTAGGCAGGGGTGCTCTTTAGCAACAGAACCACTTTTACAACAAATAAGGGTCAAACTTCATGGTATACGCTTGCCAAACTGTAAAAATAATCTTATATTGTCAACTTATGCCGATGATGTTATAGTCATGATTAGCAGGCAAAGTGAAATACAGGTTTTTGCTAAGTTTATCTTCTGCGAGTGTAAACTGGAATAAAAGTGAAACATTATTATTCGGTAAATGCACAGCTGAGAAAACAGATCCTCCTGAAGGTTTAAATTGGGGGAAATTAGATTTTAAATACTTAGGAGTGTATCTTGGTGTTGATTGGGATTGGGAAAATTCCGGAAAGAGTCATTGAAAAAGTTAATGGTCACCTGGATAAATGGAGATGTTTAATTCACAAATATGTCATACAGAGGGTGTATTTTAATTATAAATACTTAGTTGCTTATTCATTATGGCACATGTGCATATATTAATCCTCCCTCACATCTGTTAGTGAAAATACAGGCGATTTTAGTGGATTTCTTTTGGGATAAATGGCATTGGGTCCCACAGAACTGAATACTTGCCGAATACATGGCCTAATAAATCTTCAAAGTAGAATAGGAACCTTTTGGTTGCAATTCGTACAAAGACTATTATTTGGTTTAGTTAAATTAAATGGGTGATTTTACATAATCTTGAGAGTCTGGGACTAGACAAAACTCTTTTTTAATGGACCCTATTAAATCGAACACTTCTGGTCTACCAGTGTTTTATGGGAACATTTTTAAAGTTTGGAGTCTTTTTGTTTTACAAAAAAGCAGAGTTCACAGTCACTTTATTGGCTACAAGAAGAGCCTTTAGTTTGTGGAGCACATCTGGATGTGTCTGCCAGTGGACTTTTTCTAGGACTCAACAAGATACTCATTGATAATAAAGCCAATACCTTTGGCCAATTACTGGATATATCAGGACTTGATTTCAAGAATAAAGAACCAACAGCTCAAGTCTGGGAATCAGATAAACCCGTCGTGTTGCGTAGCTATTAATGAAATGGCAGACAGTCATTAATATAACGAAAATATATATAACAGAATATAACGGGGGGGGGGGGGGGGGGGGGGGCAATATGAAATGTAATATGACATTATAGTAGTATCTAGTAAATAGTCAGTTGTGATTTGCTTTCGCAGTACAGAAAACAGCATCTTCTTGGCATGTCGAACAACTCAAACCAAACTCAGTCTCAGCTACAATTACAGTGTTTTTGGAGGTCAAAGTAGAACTCGTTTGCAGAGAGCCAATGAAGACCACAGGCTGGCATTATGCAAATTTCCTACAAACCTACATAGGTTAAAGCAGGAAGACTGGGATAGCTGATGACTAGTTTCAGGCAGTTCAAAATCGATTCTTTTTTTCAGAGACAATAACTTTATTTGTTATGCACTTTAGCATAGTAGGGGCATTTTAAAAAAGTATTCTGTAAAGAGTTATAAGTCAGGAACCAACCAGCTCTGAGGTAAATCACATCAGCAAAAAAGTATTTGGACAAAAATGTCCTTAACAGAAAATAACTACAATCCCATGAAAATGTGTGAACTAATTGAATAAAAAAAAAAGAGAAATATAAAGCTATTAATTCAAAGATATTAAATTACGATTTTATTTATACAGTATTTGAGGCCTGTTTTTAATCCATTTTTACCTCTGGAACCCGACTGCTGCACTGTATTTAAAAAAAAGTAAATAATTATATATATTTTTAATTAATGTTTTGTTTAGTATCTGCACAGCATTTTTTGTCGTCTTTATGTTTAGAATTTCACATAGTATTTTAACCTTCTATGAGAAAATAAACTGAGAAACAAATCTTTCGGATGTTTCTCACAAAATCTAGACATTCATCACAGTCATTGCAGCTGTACTTTCCGATGAGAACTTGCTTACACCCACTACTAAACAAACATCTCTCTTCCTGGATGTGCTTCTCTTTCTCAGTCAAGTCTTAACTTTGAATTCAGCTCTTTGCAAAAACATTAATTTCCTTTTCATTACAATACACATTCACACTATAGCTGTGAAGATCACCCAGAATTTGCGCATGTGATTAGCTAGCTAATTGTCAGGGCTTTTAGCTATTGTGTTCTTCATGAAACATATTCACAATAAGCTATTACTTTTATCTTGTAGTCTCTCTGCAGTCTTTATAAAAGTCTCACGGTAGAGCATTATCAAATCTTTGTTTCTTTTCCCTCAGGTCCTTCTCTCCTGAGTCCTAGACAAAATCTCTTTCATGAGTGACTTTAAACTGAGGTTGATTTTTTTTTTTTTTTGTATAAACTAACCGCCATAAAATTCGGGTGATAACACTACAGAGTAATTCTCTGTAAATGAGGCAATCCTCTAGCTATCTGATAACACACTCAAGTGTTATAGAGTCAGACATGTTGGCCTGACTCAGACTCCAGTAGAGAGAAAAGATTATCATCAAGAAAAAAAGAAATAAAGAGAGAAATTACTTTCAAACCCAATTTTAATTCCACATCCTCCCCTTATATTCTGTAAGGATCATCTCAACTCGCAGTTCTTGGAAAATCTGTGTATTTTGTTGATGTTTTACAAAATTATGTTTACGAATGTTCGAACCTCATCATCCATCCAAACCTTCCTCTCGCTCTCTGCCATTTTCTGATTAAATGATCTGTTGAGGCAAGGTCACATGATTTGGTTTGCACATCAAGGGATTTATTCAGTAAAACTGTTTCCATCGTAGTTTGTGCTTGTCTTCTTGTTTGATAAAAAACAGTATCCACCTCAATTGAGCACATATGTTTTTTATGCACATGACATGTTTAGAATTAATGTGCATCTCTGCGTTTCCATCCAGTGTTTTCTTAATCCCCAAAAATATGCATAAAAATAGGTGGATGGTGGTACTGAGTCTTTTGCATCATCTTCAACTGAATCATAACCTAGCTAGCAGCTAATGCTACTATCTACATTAATGATACACAAATTCTGATTGGACCAAAAATGATACGATAAACCAGGCATCCGATGCATTTCAGTTATTAATTGCTGTACTGGGTGCAAGGTTAACTTTCAGAGATGACATAAAGAGTTGTTTTACCTTGAAATGTTGAAGTTGTAGAACAAGTTCATCGAGTTGTGTTCTTTTGTCCTCTATCTCGGCTTGTCTTTTCCGTTTTTCCTGAAAATATAATAGAAATATTGCAATAAGCTACAGTGAGTGATGTAATTTAAAAGGATTTAAATCAGTAATAATTCATTTCGTGTGACAATAATACTGAATAAGTTTAGCTTAGTGTATGCAGAGTTTCAAATCATTTTAATGCATTAATAGAAGCTTTTTTTATTATTATTTGCATCGCATCAAGAAAATTCCATCTAAAAGTATCTTCAAGGTTTCTACTGTATCTGAAATAAAGATGTTTAAGATTTGTTTGTGATATTTGCAAAGGCAGGCATACTCTTTTAGCTATTCATAGCTAAATACTTCAGCAGTTGTTTCACTGTGAATGACACATGATTAAAGCAGGAAGTTTCCAATAGTGAGTTACACAGGGGACAAAATAATGGTTCAGGTTCTTTAACATGGCAAGCACGTGAAAGTTTGGATGAAAATATGACTTATCACACCATAACCTGAACTCCACAATTTTTTTACATTCCTCTCTACAGGGTACCTACTTCTTTTTTACTTTACATGAGCGTAGAGGAAAGCCGAGCCACATTTGTAGGTTATTCAGGTTCTTGAGCAAGTTCAAATATCTTGGCTGGCTAGACACCATTTCACAAGCACATTCCAGCAAAGAGCACTGCTGCAGGAAGTATGCGCTCTCCACAGAGGGAAAACTGATATGTTATCCAGATGTGAACAAATGTGCCTCTAAAAACGGACCCTTACATATCCGTCAGTGAATGATGCCACTGGATTTTACACGAAAGCTACTGGGAATGGCTTACAAGTTTTTTCATGTCCTCTTTTAAAATCTGAGTATGCTAACTGAAACATAATCCCTGATTTTGACATGTTGAGAAGGAGAAAATAAGGGGAAAGACCTGATTACCTTCTCCTGCAGAGTATTTAATGGATTATATGTAAGATTGCTAAAGTTTGCACTTATGTGACTTCCATTTACCTTTCTGCAAAATAAACCATCAAATGCGTGATGTAATTTGTAGTGGTTGGTATTTATATATCTCTGACAACATCTAACATTAACCTTTTTATGTTAGTTTTCATAAAAACAAACATAAATCTTTGCAAATTATCCGATGACTAGTCAGAAATTTAAACGGCAAATGAGACATTTATTTATCAGTAAATGATGGAGAAACTTTGTCAGAGAAAGACTTCTTTATTAGCAAAGTTGTCAATAAATGTAATTCTGTTGGGGCTGATAAAGGTAATTGGTTACAATTCATTTCAATAGTCCACTTTAGAGATTCTACTAACTATAAGTAACTTCGCAACTACATGTCAACTAACTCTCATTAGAGTATTAGTAGACTGTTAGGTTAGGGTTAGTATAAGTTGACGTAGTTGCAATGTTACTTATAGTCAGTAGAATGTCAGTTGAGGAGCATCACAATAAAGAGTTAGCAGATATCATATTGAATTTAATACTGTAGACTATAGATTTCTTTTTATATAAAACAATAGTAGATTTAACATCAAAATGTAATGTGTAATGTTAAAAGAGCTGTTTCATGTCTATCCTTGTATTGTTCAACTGGTTGAGATTAATATGGGATTTATAGATTAACAATTAATACAATACTTTTTAGACAGAGTGGTTAATATAGTAATACTAATCACACTGTTCAAAGATGTAATTAGAAGCGAGTAATGGTTGCACTTAATGATACAACACTGTTTGTATGTTAGAGGGTTTGATTTCCAGGTAAGACACAACTGAAAAAAAAAGATCAAATTTAAAGTGTTGGCTAAATGAATAAATTGAATGTGTAAATATAGATACAAAACAGTGACAATAAACCTAGAAACAGTTGGAAAATGCCAAGCTAATTTCTTGTTGATATTTTAAACAATATATTATGGGCACATGGCCAAAAATAATTAAGTAAAAGAACAACTAAAAATATTTAAATGCATAAACATGAATATATATATATATATATATATACATACAGGTCGTTCTCAAAAAATTTGCATATTGTGATAAAGTTCTATATTTTCCATAATGTGATGATAAAAATTAAACTTTCATATATTTTAGATTCATTGCACACCAACTGAAATATTTCAGGTCTTTTAATGTTTTAATACTGATGATTTTGGCGTACAGCTCATGAAAACCCAAAATTCCTATCTCAAAAAATTAGCATATCATGAAAAGGGTCTCCAAACGAGCTATTAACCTAATCATCTGAATCAACTAATTAACTCTAAACGCCTGCAAAAGATTCCTGAGGCTTTTAAAAACTCCCAGCCTGTTTCATTACTCAAAACCGCAATCATGGGTAAGACTGCCGACCTGACTGCTGTCCAGAAGGCCATCATTGACACCCTCAAGCAAGAGGGTAAGACACAGAAAGAAATTTCTGAACAAATAGGCTGTTCCCAGAGTGCTGTATCAAGGCACCTCAGTGGGAAGTCTGTGGGAAGGAAAAAGTGTGGCAAAAACGCTGCACAACGAGAAGAGGTGACCGGACCCTGAGGAAGATTGTGGAGAAGCACCGATTCCAGACCTTGAGGGACCTGCGGAAGCAGTGGACTGAGTCTGGAGTAGAAACATCCAGAGCCACCGTGCACAGGCGTGTGCAGGAAATGGGCTACAGGTGCCGCATTCCCCAGGTCAAGCCACTTTTGAGCCAGAAACAGCGGAAGAAGCGCCTGACCTGCGTTACAGAGAAGCAGCACTGGACTGTTGCTCAGTGATCCAAAGTACTTTTTTCGGATGAAAGCAAATTTTGCATGTCAATCGGAAATCAAGGTGCCAGAGTCTGGAGGAAGACTCTGGAGAAGGAAATGCCAAAATACCTGAAGTCCAGTGTCAAGTACCCACAGTCAGTGATGGTCTGGGGTGCCATGTCAGCTGCTGGTGTTGGTCCACTGTGTTTTATCAAGGGCAGGGTCAATGCAGCTAGCTATCAGGAGATTTTGGAGCACTTCATGCTTCCATCTGCTGAAAAGCTTTATGGAGATGAAGATTTCATTTTTCAGCACGACCTGGCACCTGCTCACAGTGCCAAAACCACTGGTAAATGGTTTACTGACCATGGTATTACTGTGCTCAATTGGCCTGCCATAGAGAATCTGTGGGATATTGTGAAGAGAAAGTTGAGAGACGCAAGACCCAACACTCTGGATGAGCTTAAGGCCGCTATCGAAGCATCCTGGGCCTCCATAACACCTCAGCAGTGCCACAGGCTGATTGCCTCCATGCCACGCCGCATTGAAGCAGTCATTTCTGCAAAAGGATTCCCGACCAAGTATTGAGTGCATAACTGAACATAATTATTTGAAGGTTGAGTTTTTTTGTATTAAAAACCCTTCTTTTATTGGTCGGATGAAATATGCTAATTTTTTGAGATAGGAATTTTGGGTTTTCATGAGCTGTATGCCAAAATCATCCGTATTAAAACAATAAAAGACCTGAAATATTTCAGTTGGTTTGCAATGAATCTAAAATATATGAAAGTTTAATTTTTATCATTACATTATGGAAAATAATGAACTTTATCACAATATGCTAATTTTTTGAGAAGGACCTGTATATTGGGCCTTTTTATATTTTAAAATAAATTACAATGTATATCAAAAATAAATTTATGTACAAGTTTGTATTTTGAATATCGTGGTTGCATCTTTTATAAACGCAGATGATTCTGTAATGTGCATCACAACAACATAAACTCTGAATCTATGCAGACAATTTCTCATGTGAGTGCAGGGCTGTAATTACACCGGCAGTGAGTTCGTCACCGGTTACATGCCCTACAGACTGGCACGACACTCCACGCCCCTCTCATCTGGAGAGAATACTGAAGCCAGATCTATTTCACACCAAGAATGCTGACACATACCAGAGCTCAGAGTAACGTACAGAAATAGGCCAGCAGCAAGAGACGTTCTTTGGACACGTAATCTGTGGCCCAGTCATCCTGAAATATTACTCACGTGGAGGCTAATTTCCAGACAGACCGTAGCATCTGTAAAGATTTCGGTATTTGAGTTGAGTATGAAAACAGGTAATAAAAATGCTCAGTTGTGACGATGAGCCTGTTGGGCTGGTGAAACCCAAAACAATGAGGATTTGTTTCCCAGCTCAAATGGAAAACATCTGCATGGCATTACTGAAGCCACCCCCTCCATCCCGCCGGATGGCATCAGGCCTCAAAGACCAAACACTCCAGGGCCTTTCTTGAGTTCATTAGCTTTTCTTTTGCTACAGACAAAATATAAGAGATTCCCAGAGACCCAAAGCTTATCAAAACAACTGGAAATCACTATAGCTGAGTCCAAGTTCAGAAGGTGAAAATCTTTACCATGTTCTCAAACACAGGCCAACCCCCCCCATATTATGTGTAACAAACTAGAGTTCAGTGACTGTGCATAGATAAGCATAAGTTGAAAATCACAAATATGATTGTGTAGATAATGTAGTGAAGACTAGGTGGGAAAATATGTTTCTAAAAATATGTAACTAAAAACAGAAAACATTTTGTGCGTTTTGGTCATTCATTTACATGACAACTCCGGTTTGGGGGCCTGAATACACAAACTTTTGAAAACGGGATTCAAAGCGCAAGTTTTTGAAAGCAATACTGTTATTGTCTTTGTGTAAACTACAAAAATGTGAATTTGTGAAAAAATGTACGTCATTACGTGTCTATTACGTGTTCAGTCTATAGGGATGTAGTTTTTCTTTACAAAGTGACATCGCTAACTACTGGCCTGGCATGAATAATACAGCGTTGTTAATTGTTTTTGACCCTGTGCTAATGATTTTGAGTTATGGTTTATTCAAAAAATGTATTATGTATTTGACCACAAGGTGGCGCTGTCAGGGCATGGTGCTGAAGACACATTCCGAGTTTTGTAACAATATGCCAATGCGTTCGTAAAATATAACATTTTTTGAGAAAAATCAAGATGGCCACTGCCTAAAATGGCCGATATGAGAAAATTGGGTATCGTATGACTCAGCATGCTGCACCGAATCTGGACAAAGTGTTCAGAAGTTATAAGCAAAAATATAAATTTTTCATATATCCTGACCACTAGGTGGCACTTTGCCGAAACTGTGTAGACAGACTCAGGTCATGGTTGTCATAACACACACCAAGTTTGATCAGAATATGCTAAAGCGTTGCGGAGATATAGCCTCACATTCATTTTGGGGGGCATTTCATTGAATTCGTTCATGAGTTATTCAAGAACTGTATGACGAATCGACTTGAATTCCATAACTTTTTATCAGCATGGTCTTAAGATGATCTGGTTCAATATGAATCGGAGGAAAAATAAGTTTGTTTCTAGCCCTTACCGTTCTAAAGTTATTAGCATAAACAGGAGTGCAAATTTGGACAGTTGGTGATACTAGACTAGAGGGATTGAGTCTGAGAATCCAGATTTGCTCTGTTGACAGCTTAGACTGTTCTCTATCTGTGTGCTAAATTTCATAACATTCTCACAAGCGATTCTATGGGCTGCCACTTACAGAGGGGAAGAAGAAGAAGAAGAAGAAGAAGAAGAAGAAGAAGAAGAAGAAGAAGAAGAAGAAGAAGAAGAAGAAGAAGAAGAAGAAGAAGAATGCTAAATGATACAATAGGTGCCTACTCATCTTTGGTGCTTGGCCTAATTAAATGCAAGTACTTTAAATGTAATTTCAATACACCAACATGTGCACTTTTAATAAGTAAAATGTATCAAATGGCTAAGTATTGTACATGGTATTATGATCACCTATAATATAAAGTGTGATCATGAAACATTTATTTGGAATCATTGGAATTAATATTAGGAATTTCACTGTTTTAGCTCTTTGAGAGAAACTTTACCATTGTCTCGATGTAGAAAGTGTTTTAATTTATATGATACATATAAGAAATCACACTAAAATAAAGCATGTCAATGAGGTAAGATTCTCTTAATTTGTGAAACATGAAAGAGCAAAAATTTTGAAGAAATTTCCCAAATGACAACGACAACAATTCTGAACAGCAATTGCAAATATCATTTGGAACAAATAATTTGTGATTAATAGTTTAACCATTCTTTGTGCAGCATTACTTAATGTGACTCAAATATGACTAATGTTTTCATTGGCAAAGTAAATTGGCCAAACTTTAAGTCAACTAAAACGAAAAGTAGTATTCAAAAAAGCAAAAAAAGAAAGAAAGAAAGAAAGAAAAAAGATAAGGTTGATTAAATATGGTAAAAGCTTAAACTATTTGACACTGACTCTGAACTTCTGTGCACCAACGAGAATAGCAAAAATGGTGACTTCTTTCAAAAACATTCCCAGAACCCTTTGTATTTGGATGGGCAAACAGACAGTACTGCACTAAACTTGCAAGTAAACTAATTGCTGCTTTACTTGTAGTAGTTTTTGCATATTAAGCTGGTAAATATGATTTTAATGCATTTTAAGGTAATGCATTTTAAAGATAATTTATTTTAGTGGTCTGTGCTAACACGTACTGTCATACAAGTACGCCTACTTGCTCACTACCAGAGAAGTACACACTGGTGAAGCATGCCAGATGGGATGTATGAGTAGAAGCCGATGGACACGACAAAACTTTCCCTGAGGTCAAGAAACGTCTACGGTTACGTATGTAACCCTCGTTCCCTGAGTAGGGAACGGAGACGTTACGTCGGATGACGACGAATGGGGTTTCGCTTAGAAAGCCTATCAACTTCGAGTATTACAAAACGAGCCAATGGCAAAGAAATGCCATGGGTCTGCGGAATTTGCATGGCGTAACTCCGCCCCACCTCGTGGGTATAAAAGGAGGAAGCCGGCAGCAAGCAGATATGTTTCTTCGCTGAGGAGCCAAGACTGAGCTCAGGCGATCCCCGCGGTACAGCGGAAAGTGGCAGGCAGACGTAACGTCTCCGTTCCCTACTCAGGGAACGAGGGTTACATACGTAACCGTAGACGTTCCCTTTCGTTGTCACTCCGAGTTACGTCGGATGACGACGAATGGGGTTACCAGTCTAATCACGCCACCTTCTCAGCTGTCTTCCAGTGCCCTGCGTAAATCGAGATCCCTGTCAGCCTGGACAAAGGACTCCATATAACACAGGAATACCAAGGTACACTGGGAAGCATATCCCAAGCTAGGGGAAGTATGCAATTAATGCCAGCCCGGAGGGGGGGGACTTAGAGAATACACATATGACCCGAAGGAAGCATATGGGAAACACTGGGGTGTCCAGCCGCAGGTGGAATATTTCAACCCCAGGGGTGGCAAGGTGGCTTGCCAAGGGAAAGACACACGCTCGGAGAGGCTTACAGTGGAAATACACATGTGGGGGTCGCTCAGAGGAGGGACCATGCACACGGGAGGCACCTAGCCGACGCACAGGCAATAGACACTGGCGCCGACGTCAGGAGTGCTGGAGGAGCTCAGGGCTTTCGGAGAAGCTCACCTGAGAAAAATATCGCACGTATCCAGTCCGTGGAGTGGAATGGCGAGCAAGCGAAGACACCTGAGCGGGTCCGGTACTAGCTGGTTGAAGCGAGTACACGAGAGGACACAGGCTCCACTCGGAGATTATAGAATCTGGCGAATGTGTTAGGTGTCGCCCAGCCTGCAGCTCTGCAGATGTCTGTTAGCGAGGCGCCATGCGCTAGAGCCCAAGAGGACGCCACACTCCGGGTGGAGTGGGCAGTCACGCCAAGGGGGCACGGTCGACCTTGCTGCTGGTAAGCCAAGGCAATGGTGTCCACTATCCAGTGAGACAACCTTTGCTTGGAGAGAGCCTTTCCCTTCAGCTTCCCACCATAACAGACAAAGAGCTGGTCTGAGGTCCTGAAACACTGCGTTCTGTCTACATAGGCGCGGAGAGCGCGTACTGGACAGAGCAGTGCCAAGGCTGGGTCTGCCTCCTCCGAGGGCAGCGCTTGCAGGTTCACCACCTGGTCCCGGAAGGGAGTGGTAGGAACCTTGGGCACATATCCAGGCCGGGGTCTCAGGATCACGTGAGAGTAAGCCGGCCCAAATTCCAGGCACGCTTCGTCAACGGAGAATGCGTGCAGGTCCCCAACCCTCTTGATGGAGGCCAGTGCAACCAGAAGCGCTGTCTTCATCGACAGGAACTTAAGCTCAACTGATTGCAGGGGCTCAAAGGGAGCACTCTTCAGGGCAGTTAGAACCACTGAGAGGTCCCAAGAGGGAACGAGAGGAGGACGAGGAGGATTTAGTCTCCTCGCTCCTCTCAGGAACCTGATGATCAGGTCGTGCTTCCCTACCGACTTACCTTCGATGAGGTCATGATGTGCGGCAATGGCGGCAACATAGACCTTCAGGGTGGAGGGAGACAGCCTTCGCTCCAGCCCCTGTTGAAGGAAGGAAAGCAAAACACTGATCGAGCATCTCCGGGGGTCTTCTCGGTGAGAAGAGCACCAGTTGACGAAGAGGTTCCACTTCAACGCATAGACGTGTCTCGTGGACGACGCTCTAGCGGAAGTGATGGTAGCCACCACCGCTGGTGGTAGGGTACTCAAACCTGCCTCGTCCCATCCAGGAGCCACACGTGGAGGTTCCAAAGATCGGGACGAGGGTGCCATAGGGTGCCCCGTCCCTGAGAAAGAAGGTTCTTCCTCAGAGGGATCGGCCAGGGAGGTGCTGTCGCGAGGAGTACTAGTTCGGGGAACCAGGTCCGGTTGGGCCAGTAAGGGGCAACCAGAATGACCTGCTCCTCGTCCTCCCTGACCTTGCGCAAAGTGTGCGCAAGAAGGCTCACTGGGGGAAACGCATACTTGCGGCCCTGCGGCCAGCTGTGCGCCAGAGCATCTGTGCCGAGCGTGCCCTCGGTCAGGGAATAGAACTGGGCGCAGTGGGTCGAGTCGTGAGAGGCAAACAGATCTATCTGCGCGTCCCCGAACTGGTCCCAAATCAGCTGAACCGACTGGGGATGGAGTCGCCATTCTCCAGGGAGGGGCTGAAGCCGTGAGAGCTCGTCGGCTGCACAGTTCAGCGCTCCGGGAATGAAGATGGCTCGAAGCGACCTCAGATGCTTCTGACTCCATAGGAGGAGGTGGCAAGCGAGTTGTGACATACGGCGGGAGCGTAGACCACCTTGATGGTTGATGTACGCTACAGTGGCGGTATTGTCTGAGCGGACTAGTACGTGTTGACCCCTGAGCAACGCCCGGAAGCGGTGCAGGGCAAGGCGTACTGCCAACAACTCGAGGCAATTGACATGCCACAGCCGCTGGGGTCCTGTCCAGGAGCCCGCAGCAGCATGTCCATTGCACATGGCGCCCCAGCCCGTGGTGGAGGCATCTGTTGAGACAACAACATGCCGGGAAGCTCGAGCCAGGGGGACACCGGCCCTGAGAAAATCGAGGTTCGACCACGGGGTGAAGAACTGACGGCAGGTCGGAGTAACTGGTACTCGGAACGTGCCGTGTTGCCATGCCCACCTCGGGACTCGGTCGCGAAGCCAAAGCTGAAGCGGTCTCATATGAAGCAATCCGAGCGGCGTGACCGCGGCTGCAGATGCCATATGCCCCAGGAGCCTCTGAAAAAGTTTCAGTGGAACCGCACTCTTGCCCTCGAATTGTCTTAGGCAAGTCAGCAGTGACTGCGCGCGCTCGCTCGTAAGCTGCGCGGACATGGCGACCGAGTCGATGTCCATACCGAGAAAAGAGATCCTCTGCACGGGGCAAAGTTTGCTCTTCTCCCAGTTGACCCGAAGGCCCAGACGGGCTAGGTGCCGGAGCACTAGGTCCCTGTGTTCGCAAACCTGATCTCGAGAGTGAGCTAGGATCAGCCAGTCGTCGATATAACTCAGGATGCGAACCCCTTGCTCTCGAAGGGGAACAAGGGCCGCCTCGACGACCTTCGTGAAGATGCGAGGAGACAGGGCTAGCCCGAAAGGGAGAACCGCGTACTGGTATGCCTGCCCCTCGAAAGCAAACCGGAGGAACGGTCTGTGTCGAGGAAGAATGGAGACATGAAAGTAGGCGTCCTTCAGGTCGATTGCTGCAAACCAATCCTGGGGCCGTATGCATTCGAAAACGCGTTTGGCGGTGAGCATCTTGAACGGCATCCGATGAAGGGAGCGGTTCAGCACGCGCAAGTCCAGGATTGGCCGTAACCCACCGGTTTTCTTGGGGACAATGAAGTAGGGGCTGTAGAAGCCGGACCTCATCTCGGCTGGAGGGACAGTCTCGATTGCACCCTTCGCCAGCAGGGTGGCAATCTCTGCTCTCATGATAGGGGCATTGCCACCGACCAAAGTGGAGCGGACTCCCCTGAAGCGGGGAGGAGACCGTGCGAACTGAATCGCATAGCCGAGCCTGACGGTACGCGCGATCCAGTGGGACAGACGGGGAAGCTCTAGCCAGGCTCCCAGGAACTGAACCAACGGGATCATGCGGGCCACAGGCGTCCCCCCGGAGGGGCAGCGAGGCGGAGTAACTGGCCCAGATGTGGACGGCATAGCGGCCCGGAGAGGGGGCACAGTTAGCAACCGCACCCTGGCAGAGGGGGCCAGGGGAGGACCAGGCTGGTCGTCCCGCGGGGGCCTGCTCTGCCAGGGGTCTGGCGACAGAGGGGGACAAGGGCGAAGCGGTCCGTGGACGGCACGCCGTGTCAACCGCCTCTGGGACAGAGGGGGGCGAGGAGAGCACGGCTTGTGGGCGGCGCTCTGTGTCGCCCGAGAACTCTGTGAGCTCAGGGAAGAGGGGATTGTTTCTGTCTTTAACCACATTAGGGTGCTGCCCACCCGTGGGTGAGCAGCGGGGAGTGGAGAACAAAAGATTCTCCCCCGGCCCTCCACCGGGGGAAGGAGTGGTCCTGCTACCACCTCCTGAGAAACAATCATCATCCCTGAGCAGCCCGTCTCAGGAGCGCCGCTTGGCCCGGCGTTTAGCGGGGGGCGGGGCAGGAGAGGGCTGTGGCGCCTTCTTACGGCTTCCTCCGCGACCGGCCCTGGGTGGAGGCTGCTGCGTGGTCCGGGCGGGAGGGGCGGGAGCCGCAGGAGGGCGCCCTCGGCGGGAAACAGGTCGAGGCGTCTGCCCGGCCGGCAAGGTGGAGGCAGCAGCGGGCCGGCGGGGCAGAATGTGTTTGATGGCCTCGGTCTGTTTCTGGGCAGTTGAAAACTGTTGGGCAAAGTCTTCAACTGCACCGCCGAAGAGGCCGGCCTGGGACAAGGGGGCGTTAAGCAGACGGGTCCGCTCAGCGTCCCGCATGTCAGCCAGGTTCAGCCACAGATGTCGCTCCTGGACCACAGCTGTGGACATCACCAAACCCAGGGAGCGCGCGGTAACCTTCGTCGCCCGGAGAGCAAGGTCGGTCGCGGCGCGCAGCTCATCAAAGAGCCCTGGGTTTGTCCTACCCTCGTGCATGTCTCTGAGCATCTGGGCCTGGTAGACCTGCAGAGTGGCCATAGCATGCAGTGAAGCAGCCGCCTGTCCCGCCGCTCTGTAAGACTTCGCCACCAGGGTCGACGAAAATCTACAGGCTTTGGATGGGTGCTTAGGCTCGCCCCGAGAAGAAGCACTCTGCGGACATAGTTGCATGGCAACAGAGCGTTCAACCGGGGGAAGCCCAGTGTACCCACGGGCAGCTGCCTCATCGAGGGGAGGAAAGGCGGATGAGACCAGCGAGCGGTCCCGAGAAGACAGGGGGGTCTTCCAGGACTTCGAGATCTCATCATGCACATCCGGGAAGAAAGGTATTGGGGTTTGCCGAGGACGAGGGTCGGCGGCCTTACCCAAAAACCAATCGTCCAGCCGCGAGCGCTCAGGACAGGGTGGAGGCCTCCACTCAAGTCCGATGCTCGCGGCTGCCCGGGAAAGCATGGCCGTCATCTCCGGATCAGACTCGAGCACAGCCGTATGCACACCGGAAGGTGGCAGCTGTGACGAGCCCTCACTTCCAGAAGAGTCAAACCCGCCTAGTGATGCTGCAACAGACATGGCATCTTCCTCTGTAGCTTCAACTGAAGCCCGCGGGCCACCAGAGGGTAGACCCGCGGGAATCAGCAGTTCACTAGCGGGCACCGTCATTGAAGAGGGGGGCTGGGGTCGCGGACACATAGTCGGCGCCTTGTTCCAGACCGTAACCCTCAGATCACCCTGGCCACCAGCCGCAGGACGGGGGGTGGATGAGGGGACTCTCACTCTTGCGAGTTCACGGAGTCTCGACCGTAATGACGCGATGGTCATGTTCCCACAGAGAGAACATGAGTCATCCACGAGCGCTGCTCTAGCATGATCAATGCCCAAACATACTATGCAACGCTCGTGCCCATCAGAGTCCGATACCAATCTGCCGCAACCAGAAGTACACGGGCGAGACATCTTTAAAAAGACGTGCCACGTGTAAGCTCTTTTAGTGAGAGAAAACTCAAGTGTTGAAGCACCCGGGGAGAAACGCACCGACTGGCAGACCACTGCAACAGATCAGCAGGAAGCACGCTCTCGCCGTAGATCGCCGTCACACCAACACTCGAGGTACTCGTTTGTAAAGCTGACAATTCAGAGATGGCTTGTGGAGAGAAGAATACACTTGGCTCCGAAGCGAAAACATATCTGCTTGCTGCCGGCTTCCTCCTTTTATACCCACGAGGTGGGGCGGAGTTACGCCATGCAAATTCCGCAGACCCATGGCATTTCTTTGCCATTGGCTCGTTTTGTAATACTCGAAGTTGATAGGCTTTCTAAGCGAAACCCCATTCGTCGTCATCCGACGTAACTCGGAGTGACAACGAAAGGGAACTGTCCATTTCCTCTATTGTGTGTGACCAATGACCCGAGTCGCCATAGTGTGTGTAACTCTGTTGACTCCTACAACTGACGCCTCCAATGCAAGCAATGCTGACATTTCTGATCGAAAAGCTCTATAACAAAAACAAACTAATTGTGTAAGCTATATCACTTGTGTCGCTTTTCTACCAAAAATGTCTTTACTGATGATGGCTCTTTATCAAGAGTCAAGCGCTTGTCCCAGAGGACAGACAAAAATAGATTGGACATAATTTTCCCAGAAAGCACTTTGGGAAAGGAAGTCTTCAAGAAGTTCTTTGTGCTATTGGTTTCAGCAGTTTTTATGAAACTCATTTGAAGTGATGAAGTGATGACACTTCATAAGGAATAACACAATAATATTTGTAAGTTATGTCACATTTTTTTCCTCAGTAATAGTAGAATTATGAAGATACCAGGATTATGAAGATATTTTAGTATTCACAAACAGTGCATGTATCTTTCAATGCATTTCATGACAATTCTAAATTTTACAATTTGGAGAATTGGTTGCTAATTCATATGAATTATACAATCTCATCTCTTCATTTCTGTATGATCTGCTTCTAGATTAGGTTTAGTGGTGGACCTACATGTTTAAGCTTTATTTCTGAAAATCTCATGTTTCTGAGCGAATCACACTGTAAAAATTCATATGAAATTGCTACCACATAAAATAGTGACT
The DNA here is from genome assembly GCF_051911475.1 of Siphateles boraxobius. Classification (NCBI taxonomy): domain Eukaryota; kingdom Metazoa; phylum Chordata; class Actinopteri; order Cypriniformes; family Leuciscidae; genus Siphateles; species Siphateles boraxobius. The sequence goes on along the minus strand of NW_027508866.1, from coordinate 24,742,882 downwards.
TTTTTCATGAGGTTGGATGAGTCACATATGCTGTAGACGTGGCAAATAAAAATCTGTTAAAACTGTAGGAACTGCTTTGAATCTCTCTTTCTTCTGGAAGCATTTCCAAAAAACCTTCATTTTCTATGCTGTTATTTCCAGGAAAGCACCTAAGCCAAATTTGTGTACTTTTTTATCAGCATCCAAATCAGCCAAAAGGCACTTTATACTAAAAATATGCATGTCATATATGCAACATCTTGAAAATCTTAAAGAGTAAAGTTACGATTCATCTGTGACTCAAATTCATCATTAACTTTTAAGGCATTAGATAGATCATACAGTCTTACAAAGTATAATACTGCTAATAACATTCTTTAACTGAACTTATTAACATGCTTTGCATCTCTTGCATGTCAATTAAACCACAAGTCACTGCATTTAATCAACATGTATTTCAAAACTAAATAATTTCAGCCAAATGCATATAACGGATGCTTAAGGCAGTGGTGATTTCTTGAAAAAATCAATATGAAAGTCTGCAGTCCATTATTTAAATTAGACAGAAATGTGTGTTTTAATCTGAAAGAGAACGGCAAACCTGCTCTGCATTAATAAAGCATTCTGAGCACTTACACTACACACTGGATGCCTCACATTAAGGATAACATTTGTGGTAAACATGAACTGATAATGAAATATACAATAATGAAGTTCAAAGTGTTACAAAAAACAGTATTGATCTATAACCAATACTAAAATGTACTAAAAACTAAAAAGTAAAATCCCTCAACAACATCAATTATACGGTTTAAAGATGCGGTCACATTAGCAAAATATCAGCGAAATTTTGCAGGCAAAAAGGTCCATATATTGCCTATTGTGTAGTGATGTATGAAGCACAGCTTCTGTAAGACAACACAGTGAATTTGCAAGTCTACTAACTCTCATTATAGTAATAGTAGAGTATTAGTAGACTATTAGGGTTTGGGTTAGTAGAATAAGTTGACATGTAGTTGCAAAAAATGCCTATTGAGGAGCATCAAAATAAAGAGTTAGCAGATATTAAACAGACAGTCTACTAATACAATAATGAGAGTTAGTTCACATGTAGGAGCAAAGTTACTAATAGTTAGAAGAGTGTTCAAAAGGGACCATCAAAATAAAGTGTTACTGTTAATCTTAAAAAAATTAAATAAATACATGTGATTGTTAAGATATAAGAAGTTCCTCAATTCTGTTTAGTCTTAGTATTGGAGTTGACTCTAGTATAGGAATCGATACTTTTGTTTGTATGACTTTGTATATCTTTTTAAACAGGACGTTGTGATTGGCTCAGATCAGTGAGTATTGGTGGCACTCAAACTTATGCCTGCCTCTTGTATCATAGTGAAATTTACATGTGTAGTAGAAAATGACAGTTTCAAATTCAACTGTGTGGAAGAACTTCCAGCTTGTCTACAAAATAGCACAATTTAGTTCTGAATTCTGAAAAATGCAACAAGTGTCCACAAGTGTGTGACTTTCTCACTCACGCCCGTGACGCCCCCATGCTGCAGATGATTTGCTTGTGGCTTCAGTTCAGGGGCACAACTTTCACAGCTCTCTCTCTCTCTCTCTCTCTCTCTCTCTCTCTCTCTCTCTTTCTCCCACCCTCTCTTCATTTCTAGATTCTGTTTGGCAATGATGTAAATTGGAATAAGCAGCATTTTTAGCATTTTTTTTTCTAAGAAAGAACAATTAAAATTCCGACAGAAATACTAGTGCTGCATAAATTCTAAAATGATTGAATTTCTTTATTCGTTATATTCTTTAAAAATGATTTTGAAGTCAAGAATCTGACTTAAATTTAGAAACCTCAGAATCGCACACACCTAGGTTAAAGCTCCAAAATTTTTTTTGACTGTGTCAAGAGAACAGATATATAAAAAAAGAGAAATTGATAGAGAAGAGATTTCTGGGACACCAAATATGAAGAAAGTAATGTGAACTGAACAGAACAGATGGTTCGGAACAGTTAAAGTTCAGTGGCGATTTCGGCTCTTGCAACATGTCACACATAGCAGTAAACTTGACTGCATAATTTACAGTAAACTCTGCAACATCACTCTTTTCTACACTCCCCTCCTGTTTATCCGTGAAAACATCCTGTGAAGGTGAAAAAAAATCATAAAACCATAATATAATTACATCATGTGTAGAAAGCTACACTCATTGCAGTGTGCATCATGCTACAAGTACTAGATGAGGAACATATGCCGAGGACTAAGGTGACAAAGAACCAGATGAAACCAGGTTTAATTTTATTAGTGCAAACCACATACTGCAAATTGTCTAAAGTGAATTACCAATACAGTGTCCACATTATAAACATATTTAAAGAGAAACATACACTCTGATATGAGTGCATAGCTGTTCTCATGTGCTCACAAGCTATTTTAGATCTATGTGTTTTCTCCAATGTCTGCAGAGCTACGCCCTGCTGTTAGAACATCCAGTACGGACTGCGTTATGATGGACTCTTTCACTTCTAAGTGAACTTTGTCATTTCTTGTCACAATAATTGGAACACTCTTCAAATACTATATGTGTGCGACTGTTTTTTGACATAGCAACTTTGGCCCAAACAATGGCATGAGTTTGGTCTTTTCCTTCACCCAATCGAAACAGGGGGTGTGTTTCGGAAAAGCATTATTTTTGCAATTACTTTTGATGAAGCTTACGGCACATACATTACAAACATCACCTTTAAACTTCATATCATGAACTCTGACTATTAATATTTAATGCATGCACTTGTCAATGGAGGGAAGCTGAATCGTGGTTACTTCAGCCTTGCTAATTGGATCAAATAACAGCAGCAGGTGATGACCGGTCACATTATTTTCATATTCTGGTCAAGCAAAAATGTTCGACATTTGTGATTGAATGTAAGTAGCATGACTTGCATTCCAAGGTTTGACCCCTACAGCTGCTGGCTGTTTTGAGAACATTATAGGGTACTGGTTAAAGGATCTGTGCGGGCAACTAACAGTTTGGAGCTTCAAATCCCAAATGGGAAGATCTGGTCAAATGTGCCCTTGATCGACAAAATTAACCTCAGGTTGTTACTTTTATCTAGTATTATTGTAAGTTGCTTTGCTTCCGTTAAGAATTTATCAAGCTTCTTGTCATTAACAAAAACTATTACAGAGATGAAAATGCAGTGAGGAAGCTGATGACAAAGCTCAATAATTTTACAGAGATTATTACTTCAGTTTCTGTATTTTTCAATCAATGTTGGTGGATTGTCTGATTTAATCAAAGAGTAGCAATGAATCAGAAATAGTGACAGATCTTTTCTTTTGTATCGTGATGTACATTTGAGTATAATGAAAGAAAAATGTAGGGCGGGCCTTTCTTTCTATGCATCAGCTGTTGTTTGGATGCTGAGACGTGGACGTGGCGCTCAAAAGTGGAAATCACAGAAATACAGAGATATGAAACATCTGAATGATCTGGCACTGGTATCTGTGCTAGTTAGCGAAAGGCTTTAGTTAAAGCACAGTTAGTTCCCAATACTTGTTTCGGAAATGCAGCTGAGCCGCCACACCCGAGAGCTCTGGGGATCCAAACCCACCTGAGGATCACCCCACCTCCCTGAAATATGTGAACCCTGAGCCAAATCATCACAGACAGCTGCTGCTAAATTTAACCCGCTAGTAATGGACGCCTGCACTATGCTGGGCTCTATAGCCACTGGAATTGGCCAAGGACTGCCCACCAAGTCAGGAAGATGCCTTCTGACTGACATGTTTAGTGACCAATCACAGGTGTCTTTGTTCAATGTCATGTTCAGGGCGTGTAAATGTAGATGCAATTACAAACTATATATACTTTTATGTTTACCTGAGAATGCCGCAGATATTCCCTTCTCAGTAAAGTTCTTCACCTGATTTTCCATTATAGATGTGAGAGGACACACAACTAATAAAATGGGATCACTTGGGAATCCCAAGGGTTTGCCTAGTTCACAAAAAATAATAATTTTCCCCATATCCCATTGGTAAACATGCAAAAACATCTCTTTTAAATTCAACTAAGTGCCTCAAACAAAACGCTTAATGTCTTGAAGTTTCTATGCCATGAACTTCACAAACTATTTTTTTAAATCAAGCTTTTATTTACTCATCTGAAGCTTTCATTGTTGCAGTATAAGAACCTGTAAACATGGCTTAAGTTTCGTGGCGGACTGTTAAAAACTTCCTGGAAAACCTGTAGGAGTCAGCCAATCAGATTAAAAGCCCATTCACACCAAGAACCATAACTATAAATATACTGTAACGATAACTATATTAGCATCCACGCCAACACACAATACTGCTCTGTTTATTACAACCACGCGCTCCAGTGTTGTTGCCTGCCGCTTTAAATGCTCGAGCTCTTTAAAGCAGGATGGATTCTGATTGGCTGTCATTGTTTTCATTGTTCATCAACTGCCGTTATTGTTAAAGTTATTGTCTGGACTCTGCTATTCGTTTATATTTAGAATGATTTTTAGAACTATAACTTTAGCATTTGTGTTATAGTTATCATCCATGGTGTGATTGGGCTTTAAGACTTTTACCTTTGTGAAAGAGTTTCAGCTGTGTGTGCCAAATGCATAAGATGATCAGTGAACAGAGTGTGGGTGGTTAGTGTGTGTAATGTCTGAGGCTCAGACTAGTGCTACGTTAGCTAGAGCAAAGTGTAAAACAGATGTAAAAATGGCCTATAGCAAAGGTCTAGACCTTGCTTGACCAAATTAATCTGTGTAAACAAGTCACAACTGCTCAGGGAGGGTCATTTAAGTCAAGAAGGAAGTCTGTCGGCGTGCAAACTCCTCCGCCCAGTATACCGCAATTAGCAAACCGCTAACCCATTTCTCATTTAAGCTAGCGACATTCCCTCACTTGTTGGACTGAAAAGAAAAGCCACAGATTTGGACCCAAAGACTGTCCTGTGCAGCAGCAGCAGCCTGTGGTTTGAGGCAATAGACCAGAAACATGGCAAGCTAGCAAATAGTCAGTAAAGGAGTGATACACTTAAGCCCCTTTCACACAGAGATTCCGGAAAATACACGGATAAAGTGACCCGGGATTTGATACGGGTTCGTTTGATTTTGGTTCATTCACACTGCCAGTGATTTTCCGGAATCAGAGAGTGCATTCACACACAACCCGTAAAAATCCCATAAAGACACGTGACATCGATGTGACATGTCATGTCTCAGCAGCGTCTATAGTTTGCTTATGAGCTGCGATTTCTCTCTCGAGAAACCCGGCATCAATCCCGGCATCATTTCCGGGTCGTGTTTGCATTCACACAGAAGGCGTTCTGGCAATTTCTTGGCAATTTCCCGGGATCAACGCGCTGTGTGAAAGGGGCTTTACTGTACAGGGAATTGTCAGTTGTCAAAAATCAGTTCTTCTACTTTATATCTTAATGGTATGTTTATTGAAAGTAAAGTGGTATTCAAGCGGTTTGTCAGTCATGCAGTCAGTTTGTGGTTAGCATTGTTGACGCAGGGAGTATATATACACCACTCACAGAAACCGATATTTATAATGCACTCCCAGCAAAATAGCATGATAGAAAATAGTGATGAAGCTATAAATGTTCTGTGCAACAAGTCAGCATATGATTTGAATAAAACAACCATTAAACTCCACTACATTTCAGTAATCTACTTGAGGTATAGCATTTAGTTGAGCTCATTTCAAAAACACAACTGCTTGACCAACATCGAGCAGCCCACAGACTTTGCTTTTCTGACGATCATGGGAAACCAAGCGAAGCCCAGATAAAAAAATGTGGTTGAGTTAGCAAAGATGTTGGATGAATATGGAGTGAAACTAGAAACCCTAAATTGAAAATCCACGGGCATAGTCCTGTGATGCTTTCCTTTTTGAGGGAGAGTCCAAATTAAAAGCTTTCTAATGAGAGCAGCCTACATACTGTAGAGTACTGACCATTATAAGATCTTTGAACACCAAACTACCACAAGTTTCAGTCACAACGCCAGGCATCTGTTTTGATAATAAAATTGCACATGCAATTCACATTTTCATTGCTTTTAAGGAAACTCGATCATAAAAAATAGAATGGTTGCGGCAATGGATGTTACATTTATATAACGCTTTTCTCCACACTCAAAGCACTTCACATTTGGAAGAGGGAAGTCTCCTTAACCACCACCAATGTGCAGCACCACCTGATGATGATGCAACGGCAGCCATATTGCGTCAGAGCGCCCACCACACACCAGTTTATTGGTGGAGAGGAGACAGAGTGAAGCCAATCAGTATACGGGGATGATTAGGATGCCAGGATGATGGACAGAGGCAAATGGGATTACACACCTACTCTTTTTTTTTTTTGCAGGACACCCTGGGATTTTTAATGACCACAGAGAGTCAGGACCTCAGTTTAACGTCTCATCCGAAGGACGGTGCTTTTTTGACAGTATAGTGTCCCCGTCACTACTGGGGCGTTAGGACCCACAAAGACCACAAGGTGAGCGCCCCCTGCTGGCCTCACTAACACCTCTTCCAGCAGCAACCTAGTTTTCCCAGGAGGTCTCCCATCCAGGTACTAACCAGGTTCAACCCATCTTGGCTTCAGTGGGCAACCAGTCTTGGGCTGCAGGGTGATAGCTGCTCTTTGATAAATAACTTTCTTTGTGAACATTAAAAACTATGATCTATACGGCATGTGTGTGCACTATGCATGTAATCCTGGCATAGTACATCAGCCATGCTGTCATTGTCATGTGACCTACACCGTCATGTGACCCCTATGGCCTAATGGGGTAGTAAAATATCCACTGGATGCGTATTTCATAATCTCTGTTATTCAAATACTATGCATTCTGGCATAGCTAATACTCTTTTGACATACTGTTTTTCACATACTATATAGGTGGAAAGTATGCATATTCAGACAAAATTCTAGAATGGTGTTGGAGAAACTCTTAAGATGGCTCTCCAGGAGCAGGATTTGACACTCCTGCCCTAATTCTGACTATTAGACTTAAGTGCATAATCAGTGCGTAATTATGGATTTTTTCAATTTTTTTAAAAGTAGTTGGATGATTGTCTTCATGGTGAAGACAGTCTTATTGGCTTAAGCCAAACTTCATCGACGGAGGTTGCGGATTTGATTCTCAATACCAGCAGGAAATTACTGAAGTGCCCTTGAGCAAGGCTCCAAACCCCCAATCGCTCCCCGGGTGGTGCAGTGAATGGCCCACTGCTCAGGGTGTGTGTGTCCACAGTTTGCAGTGTGAGTGTGTTCACTACTCCTGATGTGTGTGCACTAAACTTGGATGGAAAAATTCTGAGTATGGGTTACCATGGGCTGGCGTTCACATCAGGGGCGTGTCTAGAAGGGGGGCACGGGGTGGCACTGGCCCCCCCTGTAATATGATTGGCCCCCCCTGGTGCCCCCCCAACATCATTGGGCTAGATTTACTGTCAACCTGACAATGCCCAACGCCATTGGATCAGAGCGCTGTCAATCACTGGTTGATTTGCGATTCGCAAAGCGGAATCACAGGTCCGCGTTTTTCAAACAGTAGCCTAGGAGAGAGAGAGAGACACCTCGACACGTCACTGTTTATGGTATATACACACTCAATTACAGTATATATTTTGAAATATCGCACCATATGTTGGTCTGATTACTTTCATTTGTGACTGATCAAGCCAGTAACGTTAGATTAGCTAACGTAATTTCGGCAGATGACTTGTCAGTGTTATTCTGCGGCAGTGCGTCTACAAAATAGATACATGGGTCATTCCTGGTATGCGGTGACTTTCCTGTCCCAATGATTTATTTACTCATATTTTCTCTCAAATGAGTCACATATTTATAATAAATGACTTAAATTGTAGATTTAAGTATTCTTTACCATTTAATCAGAGATAATATAGGCCTACATTAAAAATACTATTTTGTATTTTACACAATTTTAATTGATGTATGCATTCAATTATATCATGTCCTCAGTGCACAGTAATCAACTTCTGCAAGAAATATAAACCATGAAATGACAAAAACCTCAAAATATTTTTAATTATTTTATAGACTAGGCTAAATTGCCTCTAATCATACATATATAAATCATGTGGAAATATAGGTCTTTTTCTTAAAATTTTCTTCAATTACTGCGTCCCTGAAGTCATCTTCCACCCTGTTAGTATGTACTTTTTTGCCTTCCAAATCCAACTGCAATTTCCTTGAGAACATTTTCAAGAAGTGAAATTTCTTTTCTTTTACCTGCTGGAATTCAACAGTACAAACTGAGGTATGCTTCAGCTCTCACTCCTAACTTTTTTTTTAGTTTTTGAAATGTTATCCTGCTTGTCCCACCCTTAAAGTTCCACCCTGTTAGGCTATGTTATGGAGAATGTTTGTCCTATCAAAAAAATGTAAAAACAAATCTGACATAGATATAAAAGTTCCGTTCATCTGTAGAAGGTTAGCTAGCTAAATGTTGATCACTCAAAGAGCTATGGCTAACTTAGCTCAGAATTTTCCACCCTGTTAGATCTATAAACCTAAGGGTGGAATGTTAAACATATTCGATTCATCAAAAATTGTTTTGCTTGTTTCAAGAAGAAGAAAAAATCTAAGATGGCATAAGGGACAACATTTACATTATTATCATGTTGTGATATACGTATATGTCCCTAACAGGGTGGAATATTTTTATGGACAGTGTCTGAACAATCTACCAATAATTATTATTATAGAGTCCCTGAGCTTGACCTATATGTCAAACATCAAACCTATATGTTAAACATGTCACTATTTTGATAGAATGCTAAAAACATGAAAATCATGCCCTTTTTTTCCCAACATTTATGAAGCCAAAATGTCACCGCTTACCAGGAATGACCCACATATTACTTTATCTTTTGTTTTAAAGACTAAAGGCACTATAATTACAACTCTGTGTAATTTATACTGAATGGGTTTTTGTTTATTTTTACACCACAACAGGACATCCAAGGTTTCTTTAAGCCCACCAACATGCAGATTTCATGCAGAGAACGTTCGCCAACACACACACACACACACACACACACACACACACACACACACACACACACACACACACACACACACACACACACACACACACACACACACACACACACACACACACACACACACACACACACACACACACACACATTCAGTGTTTGTGTTGAGAATAAAGCATGTTAAATAACTAAATAATGCCTAGGTGATGTTTTTTATTTATTAGAGCAAAACTGTGTGGTCCAATCCATGTATAATACAAAATGATTTTCAGGCTCTTGTTCAGTGCCACATTTAATACCATCTATATTAGGTCACTGAGCATTGCAAAGATTTTTTTAAATCGTGCTTAATATTTTCTAAACACGTATTTATTTCCATTGGAATTTTCTGATTTCCCATGGGCCCCCCCTGACTGGATCTTGGTCCCCCCTGTGCCCCCCCATTTATAAAATCCTGTAATCGCCCCTGGTTCACATGTCACTACTTTCAACATGAGCCAGTACACAACAACAGAAAACACCATGAAAACTATCTAGTAACACTATCAACCACCCTGAAGTACCCATAGCAACACGATAAACCCCTGAGAACACCTTAGCAATCTCATAACAATGTCTTGGCAATCACCCATTACATTCTAGCACTGTGGAGTGACTTCCGCACTGGCAACCACCACTCGTTACATCTATTAAATATCTCACTAAATGACAATAAACTGCTTAAAACACAATGGGTCAAAGATGGCTGATTTTAACCATTTGACTTAAGTTGTTAAGCTACCAGACAACATTAATAGTACTGTGTGGGACTATGAGGGCTTTCTATAGAGCTACCGTCAAAACAGACAGCGCAATAAAGTTTCACCACCTCATTAATGTCACTCTTTTTCCCTAGTATTAAAAAAGAGGAAACCCACATGCTGTTTCAGCCTGTGCTGGTCGGATCAGTAGTAAGAGATTCTGTAATAGTTTTTATATATGAAATGCTTTGTCTGACTGACTGTTTGGGAATAGATTACTAGAAGGGAATTACTTGATGTAACTTGATGCACTACCTGAATCGACTTAACTGTGAAATGTTACAACTGTAAACGCAAAGCAACCCAAATACCAGGTTTGTGAGAAGCAAAAGGTCTTTGCCATGTGTGCTTAAGCGTTTGAATACATTTACAGTTGCAGGCATGTGGCTGACATCATAATAATGCTGCAAGACTGATTCACAATGCCATTACTACTAAGTACATTAACTTAGGACCAAAAACAGATGTCAAGAAAATGATGTGTATATTATGTCCACAACTATCAGATGCGATAAAAGCACTGAATTCTTGCTAA